>NC_089512.1:54816590-55132017 GCF_036850995.1 Saccopteryx leptura
TGTGCCCTGACCAGGGATCAAACCCTGGATGCCCACATGCTGGGCCAACACTCTATCCACTGAGCCAACTGGCCAGGGCTAAGAGATTCTTTATAACTTCTTAATATCTTCTTTGAGTTAGGCCTGGGACATTACATTATCTGTTCTTTCATGAGTCAAGGATGCTTTTCAATATCAATAAAATCTCCCAAGAGACCAGCCTCTATCCTTTCTAAATTAATCTAGAGTCTTGAAAGACTACAACTATAGGTTGAGGACTAGAGCACGTAAAAGAATTGATGATATCCATATTGTTTTTAAGACAAGCAGAATTCTATGAGGCCAATGAAGATATGAGGAAAGAGTATCTCAGGTTAACAAAAGCGCGCACACACACACACACACACACACACACACACACAATTTTGCATTAAAAGAAGCATGGCAGCATAGGAAAACATGATAAATTCCGGAAACCACATGTAATTATATATGGCCAGATAGACCAAACAACACACACTTCATATACCATGTTACAGAACTTGTATTTTATCTAGTAAAGCAATATTGAGTTGATTTGCTTATGATCACTACTTTAGTTGAGAGCAGCATATTGACAGGGTTACTCAGAATTCCTGATTCCCATGTGAGAGGATACATGTTTGTGTAGACATATAATATATATGATATCTATCATATCCTAACCTCTCAAATGGGGGATACCTGTATATGAAACACTAATATCTCAATTTCAGTGTTTAATCCATTAATGCAGGCATCCCCAAACTATGACCCGTGGGCCACATGTGGCCCCCTGAGGCCATTTATCCAGCCCTCCGCCACACTTCCGGAAGGGGCATCTCTTTCATTGGTGGTCAGTGAGAGGAGCACTGTATGTGGCTTCCCTCCAATGGTCTGAGGGACAGTGAACTGGCCCCTTGTATAAAAAGTTTGGGGACCCCTGCATTAATGAATTGTAGCATGCATTTTCCAAGGAGTAGTCACCACTCATATAGACCCTTAACTTTCTGTCATTATCACATGTTAACCCCTTTAAAGCTGAAAAATAAATGTAGATTCCCTAATGATTTTTCTTTTTTCTTCTTTTCTCATTGCAAATACTATGTCCTCTCTCCTTGTAGACCAGAGACATTAGGCAGCTACTATCCCTTTCATTTGCCTCCTTGCTGAGTCTTCATGAGTTCAATGATATCACCAAGAATGGCCAGCTATACAGATCACTATGTCGTGATCTGTAAGTCACTGTAAAATACAACTTTTTAAACATCAGAAATATATGTGCTGTTTTGAAAGCCACTGGCATAGGCAAAGTATCCAGAATCTAACACTAGAGAAACAATAACATTAGAAAAAATGTAACACCAAGTTTTCACAATCAAATAAATTTACTATATTTATCTACACTGTCACAAATGGGAACTACATCAAACTAAAAAGCTCTGTACAGAAATGGAAACCATTGAAAAGTAAAAAGGCAACCCATTAAGTGGGAGAAGATATTTGTCAATTGTATATCTGAAAAGGAGTTAATAACCAAAATATTTTTTTAAAATCTCATATGAATCAATAGCAAAAAACAATTTGAGTCTGACCAGGCAGTGGTTCAGTGGATAGAGCATTGGACTGGGATGTGGAGGACCCAGGTTCAAAACCCCAAGGTCACTGGTTTGAATGCAGGCTCACCAGCTTGAGCACAGGGTAGCTGGCTTGAGCATGGGATCATAGACATGACCCCAAGGTCCCCAGCTTGAGCACAAGGTCACTGGCTTGAGCAAGGGGTCATTCAGTCTGCTGTAGCCCCCCAGTCAAGGCATATATGAGAAAGCAATCAATGAACAACTAAAGGAGCACAGTGAATAATTGATGCTTCTCATCTCTCTCCATTCCTGCCTGTCTGTCCCTATCTGTCCCTCTCTCTGACTCTCTCTGTCTCTGTCACCAAAAACAAAACAATTTGATTAAAAAGTGGTCAGAACATATAAATAGATATTTTTTCAAAGAGTGCTAAAGATAGCCAACAGGTACATTAAAAGATGCTCAACATAAGCAATCATCATGGATATAGCAATCAAAACCACAATGAGATATCACCTCATATCTGTTAGAATAACTATTATCAAAATGACAAGAGATAATAGGATCTGGAGCAAAGGGAACCCTTGTGTACTATTGGTGGGAATGTAAACTGATAAAGCCATTATGGAAAATAGTATAGAGGTTCCTCAAAAATTAAAAAAAGGACTAACTAATGATCCAACAACTCCATTTCTGGTAATGTATTTGAAGAAAACAGCAACTCTAACTCAAAAAGAGATATTCACCTACATGTTCACTGCAGCAGCATTTACAGCAGTCAATATACAGAAGTAATCTGAGTGTCCATAAATAGATGAATGGATAAAAAAATAAATATAGAAATATGATGGAATACTATTCAGCCATAAACAAGAATAAGATCTTGCCATTTGCAACAACATGGATAGACCTTGAGGCCATTCCGCTAAGTGAAGTAAATCAGAGAAATGCAAATACTGTATAGTCTCACTTATATGTGAAATCCAAAATGAAAGAAGAAGAAGAAAAAAAACAAGCTCACAGATATAGAGAACAGATCCACGGTTGCCAGAGGCAGGGAGTGAGGCACAGGCAAAATGCGGAAAAGTGGTCAAAAGTACAAATTTCTAGTTATCAAATAAATAAGTCATGGGATAGAATGTACAATGTTGTGACAATAGTTAATTATACTGTACTGTATATTTGAAAGTTGCAGAGAATAGATCTTAAAAGTTTATAACAAGTAAAAAAATAATCATTAACTATGTATGGTGATCATATATATAAATATTGAATCATTATGTTCTACACCTAAAACTAATATGTTATATATTCATTATGCCTCAATAAAAAAATAAAAATAAAAAAGGCTCAAACTTTTGTGTCCAGAAAGACCTTTGAGGAAATCAGTTTAAAAATATCACCCAAAATCTAACATTAGTGAAACAATAAAATTAGAAAATGTAAAACCAAGTTTTGACACCCAAATGAATTTAGCATTACAGAGTTATCAATACAACTGTCACTTTTTACTGCAGAATTTTTATGGCAATTTTTGTTTGTTTGTTTGTTTTTTCCTTCATTTTCTTTCCATCTGAATTTGTGATCAGAAAATACTATCTGGTACTATCAAAAATTTTTATTTATTCTTTATTATTGAATTTAGTTCAGTTCTTTGCTTTTAGTTCCTTCAATTTATCCATGTATTTATCAATGTCCTCACACGTTAAACAAACTTTTCTTAGTCATCCACTACTTATGACAAATTTACAACAAATTGTCACATTGTTTTCACTTGGAATCATTCCAAAGTATTCAAAATCCCCTATGGAATGAAATATTGCAAAGAAGGCTACAGGTTGAGTTGTTGGGACATAAAGTTATACAGAGAAATTATGTCAAAACAGACAAGAGGTCAAGTCTAGTAACAACATCAATCACAGTATAATTACTATAATTCTAAGCAAAATCTAGAAATTCAGGTTTCAGGAATCAGAGACCTTATTTGAGGATGAATAATCAAGTGTCATGGTCTCAGTAGTAAGAAGATGAGATCTAAGTCAGAGGTCTGAGCAATACATGTATATAAGGTATCAGGAACAAGACCTGTCATTTATAATGAGCCTTATACCACATATGCATCCTGTCTGGAGATGGATTTCTTTCACATGACAATCACTTGAACTAAGAAGTGACATTAAGTAGGATGAGAGGGTAGGCAACTGGTAAGCTGAGGACTTTAAAGGCTCTAGCTCCAGAAATCAATTATCAGTTGAGCTGTTTTTAGGAATAGCAATAAATTTATAAGAATCTAGACAGAAAAGCTTTCTAGAATTCAGGAAAATGTTAGGTTATTGAGGACAGGGATAAAATAATGAAAAAGAAGACATAATGATCAATCTGTTTCCTTGTTATTTTTACAATATCTAAGGGCCCTTCATTAACCCTTTGAGTAGTGAGTATTTTTCATGCTCGCTGACCCCCAGGAGTGAGTTTTTATTTCAAAAACTAAAATTAGTTCCAGTTATAGTTTTATTACCTTAGAATCATGTTTGTTTGATAACCAACTTAATGTAAACAAGAGAAACATACATTTGTCTTTTTTTTAATGTTGCCATACACATTTTTAAAATCAATCAATCATACTCTGGATGATCAGGAGGCACGAGGACATACATGAATGTTTGTACTACTCAAAGGGTTAATGTGGGAGATTACAGAAGAACCAGGTAGCCAGTAGTAGCAAATTCCATCATATGACAGACAGGTCTTTCACTGATGTGTCTTATTCCCTGACTGCAATGTTCAAACGCCTTGTACTCACCTTGGGTTTCTTATAACATATACTTTGTGTGATTCAAGGATTGAACACACTCAAATGACAATTTACTCTCTTCAGATCAAAGCATAGCAGCACATTACAAGTACATTTATGTTTAGTCAGGGAGAGAATAAGATAAGTGAATTTCTGCTCAGTACTGTTTCCCTATTAGTTACACCTTTATTCTTGATGCTTTTTGTCTTCCACAGTTAAGAACTTATTTCCTGTCAACAAAAGCTTTCTAGAATGGGCTATTAATAGATACCACAAACTCCTAATCTCAATTTTATACCTATCTCTAGCTCTACATTGTCTGGTTTTAGGAGACTAAAATGGGGCTGTAAAGGAGATAATAATCCATTATTAGTGTCACCTGCTTTCCACAGTTCTGAGAAACTTCTCATTTTCTCTGATTGAAGATAAACCCCATAGTCACATGTTAGCCAAATGCTGATGTTACCAGTTTTGTTACAAAAACAAAAACAAAAACAAAACACTGACACCTTCCCACCTCTGTATTAACTGTTCCCTCATTCAGCAATGTTTTAATTTTTTTTCCTTTTAGAGTAACCTATTCAGATTTCAAAGTAGGACAAACATGACCACTCTGGTATGCACAGGGAGATCACACACATGGTCCACTGTGTACTTGCATATATCTCTGAAAGTTACAGACATTGCCCTCATCACCTCTCCTTGACTTTAGGGGCAGTCATTGAATTTATGAACTTTTGTGTTTCCATCATAACCATGATTTACATATAACATAGTAGATGCCATGGAAATAGTTCCTAAATAAATAATGAGATGAGATGATTGAGTAGTTTTGTGAAGTCACCCAGCCTATTTCTAAGTTACACCTGAAGCAAAGTTTTTCAGAAAAATCTAACAACCCAGAGAAGGTACAATTGTTTAAGGTAAGTATGGTCACAGCAACAATGTTTCTTTTCAAGCTGAGTTTATTTAAATAATATAACATGCTCTCCTTTCCCTTCTTTGTTAATGTGAGGCATTTAAACACATTATAAGAAAACTTAAAATATTACAGGTGCCCAAGTCTGCAGAAAGTGACATGACTATAGAAACATCCCTTTCCTTCCAGCAGAAGGGGCAGGCTGCGGACGGTTTCTGAGCTCAGGTTACAGACATAAATTTCTTGAGTTTGATTCCAGCTCCACTGTGCACTTAGCAAAGGAGACCGACCTTTAGTAAGTTATACAGCCCCTCTGTGCATTAATTTCCTCATCTGCAAAGCGGTGTTCAGCTCATAGAATGAATATAGCATCCAGTGCATGGACTTGTTGTGAGGATGTACTAAGACACAGAGATGACAGCACAAAGCCAGGCACACAGTTTTAGATACTAGTCATAGTCCAAGAGTAGAATAACGTGATGGCAATATTTGCATTTTATGGATTATTTTTATAGCAGGCACTGATTTTGCAGACAAATTTTCAATAACAGGGAATGTATGTTAGGAAAGGTTCTGTCAGAACCAGGGTTTTTTAGCTGCCCTCTTTCACCTAATTTCTCCTGGGTGCACTGCACTGCCTGGCATGTTCTCCATCTGGCAGTCAGGGAATCCATACCACAACCACAACACATTTACTGACTAATTTTCTGTATTAGTTCCCTGATGAAAGAAACAAACACAGAATTCAACTGAAACTGATTTCTTGAGGAGATTATGGTAGGAATTATACCTCCAGTGTCTGTCAGTGCTGTGGACAGAGCTAGCATCTCTAGGGAATATGGTCACACAACACAATTGATGGTTCAAATGCTGTAGAAATATTTACCCGAAACCTATATACTCTTATTGATCAATGTAACCCCATTAAATTTGATTTTCTAAGTAAAGTTTTTTAAAAAATTGAAAATGCAAAAATAATAAAATAAAATGAGCTCTGCACAATGCAAAAAAACCCACAAAAAACAAACAAACAAAAAATCATGTAATAGTCTCCAAATTTTGTTGTCAGTGGCAGTCTGATCTGGGAAAAGGAATAGAGGTCTGGGTGACATGAGAAAATAAAAGTTCCAGAAATGTGAGTGTTGCTCAAGCATTTACATTTTCTCTCATTTCTCCATCAACCTGGCATACACATAGCACTTCATTTGTGAGTTTATTTTATAGAAAATATTTTTTAAACCTCTTATTGGGTTAGAAAGATGTAGAGAACCCAGATGTCACAAAGGAAAATCAAGTCAACTCTCAGCCCTGTCTAAACAGATAAACCAGGTTTGAAAAGGCAAAAGTGACTTAAAATAATACGTGTCTAACTGATGACAGATCTTATTATGTTGTTAAAGTGTAGTTTTCATTTATAATCCAACAATCAAACCTTTTTCTTTCCATTCTTTTATTAAAATAACTTATTTTGATAAGAAAGACATAAACAGAACCCTTAAAGGAGCTGTAGTAGCACTAACTAGGTACCATTTTTACTATGTTACTGATACTGTTAAAGATAGCTACGGGAGCCCTGGCCGGTTGGCTCAGCGGTAGAGCGTCGGCCTAGCGTGCGGAGGACCCGGGTTCGATTCCCGGCCAGGGCACACAGGAGAAGCGCCCATTTGCTTCTCCACCCCTCCGCCGCGCTTTCCTCTCTGTCTCTCTCTTCCCCTCCCGCAGCCAAGGCTCCATTGGAGCAAAGATGGCCCGGGCGCTGGGGATGGCTCTGTGGCCTCTGCCCCAGGCGCTAGAGTGGCTCTGGTCGCAATATGGCGACGCCCAGGATGGGCAGAGCATCGCCCCCTGGTGGGCAGAGCGTCGCCCCATGGTGGGCGTGCCGGGTGGATCCCGGTCGGGCGCATGCGGGAGTCTGTCTGACTGTCTCTGTTTCCAGCTTCAGAAAAATGAAAAAAAAAAAAAAAAAAAAGATAGCTACGGGAGTGAGTTCATAGTGAACAGGCACTGACTCGAGGCCAGAGGCCACTGTAGCCAGCCATGGTCATCTGGGATGTTTGTCCATCTGATATAGAATACCCCTTCTCCTTTCTTTCTTAATGAGGGTGGTCTGGGTTGTCCCTGCCACAGTGAGGATGGACATTTGATCTAAGCATGGTTAATTAGCATATTTCCAATTCCTGGCAAGTTAGGCCCAATGATTGTCCTAGAAAGAATGTGAATGAGAACTATCTCTCTTCCTTCAATCTGACAAGTGAAAGGCTACCAGTATGACTTGCTGGCACTCCTTGCCTCACAACACAGGGAGAACCTGTCTGGAGAGGAAGCAAAGGAAACTATAACCAAGTTAAAAAAAAAAGATTTCTGATTCTAGCCTGTGAGATCCTGGAACCAGCCACACCTGAAGCCACATAATCAGAGACCTTTATGTAATGTGAGCCAATAAATCCTCTTTTTACTTATGTCTCTTTAAATTATTACTTCAAATCTAAATATCAAAATGCTTACCCCCATTTTTTCTTTCAATTAAGAGTGAGCACAGAGGCCTGACCTGTGGTGGCGCAGTGGATAAAACGTTGACCTGGAAATGCTGAGGTTGCCGGTTCGAAACCCTGGGCTTGCCTGGTCAAGGCACATATGGGAGTTGATGCTTCCTGCTCCTCCCCCTTTTCTCTCTCTCTCTTCTCTCTCTCTCTCTGTCTCCCTCTCTCTCTCCTTTCTAAAAAATAAATTAATTAATTAATTAAAAAAAAAAAAGAGTGAGCACAGAAATCATAGAACTTTGTCACTCTCTGGATTTTACTTTTCTACCAAATTCTCATAAAAATAACTTCCAGAGAATCATAGTTCATTTGTAATTCAGCATGTAATTCAGACCTTCTGAATACTACAATGTGGATATTTGGGCTGCTGGACCAGGTTTTCAGGATCATTCTTTGCGCCCACCACAGGTCCACCAGCAATAATTGGAAAACCCAATTCTGCAGTATGGGGAGGCAGGTGGATCTATAAACAAAAGTAAATTAAAATTCTGCAATAAAATACAATTTGAATATTGCCCCACAAACAATGTTTTCTATTTAATCATAAGGTATTATTGAATTCTACAAAATGAGATCTGAAGTCAGAGAACAATGGTTTGTTTCTGCTCTAGTACTAACAGCTGCAAATTTTAGCAAGTCACTTTGCTTCTCTCATCCTCTGCCCTGTTACTTATAAAATAGGAGGAAGAGTAATATCCTCTTCACATACCAATTCTAAGAATCTTGGTGATGAGCTGCTACAACACACTGAAAAATGCTAGTGTATAAGAGGCAAAAAGCATTACAGATCTCTAGATCAAGCCGCTCATTATATAGAGGAGGTGAGGGTATTTAACTAGACTCACTGAAGTAGCCACGGACCTGGCCAGAGGTTCCCTAGGTTTTTCTCTTCTGTGGGTTTTTATTTATTTGTTTGTTTGTTTATTTTTCCACATATTTAATTTTCCTACAATCTTTAATTCTTATCCTTATTCTCTTAGCAACATTACTGTTCTATAAGCTACCTGGGAGTTGTTCAAAATTCTATTTTCTAGCCTTATTCTCAGACATTCTGATTTGGAGTCTGGATAAAGCCCAGAAATCTGATTTTTTTAATCTTATTTTTATTAATTTTAATGCAGTGACATTGATAAATCAGGGTACATACGTTTCGAGAAAACATCTCCAGATTATTTTGACCTTTGATTATGCTGCATACCCCTCACTCAAAGTCAAATCGTCCTCCGTCACCTTCTATCTGGTTTTCTTTGTGTCCCTACCCTCTCCCCACTCCTTCCCTCTCCTTCCTCGCCCCTTCCCCACCCCTCCACCCCATGCCCTGTTACCATCACATTCTTGTCCATGTCTCTAAGTCTCATTTTTATGTCCCATTTATGCATTGGTTCATATAGTTCTTAGTTTTTTTCTAATTTACTTATTTCACTCCGTATAATGTTATCAAGGTCCATCCATGTTATTGTAAATGATCCGATGTCATCATTTCTTATGGCTGAGTAGTATTCCATAGTATATATTATATGTACCAAAGCTTTTTAATCCACTCGTCCTCTGACGGACACTTGGGCTGTTTCCATGTCTTCACTATTGTGAACAATGCTGCTATAAACATGGGGGTGCATTTCACCTTCTGGAACCATTCTACGGTGTCCTTGGGGTATATTCCTAGAAGTGGGATGGCTGGGTCAAAAGGCAGTTCAATTTTCAATTTCTTGAGGAATCTCCATACTGTTTTCCACAGAGGCTGCACCAGTCTGAATTCCCACCAGCAATGCAGAAGGGTTCCCTTTTCTCCACATCCTCGCCAGCACTTATTCCGTGTTGTTTTGTTGATGAGCGCCATTCTAACTGGTGTGAGGTGGTATCTCATTGTGGTTTTAATTTGCATTTCTCTAATGATTAATGATGTTGAGTGTTTTTTCATATGCCTATTGGCCATCTGTATATCCTCTTTGGAGAAATGTCTACTCATTTCTTTTACCCATTTTTTGATTGGATTGTTTGTCTTTCTGGTGTTGAGATTTATAAGTTCTTTATAAATTTTGGTTATTAACCCCTTATCAGACATACTGTCAAATATGTTCTCCCATTGTGTAGTTTGTCTTTTTATTCTGTTCTTATTGTCTTTGGCTGTGCAAAAGCTTTTTAATTTGATATAGTTCCATTTGTTTATCCTGTCTTTTATTTCACTTGCCCATGGAGATAAATCAGCAAATATATCGCTGCAAGAGATGTCAGAGAGCTTACTGCCTATGTTTTCTTCTAAGATGCTATGGTTTCACACCTTACATTTAAGTCTTTTATCCATTTTGAGTTTATTTATGTGAATGGTGTAACTTGGAGGTCTAGTTTCATTTTTTTGCAGGTTGTTGTCCAATTTTCCCAACACCATTTGTTGAAGAGGCTGTCTTTACTCCATTGTATTTCCTTACCTCCTTTGTCAAATATCAGTTGTCCATAGAGCTGTGGGTTTATTTCTGGGTTCTCTGTTCTGTTCCATTGATCTATATGCCTGTTCTTATGCCAGTACCAGCCTGTTTTGAGTACAATGGCCTTGTAGTGTAGCTTGATATCAGGAAGTGTGATACCTCCCCCTTTATTCTTCTTTTTTAAGATTGCTGAGGCTATTCGTGTTCTCTTTTGGTTCTATATAAATTTTTGGAATATGTGATCTATATCTTTAAAGTATGTCACTGGTATTTTAATTGGTATTGCATTGAATTTATAAATTGCTTTGGGTAATATAGACATTTTAATGATGTTTATTCTTCCTAACCATGAGCATGGTATATGCTTCCACTTGTTTGTATCTTCCTTAATTTCTTTTATCAATGTTTTATAATTTTCTGAGTACAAGTCTTTAGTCTCCTTGGTTAAATGTACTCCTAGGTACTTTACTTTTTGGTTGCAATAGTGAAGGGAATTGTTTCCTTAATTTCTCTTTCTGATTGTTCATTGTTGGTGTATAAAAATGCCTCTGATTTCTGAGTATTAATTTTATATCCTGCCACCTTGCTGAATTCATTAATCAGGTCCAGTAGTTTTTTGACTGAGACTTTAGGATTTTCTATATACAATATCATATCATCTGCAAATAATGATGGCTTTACTTCTTCTTTTCCAACTTGAATGCCTTTTATTTCTTCTTCTTGTCTGATTGCTCTGGCTAGGACTTCCAGGACTATGTTGAATAAGAGTGGTGAAAGGGGGCATCCCTGCCTTGTTCCTGATCTTAAGGGGATTGTTTTTAATTTTTGCCTATTGAGTATGATGTTGGCTGTGGGTTTCTCATAGATGGCTTTTATCATGTTGAGGTATGTTCCCTGTATTCCCACTTTGCTGAGAGTTTTGATCATGAATGGGTGCTGGATTTTATCAAATGCTTTTTCTGCATCTATTGAAATTATCATGTGGTTTTTCTCCTTCCTTTCATTTATGTGATGAATAACATTGATAGATTTGCAAATATTGTACCAGCCTTGCCTCCCCAGAATAAATCCCACTTGATCATGGTGTATGATATTTTCCATATATTGTTGGATCTGGTTTGCTAATATTTTGTTGAGGATTTTAGCATCTATATTCATCAGGGATATTGGCCTATAATTTTCTTTCTTTGTGTTGTCTTTGCCTGGTTTTGGAATCAGAATTATGCTCGCCTCATAAAAGGAGCTTGGAAGTCTTCCTTCCTCTTGAATTTTTTGAAATAGATTGAGAAGGATAGGAGTTAGTTCTTCTTTGAATAGTTGGTAGAATTCACTTGTGAAGCCATCTGGCCCAGGACTTTTCTTTGTTGGGAGTTTTTCGATAACTGTTTCAATCTCATTTGGTGTAATCAGTCTGTTTAGGTTTTCTGATTCTTTCAGACTGATTTTTGGAAGATTGTATGTTTCAAGGAATTTGTCCATTTCATCTAGGTTGTCTAGTTTTTTGGCATACAGTTCTTCATAGTATTTTCTTATAATATTTTGTATTTCTGTTGTGTCAGTTGTTATTTCTCCCCTCTCATTTCTAATTTTATTTATTTGAGTCCTCTCTCTCTTTTTCTTGGTGAGTCTAGTTAAAGGTTCATCAATCTTGTTTACCTTTTCAAAAAACCAGCTCCTAGTTTCATTGATCCTCTGTATTGTTTCTTTAGTCTCTATGTCATTTATTTCTGCTCTGATCTTTATTATTTCCTTCCTTTTACTACATTTAGGCTTTACTTGCTGTTCTTTTTCTAGTTCTTTTAGATGCACGGTTAAGTTGTTTATTTGAGCTGTTTCTAGCATCTTAAATTGTGCCTGTAGTGCTATGAACTTCCCTCTCAGTACTGCTTTTGCTGTGTCCCATAAATTTTGAGTTGTTGTATGCTCGTTATCATTCGTTTCTAGGAATTTTTTTATTTCTTCTTTGATCTCATTCTTAATCCATTCATTATTTAACAACCTGCTATTTAGTTTCCATGTGTTTGAGAATTTTTGAGCTTTTCTGTTGTGGTTGATTACTAGTTTCATGCCATTGTGGTCAGAGAAAGTGTTTGATATGATTTCAATCTTCTTAAATTTGTTGAGACCACTTTTGTGCCCTAACATGTGGTCTATCCTAGAGAATGTACCATGAGCACTTGAAAAGAATGTATATTCTGCTGCTTTAGGGTGAAAGGTTCTGTAGATATATATTAAATCGAGTTGATCTAGTGTGTCCTTTAAGTCTGCTGTTTCTTTGTTAATTTTCTTTCTTGAGGATCTATCTAGTGATGTTAGTGGGGTATTAAAATCCCCTAATATTATAGTGTTGCTGTTGATCTCACTCTTTATATCCATCAAAGTCTGCTTTATATATTTAGGTGCTCCTATATTAGGTGTGTAGATATTTATAATAGTTATATCTTTCTGTTGGATGGCTCCCTTTATCATTATGTAGTGGCCTTCTTTATCTCTTACTATGTTCTTTGTTTTAAAGTCCATTTTGTCTGATATAAGTATTGCTACCCCAGCTTTTTTTTCATTTCCATTTGCATGAAATGTTTTTTTCCATCCTTTTACCTTCAACCTATGTGCATTTTTTGTTTTAAGGTGTGTCTCTTGTAGACAGCATATGTACGGGTCCTGTTTTCTTATCCATGCAGCTACCCTATGTCTTTTGATTGGATCATTTAATCCATTTACATTTAGGGTTATTATTGACACGTAATTGTTTATTGCCATTTTATTCTTTAAAGCTGTATTTCTCTTTTGCTATATTCTTTTCCCACTTTGGTCTGTTTACACCATGCCCCTTAACATTTTCTGCAGCATTGGTTTAGTTGTAATGAATTCCTTGAGATTTTTTTTTTGTCTGGGAAACTTCTTATTTCTCCTTCAATTTAAATGATAGCCTTGCTGGATAAAGTAGTCTTGGTTGTAGGTCCTTGTTCTGCATTACTTTGAATATTTCTTGCCATTCCCTTCTGGCCTCAAGTGTTTCTGTTGAGAAGTCAGATGTCATCCTTATGGGGGCTCCTTTGTAGGTGATAACTTTTTTTTGTCTTGCAGCTTTGAATATTTTCTCTTTATTACTTAGCTTTGGTATTTTAATTATGATGTGTCTTAGTGTAGGTTTCTTTGGGTTTCTCTTTAATGGAGTCCTGTGTTTCTTGGACTTGTGAGAGTTTCTCTTGCATTAATTTAGGGAAGTTTTCAGCTATGATATGATTGAACAAAGTCTCTATCCCTTGTTCTTTTCTTCTTCTTCAGGAACCCCTATGATGCAGATGTTATTTCTCTTCATGTTGTCACAGAGCTCTCTAAGAGTTTCCTCTGACTTTTTGAGTCTCTTTTCTCTTTTCTTCTCTGCTTTCATGCCTTCATTCCAGTTGTCCTCCAACTCGCTGATTCAATACTCAGCTGTATCCATCCTGCTTTTAATTCCTTCCATTGTGGTCTTCATTTCTGATATTGTATTTGTCATCTCCGACTGATTCTTTTTTAATATTTCAATATCCTTTTCTATACTTGCTATTTCTTTATTTAGGTGTTCATGATGACCATCCATTGTTGTTCTAAGATCCCTAAGCATTCTTACAATCATTATTTTAAACTCTGCATCCGGAAGTTTGATTATTTCCATATCACTCAGTTCATCTCCTGAAGGTCTCTCTTGTGGTTTCATTTGGATTGCACTTCTTTGTCTTCTCATTGTGCCTGGGTATCTGGGTGTTTTCTTCGTAGAGATAGATGGTTGAGTCTAGGCTTGGTGTTGTCTGTCTCTAGTTTTTACTTGTGTTGTTTCTAAGTCTTCTTGGGTTGGCTTCAGCTATTATTTGTAATCCACTTTAGGATTTTGGCCACTTTGAAGTCTTGATTTGTTTGTTTTCTTAACAGGTGATTGTCTTGTTTGCTGATCTCAGCAGGGTGCTTATTTGAAACTGTATCCAGGAATGCGGTGGGTGTGACCTGAGGCTTTGAAATCCTCTTCTGCCAGTTAATCCCTCTGGGGGCGGGTTGCTTTCTCAGCTTCAGTAGGGGGAGGTGTATCTCAGATCTCCAAGGAGACCTGAGTTACTGCCCCTCCTCCCCACTTCTTGTTTTCAGCTGTGTCTTGTTGTGCTGATTGGAGCTGGAGAGATGTCTGTATCTCTGTAACCTGGAAGTACTTTTGTATTTTGCTTTGTGGAAGGATCAGCCCCTCCCCCAGTTATAGCCGCCTCCAGTACTGAATGAGTCAGCTTTTTATGTCATTACCTATATTCCTCTCCCCCTCACCATCCGTCTCTCTCTTTCTCCTTTCTTTTTGGAAGACAAGCGGGCCCTTTCAACACTGCTTGTTCCCTGGTCGCCAGGTAAGTGGCTGTGAGCAATATTTACTGCTCTTTATCCTTGGAATTGAGAGCCCAGCCTCACCACCCCCCCCCCCCTGTTCCTGTAATCAGGGGAGATTCAGGCACTCCCTACCAGGTTTGTTGTGGCTTCTTCTTTGCTCCTTGATTTTTGAATGCTGTTCTTGTAGTCCAGATTTGGTTTTTCATGCTGATTGTTCATAAATTAGTTTATAATCCAGTTTGTTGGTGTGATCTGGGAGTCTGTGCATCTGCCTACTCCGCTGCCATCTTCAGGTCTCAGAAATCTGAATTTTTAACAACCATTCTCACAGTTTCTGACTCTGGGAGACACACAGAGCTCACTTAGAGAAACACAGAGTCTAGCCTGTTTCTATGAAATCAGTCAAAAACACATAATCCTGGTACTCTTGGGTTACAATTATCTCATTTTATAAAGTGTTTAGGTTTAAAATTAAAATGTTCTGGCCATGTGTACTGCAGAGGCCCCTGGGAAGATGTTTGTGTGAAAATCTCACCATCTAGTACACATTATTAGTACACAAAATTGCTTATACTTTGGGAAACATAAAATGGGCATTATCTTTCTCCTTATGTGTCTAATGCTGGAGTGAAGAGAAGGTGAAGTGAAAAGTATTTATCATTTGCCTGACTAATGCTGTAACTTAAAACTATCAATTCCTGCAGAGTGTTTGTATCCACGTGGAGCTGGTACATGGACAATAAATTAATGTGCTACAAAGCAACAAGATTCCTGAATGAATGACTGCCTGAGTTGTTTAAGGAAATAGCCTCAAACATTACCATAAATATTCTTATTTTCCTCCATATATTTAGTGAATGCTGCTTCTGAATCAGATTTCAAGAACACAAGGCAACTTTTTTAGCCTATAAATTTAATGATGTTTTCTTTGTGTTTAGGCAGAAATGAAGGGAACCTGTACCAGAATATCTTAGGAGGCCTGACCTGTGGTGGCACAGTGGATAAAACATTGACCTGGCATGCTGAGGTTGCTGGTTCAAAACCCCAGGCTTGTCTGGTCAAGGTACATACAGGAAGCAATTATGAGTTGATGCTTCCTACTCCTCCCACATCTTTTTTACTCTCTCTCTCTCTCCTCTCTGTAAAACCAATAAATAAAATCTTAAAGAATATATCTTAAGAGGATTTTCCTTGCTTTTGTCTCAAATATTTTAAGTGGCTGGCATGAGAAGAGGAGTGGGGTGTTTGGTGTTGCCATTACGTTTGCCGCCTGAAAGTATTGTGGTTTCACTCAAACCTAGAAGTGGAAATGAGCCGTGGGAGTAGTCTACCCTGGCGTCTTAGCTTTAAAGATACAGACTCAGGGAGGCGGGTCCACAGACACAAAATAAATTAAAGGCAGAGTTAGAGGAAATCCAGAACTTACTTCCTCCTCAGTCAGTTTTCCCAAAGAGGAGAGAGAAGAAAGTTGACACCTGTTGTTTTAGAAGTCAAGTACTTGCATTTAATAGTCTTTTGCATTCATAAACAGCTTTCTTGAATTAGCTAACTAGGTTAACACTGCTCTGTCTTGTGACCATACTGATATTACTTTACTTGGAAAAATTATTACATAATGAGTTTCATTAGATATCAATGAAAAAAATACCACTTTACATTTGTAGAAAGTTTTAAAGCATTTTTGTGTTTTGAATTTTTTTTGTAAAATAATCTGCTGAAAGCAGATGTGAGGAATCCCTTCAATTCAGATGACTAGAGTTCAGTGTCCAGGCTGGCCTCCACAGATAATGGCACTTGTAGACCTATGCTCTCTGGACAAAGTTCTTTATACTCTCTCAAACAGCTGCTTCTGAAAATAATGGGACTTTTGATTAGCAGCCAGGTTCACATGCCTAACTACCATCTAGGCAAGTAAGTCCCTTCTACGAAGGTTCAAATGGCAATGCATCTTGAATCAGTTTTTTTCTCTATATTATCCAAGGATTTTTGGAAAATCACAAATGCGTTGATCTGACAGAAATATCCCCTACTATGTAAACAAGGTTTGTTTTCCCGGCAGAGTGTTGACAGTCAGAGGCCAGCTGGTCAGAAATAAGGACATGTAATTGGCTTGTTGTGTTCAACCATTCTCATCTGTGACTAAGAACTAGGGTGACCAGATCACATTCATATAAATCAGGTGCACTTCTCTGAATTTATCATCCCTGGTTTTTTTGAGCTATAGTCAGTCATAACCTGTGTCTTACCCAGGCACAGACTCTGAAATCCAGGGCTTAGCTACATAACAGGGGATTTTCTTTAAAGATTTATCACAGCTGCTCTTCATCTCCTGCCAGAATTGCTGACCCCACTGTTCTAGGTATTCCACAAAGTCCACAAGAAGAAGGAAAAACATCCCTTTATTTTCTTCTCTTCAGAATCACTGGCCATGACCAGGGTAAATTCAATTTTGTCCCTACATCACAACAGCAGTCAAAAGTTATGAAACCATCTTCAGAATGAAAACTAGAGTACAGGTTTATTCACTGTTGTCTTATAATAAGGAAGACCCCTCCCATACATATGCATGGTTCTTTGACTTGAGTCTTAAGTATAGGGTGGTCAGAGGGATTAGGATGCAACTAAAGCAGAGGTAGAACTTCCAAGGAAAACCAATAAGAGTAGGGGAAGTGGAAAAAACAATAGCAAACGAGGGCGAAAAAAATGGACACTGGTATGCACAAAACTGTTTCTAACTTCTCCAGAACCTGCCCTGCCAAATGAGAACAACAGTACTTTCCAGATCACCAGGCGGGATTTAACGAATATCTGTTAGCTGTTACATGAAGACAAAGACATATTGGTTTCATTGTCTTTTTACTATATTGATTAGCCCACCCTGTCTGAAATCTAAGTATTTAGAAAACTAGTAACAAAGTTTCTCAGGAGGCATTATAAAGGCATTGATTAATATTTGCTGCCATATAGTCAATGCTGATTATTTGTCATGATTACCTTCTGAATCAGCACTCACATGCCCCAGTGAGCCTTCTCGGTATTAGCTGATGGGAAATAGGACTTGTGCAAACATATGGTTCCTTGTGAGAAATAAGTTAGTTTATCTTCAGAAGGATAAGGCTTCTGTTTTTACCTGCCAACATTTCCTGGTAGTTTTGTTAAGCACTGTCTAATAATGTTTTATCTTGTACATTATTTCAAACTAGATAGTATTTTCTGATCAGAAATTCATATGGAATAAATAAATCTAGGTTGAAACCCAAGCACCACGATTCAGTAGATGACTGATCTTGTGGAAGTCGTTTGATTTCTCTGAGCCTTAATTTTTTAAAAATCAGTAACAGACAGATAATCATGGCCTCCAAGGGTCTCTGAGAGGTTGAACTGAGATAAAGTAGGCACAGCCCACATTGCATGCTGACACATTGGAGAGCCTTGATAAAATTTATCCACTATGTTATACTTTTTGATCATTACTGTAAGGTCAACATTCTGCTTCAACAGAGGTTTTAGTATAAATAGAAACTGAGGCGTGCAAGATGGCCTGATAATTGAGAACCATTTAGAAAGTGGTTCTTGGCCTTGTCTGCACACTGGAATCAACCAGGCAGCTTTAAAAAGCCCCAGAATAGCCTGACCTGTGGTGGCGCAGTGGGATAAAGCGTCAACCTGGAACACTGAGGTTGCCGGTTCGAAACCTGGTAAAGGCACATATGGGAGTTGATGCTTCCTGCTCCTCCCCCTTCTCTCTCTCTCTCTCTCTCTCTCTCTCTCTCTCTCTCTCTCTTTCTCTCTCTCTCTCTCTCCCCCCCTCTAAAAATCAATAAAATAAAATATTTTAAAAATCCCCAGAATATAGTCTGTGCACCAAGCCAAGATATGAGATTCTCTAGGGGAGAGACCTAGATAGCAATATATTTTGAAGCTCCCTAGAGAATAATTTCAATTAAAAAAAAAGTGTTAATCAAGGTTGAGAATGGCTGTTTTAAAATATTATAAATCATGGAGCCCAGGCCAGAGGCAGGCCTTTCAGGATGTTATTTCTCCACAGCTCTGGCATAGCCCTCTGATTGAATTTGTTTCCCTACAGGGTAGTTGGGGTCGGTGGGAAGCTTCTTACTCCAGCCACAGAGCCCATCAATCTTTAATTATTCTGAGGCAAAATAATTTTTTCTCATTGATGTCTTAATAGAAGAAAACATTATTCTGTTAGGATAAGATCATTTCATGTATAATACCATTGCATCATTAATAAAATGGGACATCTTAACACAAAATTTGAATTTGGGTGTTTGGATGAAAACTGTAGTCTCTTTTGGACTCAGTATTCCAATTATTATGTTTTGTTTGTACAGTATACGACTCTTAGTATATACTATGTTGCAGTGTTTTTCAGCCATCATTCTGCAGAAGGGTGCCGGTCCACGAGAGAGTTAACCACACTGATGCTGTACGAGGGGGCTAACTCTCCCGGGGACCGGCACCCTTCTGTGGACTGATGGTTGAAAAACACTTTTATTTGTATATCCTCTTTGGCAATGGTAATGGGGTTTTTTTCTTATTTTTTTTAACCACTCATTTTCAATCATAGAATAGTCTTCAATTAACTGAATTAGATGCCTAAAAGGGTACCAATAATTTGGGTTATTGTTTCAAACATGTCTATTAAAAACATCTAACACATTTCATTTTATAAATATAAGTTACATAAGAAGTACTAAAATTTAAAATATGTGCTGAAACTTTACAGAATACAATCTGACATGTACTGACAAGGCACTTCTAAAACAGAGATATTGTGCTTGAGTTTTGCATAACATTTTAAGGGATGAAATGCCCATGAACTGTGTAATTTTGTGTGAGTGGATGTGCAAAAGATAAAAACAAGATAAAAAAAATAAAAAGTTTCTACAACTTTTTCAATCAATGTATACATTTAAAAATAAATAAAAGCTCAAAAATATGCTTCAAGATGGCAGAAGCAGTTTTATTTTGAAGTTTCCCCAGCCTTAGTGCTCTCTAGTATTTTAAAAGTTGCCATATGATTTTTGCACATGTTTAATTACTAAAATATCCAATTTGATGAACTGTTATCCCAGACATATTGCAGCAGAACTTCAGAGATGTGCATTGTGAAAATTAGTGCTAATAATCACTAGTTTATTCCAAACAGTATTTGCAAGCTAGTGAGCTGTGCTATAGTTCTCATTTACATTCTTATATATTTGTTATAACCCCACTTTCAATAGATATTAATTTTATTCCTGAGAGATCAGGGTAAATTTGTACAAGACAGACACTATGCAAGCTGGCCATCACCAAAAAGAACCTATTTATAGCCATAGAGAAAATCAGTTGGAAACCAACAGATATGCAGACATTGTTTACATTCTGCCCCATTCCTGGGTCACCTTTTAATCAGAGCCAAGTACACCTTCCTGGAGCCCCTCTATCTTGAACTCTCATCTGCTTTCCTTCGCAACAACCCATTCTTCCTTGAGGTCAATTTCATCCCTTCTTTTTCTGAGATAGTAAGTTGGATCCCAGGATCACAGCACACTCAGGTTTACTTAAGGTTATTCCTGGTTTTACTTGAGACTTGGAGTCTCTCAAATGGATCACCTTTAATACAAACAGCCTATTGACTTCTTTTCCCCCAAAGTCATCTCTTGAAGAGTAGGTTTTTAAAGTAACAAGAAAAAATAGAAGTTACACTTTTATAAAGTGCACAAAGACCACTGCTGTTAGGTATAGAATACACAACTCATCACACATTTTTGCCGTCCCTGCTAAAACAAGACTGAGAACAAGTGAAAATAACTTAGCTCTTTGCTCCAAAAAATATACTTCTGGAAGATAAGACTTGCAACTAAATAAAACATGTTTCTGTTCAAAATTGACTTCTTGCTTATCAATATTCACTTGAAAAGCCTCAACAACTATTATTTTATAAACTCAGCCTCATTCTGAGCAGTTTCTTACCTGCAAGATCTGCCTCAAAGGTGTCTAGGGCAGATACTGAAAACCTACAACCCCTGAGATCTCTCTTCTGAGACCCAACTAACACTCTGTCAATGTGCATTTTCTCTTATAAAGTAGGTATAATACACTGAGCTTTGCTTCACCAACATGTTTTTCTGGTAGTCATTTGGGGAACTCTACAGGACAAAAGTAAGAAAAATAAAGTAATGATATAATGGGCATAAGCAGACAGTTCATAGAAAAGGAAACCCTCAGCATCTAGGAAGTCATGGAATATGTTCAAAGGGAGAAGAGAATTTCTAAATTATGCAGAATGTAGATGAAAATTCCTGACAAAGAAGGCATTCCAACTGAGATATGTTTTGAAGGACAGGATTTCCACAATCTTCAACAGAGGCCAAGAACACAAGGTAAGAAAAGGTTTTAAGGCCAAAAGGTCAGGATAACTTTAGGAAATAAAACTATATGGTATGGTTGGTGGACCAGCCTTACATGTCAAGTACAAGTCTCACCTGACCAGCTGGTAGCAGAGTGGATAGAGTGTCAGCCTGGGACGCTGAGAACCCAGATTCAAAACCCTGAGGTTGCCGGTTTGAGCACAGTCTCATCAGCTTGAGTGCAGGGTTGCCAGCTTGAGTGTGGGATTACAGACATGACCGTATGGTTGCTGGCTTGAGCCTAAAGGTCACTGGCTTGAGCAAGGGTCACTGGCTCAGCTGCAGCCCTCAGTCAGGGTACATATGAGAGGCAATCAATGAACAACTAAGGTGCCGCAACTATGAGTTGATGCTTCTCATCTCTCTCTCTTCCTGTCTGTCTGTCCCTCCCTCTCTCTCTCTCTTTCTATGAAAAGGGAAGGCAGGGGAAGGTGAGGGAAGGGGAAGGAAAGGAAGGGGAGAGAAGGGGAGGAAAGGGGAGGGGAGGGGAGGAAAGAAGAGGAAAAAGAAAAGAAAAGAAAAGAAAAGAAAAAAGAAAAGAGAGGCTGAAGGACAAGGTGTGAAGAGCAGACTGTGAAGGGTCCGGAGTACTTGGCAGATGTGATGGAAGGATGTGGCAGTCCTGTATTGCTACTTTCTTCTTACGTTTAACTCTGCAGGAACCACTACTCAAGAGTGTATGACCTCCTTGCAGACAGGGATTTTGCTGTGAACTGTACCCTCTACAGCTCTTAGTACCCCAGACACAGAGATTCAAAAGCATAAATTTAAATAAATACAACCAACACCTTTATTATCATCTTATATTTAAGTAAGAAATTCATTGCAGCTCTGTCAGTGAGGGAGATAAGGCAAGTATTATTCCTTGACAAATAAACAAACTGTGGTTCAAAGAAGAAAGGGAAAGAAGATTACTGACCACTGGCAAGGCAGCAGTGTGTGTGCGTGTGTGTGTGTGTGTGTGTGTGTGTGTGTGTGTGTGTAAACTGACATGTATTTGGTGCTTTTATGTATATGTATGTATATTTATGCACATGCACATACACTCACATTTTCCACTTTAGCATTCATAGCAACTTTACAAAGCAGTACTGTTACTATCTTTTTTTTTTTTTGTATTCTTCTGAAGCTGGAAACAGGGAGAGACAGTCAGACAGACTCCCGCATGTACCCGACCCGGATCCACCCGGCACGCCCACCAGGGGCGACGCTCTGCCCACCAGGGGGCGATGCTTTGCCCCTCCGGGCCATCGCTCTGCCGCGACCAGAGCCACTCTAGCGCCTGGGGCAGAGGCCAAGGAGCCATCCCCAGCGCCCGGGCCATCTTTGCTCCAATGGAGCCTTGGCTGCGGGAGGGGAAGAGAGAGACAGAGAGGAAGGAGGGGGAAGGGTGGAGAAGCAAATGGGCGCTTCTCCTATGTGCCCTGGCCGGGAATCGAACCCGGGTCCCCTGCACGCCAGGCCGACGCTCCACCGCTGAGCCAACCGGCCAGGGCCCTGTTACTATCTTTTAAAACACCAAGAGTCTGATGCCTCCATTAGATATCTTCCCAGCATCAGCTGGTTGAGGTGGCACTTGACTCTGTTCACCTGACTCCTAGCCCAGTGTTTACTTCATTCTACTAAGCTTCTACCCCTCACCTGGCCTCTTCCACAGCTCTTTTCTGAGGCTGCTTTCTCTACCTTTCCCACAAAGCAGAAGCAACCCTGACTGGTGAGCTGATCTTCTTTGACATACCCTGAGCAGACACTGTCATTTTTGCTAATGTGCTTATGACTTTAAAAAGATGAGCTCTTTCTTTTGGGTACTGAGTTAAGACCCACAAATACTTGGGTTCAGACCTCAGTCCTCAAAGACAGATAAGTATCATTTAGCTCATAAAACTGGAACTTGGAGTGTGTTCATGCTTTTCCTAGTGAGTTTAGATAAGGCTTTGTGACTTTCATTCAAACACCTAAAACTGGTTCCTCAAGAAGACAACCAACTATAAAATACATGCCATTTCACTTCTTATTGAATATAAAGCTGGAAATAATTCACCTTCAGTTGCATTGCAACATATCTGAAAAGTAGGTCTCTTTCAGAAGGCATATGGGGACCATTCTTGTTAGAATTTCTAACCGCAGCAACATTGAACATCCTACTTATGAAGAGTTTAATCAGTGAAAACCATGGATTTCACCACTTCTGGTTTGTCTCATTCTCATTAATATAAGCTCTTATCTGCATCTTAAACTTTCCTCAGACTCATAGTGCTTAGTTTTCAGTAGGGGATCACATACTTTAGGTGAGCTTGAGATTATATAAGGTGACCAACTTTTTTATAATGAAAAGGAGAACAAAAATAAATTGGAAAAAAATATCGTAAATTAAAGAAACATTTTATTCAATGCAACAATAATACACTATAATATGATAAATGCATGATAAAAACATTTGTAATATTTTATATTGTAATTATGCTTACATGCCTATTAGTTTTTAATAATAATTGTAAGAAAAAAGTACTCATTTAGATACAAATATGTCACATCACACGCAACTCTGCATCGACTCTGCATCGATTGAATACGAACATTTACAGATTAGTCTTCCGATATCAAAAAGGAGGACATGTAGGACACTTTTCAAGGGAGGATAGAACTTACAAAAGAAGGACTGTCCTCCCTAAAGGAGGACGATTGGTCACCTTAGTTCTCTTTCTCAGTGACTTCAGTACTTGACACATAATAAGTGAGTCTTAATCAATTCATTTTAAAAACCTTTATTAGAAATTATATTTTGAATTGGACTCTTAAATTACTATTTAAAAGGAATAAGGCAATTCATCAACGAAGGTCAAAAATTATTTTAGTCACACAAAATAATTTATAGTCACAAGTAAAACTTCAGTGCAATTTTATGCAAAAGCTATAAATTGGAATGTAGAGGGAGAACAGCAAATCTGATTTTCATCTATTTTTAAAACCACTTAGCTTCAGATGCACACAATAGCAAAATAGTTTATTCAAGGCCACGACTAGTCAGTCAAAGCAAATTAGAAAGTAGGAGCAAGTTGCTGGGTAACTGTGGTTTTTCTTAACCCTCACACCTAAAATACATAAATAACTAAGATAAAAGCTACAAGGCTGAAAACTGCTAGAAAGTCAAGTTTCTGTACATACTTCACTGGGAAGGTGCAGTTTCTGACCTTGTCTCCACTGAACAATTGTTGACTAAGGAAAAGATTTCTTGTACTCTGGAATTCCTGCTGGGAACAGAGTTAAGACCCACAATTACCATATTTTTCACTACATAATAGCATCTTTTTTCCCCACAAGTGGAGAGGATAATGCTTGTGCATCTTATGGAGCGAATGTTCATTTATTTTAACTGTAGCAGGTGCCCAGACAACTAGAAGAGTATTTGAACATTAAAGTCTCTTCTCATTTTTTAATAACAGTGCTAATGTTTGTTAATACTGCTGTTGAGTTTACATTGTTGAAATATTATTGTGGTATATTTTATTAAATATTTTAACACACCATTTGCTTCAGAATATTTTTTTTTCTTATTTTCCTCCTTAAAACCCTAGGTGCGTCTTATAGAGTGAAAATACGGTAGTTGAGCTCAGCAGTTGTACTTACATTCTGATGGGGAGCGAGAAATAAAAGACTACTTATCTTACTTCATTCAGGCTGATATAGCTAAGTGCCTTAGCCTGGCTGGCTCACACAACAGAATCTACATCTTACAGTTCTGATGGCTACAAGTCCAGAACCCTAAGATCAGGATGCCAGCACAGCGGGTTCTGGGGAGCACCTGCCCTCCTCTGCTGTGCTGACTGCCAACTTCTTGTGCCTTCACATGGGAGAGGAGAATGAGCTGGTGGTCTGCCTCTCCGTGTAAGGGCACTAATTCCATTTCTGAAAGCCCCTTCCTCATGACTTAAGCGCTTCCCAAAGACCCTACCTCCTTAGGGTTTCAACATAGGAATTTGGGGATGGACAGGGGGATGACACAAACATTCAGTCCAAAGCAACAGCGCTGCCAGCCAATATTTGCTTGCAGATTATCTCAGTATTCTCTTTTATTTCTATGAATACTGAAACTGTTAGAAGAGCAATTCTACTGCTGAAACTACTTTCCTGCCTTAATATATTCATGCCAGAAATATTCACTGTTCTTCTATGTGTCAATTACAGTTTTAGGCACTGTTGCCACAGTGACAAACAGGACAGATTTGATTTTTACCTTCATGGAGGCAAACAAGACCCTCTTCTATCTGGCCCTGGGGGAGGGTTAAAAAGTCCTAAAGGGAAGTGAACTGTTTCCAGGCTACTTTTTAATGTTTTGAGCTATTTTTAAAAAGTTTAAAACTGTCCTCAGAGTCTCTAGTGGCTGCTTTTAAAAGGGCATCTCAAACTGATAATCAAGGTTGGTGGGCATTTTTTACAGAAGACTTGCCAGTCCTAGAACATTCAAAACCCAAAAAAGGGGAAAAAGACAAACCATCCATCGGGGTTCTATATTGGTTGAATTAAAAGGAGAAGACTACCAAGAACTTATTTATTTGTTTATTTAGGGCCATTATAAGAAAATGGTACACATAACGTACACACTCACACTTTTATATCAAGGACACTGAATTGCAGGGAAACTTATTGATCTCATGTAAGGATGGTCCCTGGTAACTATGTAGACCTTGTTAACATATCACTCAGGCATTTAAGAAGCCATATAGTTCTCAGACCCGCTCAGGATCATGCCTGTATTATACCTTATATAGAAAAATGCTTGATTATACACTACCCAAAGTTGGAAAGCAGAGGTGTGAGGTGTGTGTGTGTGTAAGAGAAAAACTGAGTGGAGGTGTGAGAGACAGAGCAGGATCTGTTTTGTCTAAGCCTGCCATCTTCACATCAATTATGGTGAAAATAAAACGTTCAATAATGATATGAGTTGAGAAATACCAAGCCTATAATTTTTCATTTAAAAAGGAAACTATGGTAAGCTTCCTGTGAATATATTCTATGGAACATGGGGAGCCGAACTCAGAAGACAGGATATTCATGGCCCTATTTAGCCTCAGGATTTATTTCTGTTTCCATGGCAATTCTGTTACATAAAACTCCATTACTCCTCTTGGTAAGAGGCCTTTCATTTGTCATGCAAACCCGTAACCTAAATGGTGCCTTCAAAAGCTGGGTCCAGTCCTAAATGCACAGCAAACTGGCTAATATATTTATTTTAAATCGATAGTGTCACTACATTTTAATAACAATGGCATTCTTATTTGGCATTTTATTTGCTACATCAATTCTAAAGTCCTATTTTATTAGCTCATATGGGCCTTCTGAGTACAACTGCACTAGAGCTACAGAAGTCAATAAAAGTAATAAATTAAATGTACCAGTCAGTCATTTTTTCTGTGCTTGGCTCAACAAATCCCTCTGTAACCCTGATGGCACAAAAAAACCTATGTTAATGTCCTCCACTGCTGTCATTGTTAAAAATGACAATGAGTTGAAACTCTATTACACTGGAGTGTGTCTTTAAGAGCCATTTGATCCTCCACTGCTAAAGGAATATTAGCATCAGGTTATTAATATTCTCTTGGGTATTTCTTCTAGTGAATGCTGATACTCACATTCCACTCTGAACCCGTCAGAGTGCCATTTGCTCACCATTTTGAGTGATGTAAGTCAGAATCATGGATTTAGAGCTAAAAGGATCTAGGGGTTTATATTTTCCAATCTCTTACTTTTAAAATAAGGAAAGAATCCTGTGAGGTTAAATGGTTCATATAAAGTCAAACAATGAGAGGCAAAGCTTAGAGTAGCCAGGATTTTGCTGACATCGGGGCAATTCTAGACAATTCACAGGCTCATTGTTAACTCCTGAGAAGAAAAGTGTATGACACTCTCCCAGAGATGTTTTCCAAGATCATCAATAAGCCTCAAAACAGTAAACACATTGTTTTGTTTGTTTGTTTGTTTTTAATTTTATTTATTCATTTTTAGAGAGGAGAGAGAGAGAGGAAGAGAGAGAGAGACAGAGAGGGAGAGAGAGGAGAGAGAGACAGAGAGAGAGAAGGGGGAAGGAGCTGGAAGCATCAACTCCCATATGTGCCTTGACCAGGCAAGCCCAGGGTTTTGAACCGGCCACCTCAGCACTTCCAGGTCCATGCTTTATTTATTTATTATTTTATTTATTTATTTTATACACTGCGCCACCACAGGTCAGACCTAAACACATTGTTTTGATCAACAGAAATAAACTGTGCATTAGCAAGACTTTGAATAGTACTCAAGTATAATGTGTTTAATTGTAAATAGTAATAGTGTGTATTAAATTCTAAAAGATAATGAGCTTCCAATGTAAAAGGTGACCCTGCTGACAATAACTTATAGGACTAAGTATTTAAAATGAATTGATATTGATAGTATATAATATGCATGAATTTATTGGGTTATACCTGGGAGGTCTAACGCTAGGAACAAGACCATCTGCCCATCTGACTAATCTGACGCCCAGAATTAGCCAGTAAAAAGGTAAGCCAACCCCAGTCAAAGTGTGACAACCATTTTGACCATACCTATTAACCTGAATCAAGTGCAACCAGCTGATGAGCAATTCCTTCCTTGATCTCTTCCTAAGTCAGCTGGTGACCAACTTAGTGTCCTCTTGAAATTAGCAGGTACTTTTGTTCAAGGGATATGCCATCCAGGAAGCAGTCACAATGCCATGGCTTCCTGGTCTGCCTTTCTACTCACCTGAGGCTAGTTTGAGTGCTCAGGATGGTGGATCACCCCCATGCATTTGTCTGCTGTAATCAACACTATTTTAAAGGGCATTATCTGGTGGGGAGGAAAGTGCCCAAAGAAACACCCTATAGGATCTCCTGGAATTTTGTAAGTACCTACTCAATATATTATATTTGTCACTCTCCAACAACAAATATTTATTGGGCATCTATTATGTTCCAGATACTGCTTTGACTGCCATTGATAATATTGCAAAAGAGAAAATCTATACTTTATAGGGCTCTCATTGCAGTGGACCTAAAAAGTTTTCTATTACAGCACACTGGCAGAATCTGTGGAGTGATAGAGTATTATTTCCTCTAAACAGAGAATTTTTATAGTAGAGATACAACTTTTCCATGCTGTGGGAGGAAAATAATGGCAAAATGTTAAGTCTTTTCTCCTGAATTTAATCAAGAAATGATACAGGCACTCCTCATTTATTGTGCCTTGCTTCAGGTCTTCATAGCTCTTCCATTGTTTGTATCATACATAATTATCAGTGGCTGTGTCTCTGCAGAGGCCAACTTTGAGGATCAAGTTAATGGAATATGTATAATACAAATAGGATGTTTCAGTGTAGTCAAAATCATGGAAATAAACTTTTTCCATTATCATTAGGTTTTCTTGGACTTATATGGGGACACAAGTAGAGCTTTTCAATTTGTAATTTTGTTTTCCTGATGCTTTAAGCATGATGAGTTATTTCTAACTAGGAATACATTTGGGGACCAACTGGTCTCATCCTCTGCCAACCACCGACAGAATAGCACTGAAGACCACCAGATGGCCATGCAGTTTTACTTGTGTATCTGAGAGTTAACTAACTTTAGAATTATTGTTTGAGTTACAATCATTATAGGTTTATGTTCAATTAAACAATATTTCACCTTATAACTTCTGCAGATAAGGCCATATAGAAGAAATATGACCTCTAACCTTTTCCTCATTAATATCTTATTGCATTTTTAAAGATAGCTATAGTTATTGTAACTGCTCTGAGTAATCTCTTCTTTAGGCTAAAATTTTCAAGGGCCTTGATCCTTTGTAGAAAAAAAAAATGTACATGACAAAATCTAACAGATGCAACAAGTCTTGTTTTAAATTTTCTCCCTCTTTTTTTTAATTAATTTTAATTTATTGTGTTAACATGGATTCAAGTGTCCCGCTCAATATACAGTCGTCCCTCGCCATATCACGGTTTACTTTTCTCAGTCTCACTGTATTGCGGATTTTTTAATGTATATATCTAACTTTGTACTGTGGATTTTTTGCTATATTGCAGGATTGTGCAGGATACTGCATCACCTGATGAAGCTCCTGATGAAGTGGCACCTTTAGAAGAGCTGTAATGGTCTCTTTGGCTGTGCAGTACATTCATCTCATCATCATCACCTTCATCATCATCAGTACTGCACAGCTAATTCATCATCATCTTCATCATTCAAGTTGTAGTATATTCACTGGTGAGTACCCACATAGAATTTTATATGTTGATAAAATTATGTAGGTTTAAGAGTGTAGAAAATATTTAAGAGCATAGGAAGTGTTTATAACAGTGTGGAAAAGGTTTATAAGACTGTGGGGAGGGTTTATAAAACCTTAAATATATATATATATTTATATATATATATATGTAAATAATAAAATAAATATAAGTTTGCTACTTTGTAGATTTTCTCCTATCATGGAGGCTTCTGAAACCTAACCTCCATGATAGATGAGGGACCACTGTAACACCCTTACCCCCCAACCACATGTCCCCCATTCAACCCCCATTACCCCCCTACCCCTTACTCCATCCCCCTGTCACTCTGTGATTTGCTCTCCTGTTATCTGTATCTATGTGTTATGTATATATAATTTCATTAATCCCTTCACTTTCTCTGATCCCATCTTCTCATCCTCCTTCCCTCTGACAGCTGTCTGTCTGGTCCCTGTGACCCTGCCTCTTCCTCTATTCCATTGCTCAGTTCACTTTGTTCATTAGATTACATATATAAGTGAGATCATATGATATTTGTCTTTCTCTACCTGGCTTAATTCACTTATCATAATAATCTCCAGGTCCATCCATGCCATCACAAGAAGTAAGATTTCCTTCTTTTTAACAGGTGTATAGTATTCCATTGTGTATATGTATCACTGCTTTTTAATCCACTCATCCACTGAAGTACACTTGGGCTGTTTTCAGATCTTGGCTATTGTAAACAATGCTGAAATAAACATAGGAGTACATATCTTCTTTTGAGTCAGTGATTTGGTATTCTTAGTATATATTTGTAAAAGTGAGATAACTGGGTCAAAAGACTTTAATTTTTAATTTTTTTAATAAATAAATTTTTATTTTAATGGGGTGACATCAATAAATCAGGGTAGATATATTCAAAGAAAACATGTCCAGGTTATCTTGTCATTCCATTCTGTTGCATACCCATCACCCAAAGTCAGATTGTCCTCCATCACCTTCTATCTAGTTTTCTTTGTGCCCCTTCCCCACCCCCACCCCCTCCTCCTCTCCCTCCTTCCCTCCCCCCACCCCCCTGTAACCACCACACTCTTGTCCATGTCTCTTAGTCTCGTTTTTATGTCCCACCAATGTATGGAATCCTGTAGTTCTTGTTTTTTTCTGATTTACTTATTTCACTCCGTATAATGTTATCAGGATCCCACCATTTTGTTGTAAGTGATCCGATGTCATCATTTCTTATGCCTGAATAGTGTACCATGGTGTATATGTGCCACATCTTCTTTATCCAGTCTTCTATTTTTTTTTTTACAGTGATTAAAACCTTTAAGCAAACTCTTGGCCAATACAGCAAGAATCCATAAAAGAGTAGTGTCCTTAACATGTTCACCAAGTCCAAGTTGGCCCCAACACCATGCCAAATCCCTGAAAAATGCAACCCAACCCCAGTTCAGTTTGTTATGAGCTGTCACAAGGAGCAGGAGTCCCGGAAAAGTCAACATCCAGGAAAAGTCCGCATGACACTGGAATTGTTGTCACAATTCTATACTTTGCAGCTCCACGTCCAAGTCTCAATGACAGCTGCTTCTAGCTGGTAATGATTCAGGTATACTGGAAAAGCCATCTGCAGCATGTGTGGAGATGGAGCTTCTGTTCTCCTCTGCCTAGAGAAATGAGGCCAGGTTGCTTTTCCCTGGAGCTCTGCGACTGTGGCATGGTAAAGAGAACCTTGAGATACACTAAGCTGGGTGGCAAAGGTAGATTCATAATAGAAGTTGGCAAAAGGGGGAAAGAGAGCTCTAAATTTGGAGTAGGTCCCAGCCTGAAATATGAGTGGGACATTGAGGTAGGAGGAATAAAGGAAACACTATATATTAAACAAAGCAGCAGAAAATAGGACTATCAACACCCACAACAGAGATCTTCAAGGGAAGAATAAAAAACCTGACTATTCAGGCAAAACATAGTTAAGTGGCCCTTGTGCAAATGAGATCAGTTTACCTGCTTCTTGGGAGAAATAACCTAGGTTCATCCACAGTGTCGTAGATGGGGCTGATGGCCCTGGGCACCTTCAGCCTTCAGTGGCAAACCCCACTTTCTGGACAAGGTTAGGTCATAGGTGGCTGGAGCAGGGCTGGAAGAGACTGAACCCTCCCTTAGAGGAGCGAGGGGGAAGCCTACCTTCCAGTGTCCCTGTTTCCTCACAGCAAAGGCATGTAAGTGTGGCAGGCTTTAGCTCAATGACCTTCCTTTCCACTATGGAAGCAGGACCCAGATGGCATCCTATGAGACCCCTTTGGGGCGTTGAAGCCTAAAAGCTGGTATCCTGATCTCTATTGGGCTTTTTCTGCCTCTTGGTATCTTAAAGGCCATGCTTAGAAGATCTCACTGAGGGGTTTGAGGATCCCCATCCGCCTATATAAATCTATTCCATAAATCTGGAGCTTTTTGTAAAAAGACCAAACAGTGTTATTAGCTGGATCATATATAGAAGGTAGTAGTTTGCAGGAGAAAAAAGATTTGACGTCTCCTGTTCATCAGCATTCTTTAAATTTTTTTTTAAGTAAAAAGCATGATATGGTAGACCCATCGGAGTTCCAGGATATGACTCCCCCTTTTAAATTTTTTTAAATTGACCTTAAAATATTTGCTGGATACACTTTAATAATACCTTGACTTTAAAGATTGTAAGAATGGCCTGACCTGTGGTGGCGCAGTGGATTAATTTTTGAGGAAACACTATACTGTTTTCCACATTGGGTGCACAAGTCTGTATTCATACCAGCAGTGCAGGAGGGTTCCCTTTTCTCCACACCCTCACCAGCATTTATTGTGTGTTGATTTGTTAATAAGTGTCATTCTGACAGGTGTGAGGTAGTATCTCATTTTGGTTTTAATTTGCATTCCTCTGATGATTAGTGACATTGAACATTTTTTTATATACTATTGGGCAATCTATATATCCTCTTTGGAGAAGTTCTATTTAGTTCCTTTGTCCATTTTTTAACTGGATTTTTTACCTTCCTGGTATCGAGTTTTAGAAGTTCTTTATAAATTTTAGTTATTAACCCCTTAACAGATGTGTTGGTGAATATGTTCTCCCATTGTGTAAGTTGTCTTTTTATTTTGTTAATGGTATCTTTTGCTGTGGAAAAGCTTTTTAGTTTAATATAGTCCATTGTTTATTTTGTAATTTATTTCACTTGCCTGTGGAGATAAATTGGCAAAAATATTGCTATGAGAGATATCAGAAAGTTTACTGCCTATATTTTCTTCCAAGATGGTTATGGTTTCACAACTTACATTTAAGTCTTGTCCGTTCTGAGTTTATTTTTGTGAATGGTGTAAGTTGGTGGTCTAGTTTCATTTTTTTTTTTTTTTGCATGTACTGTCCAATTTTCCCAATACCATTTATTAAAGAGACTGACTTTACTCCATTCTATGTTCTTACCTCCTTTGTCAAATATCAATTGACCATAAAGTTATGGGTTTATTTCTGGGTTCTCTGTTCTGTATGCCTGTTCTTAAGAAAGTACCAAGATGTTTTGATTACAATGGTCTTCTTGTATAACATAATATCAGGAAGTGAGATACCTCCCACTTTATTCTTCATTTTCAAGATTGCTAAAGGTATTCAGATACTTTTTTGGTTCTATATAAATTTTTGGAAAAATTATATCTTTGAAGTATGCCATTGGTATTTTAATAGGAATTGCGTTGAATTTTTAGATTTCTTTTGGTAGTATAGCCATTTTAATGATGTTTATTCTTCCTATCCATTAACACAGTATATGATTACTTTCTTTGTATCTTTGATTTTTTTTTCAATGTCTTATAATTTTCTGAGTACAAGTCTTTAACCTCCTTGTTTAAATTTATTCTTAGGTATTTTACTTTTTTGTTGCAATAGTAAAGGGGATTGTTTCCTTAATTTCTCTTTCTAACAGTTTATTGTTGGTGTATAAAATGGAACTGATTTCTGAATATTAATTTTATATACTGCCACCTTGCCAAATTAATTTATCGGGTCCAGTAGTTTTTTGACTGAGACTTTAGGGTTTTCTATGTACAGTATCATGTTATCAGCAAATAATGATAGTTTTACTTTTTCTTTTTCAATTTAGATGCATTTTATTTCTTCTTGTTGTCTGATTGCTGTGGCTAGGACTTCCAGAACTATGTTGAATAAGAGTAGTGAAAGGGGGCACCCGGCCTTGTTCCTGATCTTAAAGGTATTGCTTTTAATTCTTTCCCATTGAGTATGATGTTGGCTGTGGGTTTATCACAGATGGCCTTTATTATGTTGTTTTATGTTTCCTGTATTCCCACTTTGTTCAGAGTTTTGATCATAAATGATTGCTGGATTTTATCATATCCTTTTTCTGGATCTATTGATATAATCATGTTATTTTTATCCTTCCTTTTGTTTATATGATGAATCACATTTATTGAATTATGAATATTGTACCAGCCTTGCCTTCTCAGAATGAATCCCACTTGATTATGATGCATGATCTTTTTGATGTATTGCTGGATCCAGTTTGCTAATATTTTGTTGAGAATTTTAGCATCTAAATTCATCAGGTATATTGGCCTATAGTTTTCATTTTTCTTTCTTTGTAATATCTTTACCTGGTTTTGGAATGAGGGCAATGCTTGCCTCATAAAAGGAACTTGGAAGTCTTCCCTCCTCTTGAATCTTTTGAAATAGCTTGAGAAGGATAGGTGTTCTTTGAATATTTGGTAAAATTCACCTGTGAAGCCATCTGATCCAGGACTTCTGTCTGCTGGAAGTTTCTTGATAACTACTTCAATTTCATTTGTTGCAATCAGTCTGTTTAGGTTTTCTGATTCTTCCCAATTGAGTTTTGGAAGATTGTATGTTTCTAGGAATTTATCCATTTTTTCTAGGTTGTCCAGTTTTTTGTCATATAGATTTGCATAATTTTTTTTTTACAATCCTTTTTATTTCTGCAGTATCAGTTGTTACTTCTTCAATTTTATTTCTAATTTTATTTATTTGAGTCCTCTCTTTTTCTTGATGAGTCTGGTTAAAAGTTCATCAATCTTGTATACCTTTTCAAAGAACCAGCTTTTGGTTTTGTGGATCTTCTGTATTGTTTTTTAGCCTGTGTCATTTATTTTTGCTCTGACCTTTATTATTTCCTTCCTTTTACTTTCTCTGGGATTTTTTGTTGTTATTTTTCTAGTTCTTTTAGATGCAGGGTTAATTGTTTATTTGAGCTTTTTCTAGCTTCTTAAAGTGTGCCTGTAGTGCTATGAACTTCCCTCTCAGGACTGCTTTTGCTGTGTCCCATAAATTTTGAGTTGTTGCATGTTCATTTTTATTTGTTTCAAGAAAATTTTTTATTTCTTTCTTGATCTCATCATTAACCCATTTGTTATTTAATAACATGCTATTTAGCCTCCAAGTGTATGAATGTTTTTCAGTTTTTCTATTTCAGTTGATTTCTAGTTTCATGCCATTGTGATCAGAGAAGATGCTTGATATGATTTCAATCATCTTAAATTTATTGAGACCTGTTTTGTGTCCTAACACATGGTCAATCCTCGAGAATGTACTATGAGCACTTGGAAAGAATGTATCTTCTGCTGCTTTAGGGTGAAATGTTTTGAAGATATCTATTAAATCCAGTTATCTAATGTGTCAATTAAGGCCCCTGTTTCTTTGTTAATTTTCTGTCTGGAAGATATGTCCATTGATGTTAGTAGGGTATTAAAATCTCCTATTATAATATTGTTGTTGATCTTATGCTTTATACCATCAAAATCTGCTTTGTATATTTAGGTACTCCTATATTAGGTGCATAAATATTTACAATGGTTATATCCTCCTGTTGAATTGCTCCCTTTATCATCATGTAGTTATCTTCTTTATCCCTTACAATAGCCTTTGCTTTCAAATCTATTTTGTTAGATATAAGTATTACTACCCCAGCGATTTTTTTCATTTCCATTTGCATAAAATATTTTTTTTGATCCCTTCACTTTCAGTCTATGTGTATCTTTTGTTCTGAGGTGGGTCTCTTGTAGACAGCATATATACATGTCCTGTTTTCTTATCCATGCAGGTACCCTATGTTTTTGGATTAGAGGATTTAATCTGTTTACATTTAAGGTTATTATTGATATGTACTTATTTATTGCCATTTTATTCTTTAAATCTACAATCCTCTTTTTCTTTCTCAATTTTTTTTCCTTTGCTTTTTTTTTTTTTTTTTTTTTTTTTTTACAGCAGGTTCCTTAACATTCCTTGAGATTTTTTGGTCTGGGGAGCTTTTATTTCTCCTTCAATTTTAAATGATAGCCTTGCTGGATAAATAAGTCTTGGTTGTAGGTTCTTGTTTTGCATCACTTTTAATATTTCTTGCCAATCCCTCTGGCATCAGGTGTTTCTACTGAGAAGTCAGAGGCCATCCTTATGGGGCTCCTCTGTAGGTAATTCACTGCTTTTCTCTTGCAGCTTCTAGTATTCTTTCTTTGTCTCTTAACTTTGGCACTTTAATTATGATGTGTCTTGGTATAGGTCTCCTTGGGTTCCTCTTTAATGGGAGTTTCTGCGCTTCTTGAACTTGTGTGACCTTTCCCCTTATCAATTTAGGAAAATTTTCAGCTATAATTACTTCAAACAGGTTCTCTATCCCTTGCTTGTTCTCTTCTCCTTCCAGACCCCTATGACATAGATATTGTTTCTCTTCATGTTGTCACAGAGCTCTCTTAGAGTTTCCTCAAGTCCTTTTGAGCCTCTTTTCATTTTGCTGCTCTGTTTCTGTCCTTTCATTTATCTTGTCATCTAAATCACTGATTCAATCCTCTGCTTCATTCAGCCTGCTGTTGATTCCTTCTAGTGTAGCCTTCATTTTTGACTGGTTCTTTTTTATGATTTCAATGTCCTTTTCAATGCTTGCTATCTCTTTATTTAGGTTCTCATTATGACCATCCATTGTTCCTCTAAGTTCCTTGGGCATCCTAAAAATCATCATCTGAAACTTTGTATCTGGTAGTTTGGTTACTTCCATTTCATTTAATTCTTTTTCTGGGGATTTCTCTTGTTGATTCATTTGGATTACATTTCTCTGTCTGCACATTTTGTCTGTGTATTAGGTAGCAATGTCTGACTGAAATTTGTCTTTATGAGGAAGATGGGCTCAGTGGTACTAACCTCCAGACCACCTGATTTCCTTGTTCTAGGAATGTTTCTTGAAGGTAGTATTTTCCCTCCTGTTGTATGTGAGTATTGAATGCAGTTGGTCCTTTCATGGGTGCAGTTATCTCTTCAGGCTGGCTGCCTCTAAGGGTCAACCTTGATCATGTGTATTGGACACTGTGCAGTTTCTGTCCTGTTGGGCATACTTATTCTCCACAGTGTCTAGTGTCTGCTGGACTCCTCCTTTGGGTGTGCTGCTTGTATAGTTAGCTGAGCCTAAGGTTGGTGCTGTCTGCCACCCACTACTGGTTGTGTTTATTCTAGGTCTTCTTAGGTTGGTGTCAGCCATTGTTTGTAAGCTGCCACGGGCTACCTGTCTGGAGCTACTGCTCTGTTTGCTGTTTGTGCCTGCATTTCCTGTGCCTGGGTAGTATGGAAGGAACCAACCTTTGATTAAGAATCAGTTTCCTGGCCCTGGCCAGTTGGCTCAGCGGTAGAGCGTCAGCCTGGCGTGCAGGGGACCCGGGTTCGATTCCTGGCCAGGGCACATAAGGAGAAGCGCCCATTTGCTTCTCCACCCCCCCCCCCGTTCCTCTCTGTCTCTCTCTTCCCCTCCCGCAGCCGAGGCTCCATTGGAGCAAAGATGGCCCGGGCGCTGGGGATGGCTTCTTGGCCGCTGCCCCAGGCGCTAGAGTGGCTCTGGTCTCGGCAGAGCGACGCCCCGGAGGGGCAGAGCATCGCCCCTGATGGGCGTGCCAGGTGGATCCCGGTCAGGCGCATGCGGGAATCTGTCTGACTGTCTCTCCCTGTTTCCAGCTTCAGAAAAATACAAAAAAACAAAACAAAAAAAGAATCAGCTTCCTCTTGCTTAGAGATGACAGCAGCTCCATAAAAGCCTCAAGCTCTGTAAAATTTGCCTTCACTTTTCAGCTGCTCCACCTCCTCTTGCAGCTGCCTAGTCTTTCCACAGATCCTTCCGTAGAAAGGCTGTAGTGTGGGCTCAGACTGGCTTCACCCAACCAACTCCTTTACAGGTTGAATGTATACTGGGTTATGTCTACTGAGGTTGGGAATACAATGTTAGTGGGACTCCCTACTTCAGGCGTCTCTTGGTCAGAAGCTCAGTACAGGGAAAGTGGCCCCTACTCCAGAGCCTAGTCCCTTAGCCACTGCTGGATATTCAAATTCTCCCCAACAGGAGAGCTGCCGGTTCAGATCAAGTGGGGCCAACAGTCCCCTCTGTAGATGTTCTTACAGCTGGTGAGACCCTAGTCTCAGGGAGGAAGACTGAGAGAGACCTCTTCTGAGGCTGAAAGTGTGCCCTCCAAGAAAGGGGATAAGCCCTTGACTGGACCAAACAATAGGCTTGCAGGGACCCACACTTTAAATGTCCATGCTCCAAGTCTCTCTCCCTTCCCCCATGGAATCTAGCCCAGCAGGGCAGGATATCCAGCACCCAGGCCAGCTGACTGTGAAGCTCCACCCTATTCAATGCACATGAGCCACTGTGCCAGTGCTGATCACAGAGAGCGGAACTTGCCTCATCTGGGCTAGGTACGAGGAGCTCTTCTTTAGGATACCCTACTACCAAGGGTGGTTAGGTTCTGAACTGATGCTCTCTGCAGCTGTCACTGGGTGTTGCAGCCCTGGGCCTACCTGGAGGGAACCTTGTGCAGACCAGTGGGAGACACTGCCTCATGACTGGCCCTCAGCAACCTTTTTGGAGCTACAAGCAATGCAGAGTTTGTGGCTGCGTCTTCTGGGCCCAGGTGCACATGGAAATATCAAGCTGCACACCTAGGTTGGCTTTTACCCACACTGGGCCTGGGGAAGGTCTGCTTAAAAGGCTAAGGTTCTCTGAGACCTTGCTTCCTGGTGGCTGCTTATTGTGCTTGGCCTCTGAGAAAACTTCTGGTAGAGTCTAGAGCAGGCATCCCCAAACTATGGCTCGCGGGCCACATGCGGCCCCCTGAGGCCATTTATCCGGCCCCCTGCCACACTTCTGAAAGGGGCACCTCTTTCATTGGTGGTCAGTGAGAGGAGCACTGTATGTGGTGGCCCTCCAACGGTCTGAGGGACAGTGAACTGGCCCCCTGTGTAAAAAGTTTGGGGACCCCTGGTCTAGAGCCTATGGCAATTCAGAGATTAGGAAGGGTGATGGGAGTGGCTCCGCACTGGACCCCAGGTCAGGCTGTCCAGACTTTTTTCACAGACCTCAGTAGGGTGTAGTCCCAGGAGTCTGGTGGGTGTGGCCTCTGAGACCCAGAGGTGTGGTCGGCCCACAGTCTGGACAGTTTCAACTGAGTCTCCCATGAGGTAGAATCATCAGTCATAGACTTGAGAGAATGTGGGGGAAAGCTCCAGCCTCAACACTAGAAAACTGGAGTCACTGACACACCCCCTGCTTCCTGGCTGAATTCTTAGAAAGACCAGTCTCCATAGGGCAGGGGTCCCCAAACTTTTCACACAGGGGGCCAGTTCACTGTCCCTCAGACCCTTGGAGGGCCGGACTATAAAAAAAAACTATGAACAAATTCCTATGCACACTGCACATATCTTATTTTAAAGTAAAAAACGAAACGGGAACAAATACAATATTTAAAATAAAGAACAAGTAAATTTAAATCAACAAACTGACCAATATTTCAATGGGAACTATGCTCCTCTCACTGACCACCAATGAAAGAGGTACCCTTCCAGAAGTGCGGTGGGGGCCGGATAAATGGCCTCAGGGGGCCGCATGTGGCCCGCGGGCCGTAGTTTGGGGACCCCTGCCATAGGGTGAGGCAGAAGAGACTCTTGAGGGTGGGGCAGCTGCTTTCCCCCAGGCTGAGGCCGCACAAAGGGGACTGCTGCACCCAAGAAAGATGGCGACTGCGGTATTGAAGAATAACTCAGTATAAAGGTTCCAATGGCTGTCCCCTACCATGTCTCTCCCTGGGCCACCAACTTCACACTCTTCTCACACAACTCTAGTCCTCTCAGCGCTCCCCTATTAGAACCCTGGTAAAATGGCTGTGAATGAGATTTTCTGCACTGGCCTTCTAAGATGGAGCCTGAGTCTCCAAGAGCTCCCGTCTCTTTCTAACAGACAGAATCTTTGGCTCTTTTCACCACCAAATGCTGTGTGGCCACCTCTTCTAGGCTCTGGGGTTCTAGGTTGGGCATCCAGCCAGAGCTGAGGTCCCTCTCCTCTCAGGGCAAACCTCCCTGCAGTGAGAGTCCCTCTGGACCCTTTGCTGTCTCTTGGTCCTAGGAGCAGGGCAGGCCTTTCTTCATCTCTGCCCTTTCTACCAGTCTCAGTGTGGTTTTTTCTGTGATCTTTGGTTATAGACTCCTCTTTATTTATTCCAACATGATTCTTCTTAAATTAATTTGCAATCCAATTTGGTCCTGGGAGGTGACAGTTGGAATGCCTGCCTACTCTGTCATCATCTTGGAATCTCTTCCTCTTCCTCTTAAATATTACTTTTGTGTTAAGGTGTTAATTTGCCTAATTGGAAATAAACTTATATTATAAGAAAGGATTCCTATAATAACATTTGCTTATTACTAGGTGACTTGAATAGACATTAATAAATGCAAGCTCTGCTCTAGATGAGTTCACAACCTTAATGGGAAAATTTTCCTTCCATCCAACCATCCATTACTTCATACAATATTTATTTTGTGCTGGCTACTGTGACTAGTCCTGAGAAAGTACTAAGGATTTAGTAGTAAACAAGACAGATAAGGTCTCTCCCTAATAGAACTTACATATATATAATATAATGATCAAATAACTAAATAGTCCTAGAAAAGGATCAGTTCATCATTATGACAGAACAAAACAATTAAGAATAGAGCTATCCAGCTTCATTAGTTATTAGAGAAATGCAAATCAAAACTACAATGAGATACCACCTCACTCCTGTTAGATTAGCTATTATCAACAAAACGGGTAATAGCAAATGTTGGAGAGGCTGTGGAGAAAAAGGAACCCTCATTCACTGTTGGTGGGACTGTAAAGTAGTACAACCATTATGGAGGAAAGTATGGTGGTTCCTCAAAAAACTGCAAATAGAACTACCTTATGACCCAGCAATCCCTCTACTGGGTATATACCCCAAAACCTCAGAAACATTGATACGTGAAGACACATGTAGCCCCATGTTCATTGCAGCACTGTTCACAGTGGCCAAGACATGGAAACAACCAAAAAGCCCGTCAATAGAAGACTGGATAAAGAAGATGTGGCACATATACACTATGGAATACTACTCAGCCATAAGAAATGATGACATCAGATCATTTACAGCAAAATGGTGGGATCTTGATAACATTATAAGGAGTGAAATAAGTAAATCAGAAAAAAACAAGAACTACATGATTCCATACATTGGTGGAACATAAAAATGAGACTAAGAGTCATGGACAAGAGTGTGGTGGTTACCAAGGGTGGGGGGAGAGAGGACATGGGAGGGAGGGAGGGAGAGAGTTAGGGGGAGGGGGAGGGGCACAGAGAACTAGATAGAGGGTGGCAGAGGACAGTCTGACTTTGGGCGAGGGGTTTGCAACATAATTTAATGACAAAATAACCTAGACATGTTTTCTTTGAATATATGTACCCTGATTTATTAATGTCATCCCATTACCATTAATAAAAATTTATTATAAAAAAAAAAAAAAAAAGAAAAAAAAAGAATAGAGCTATCATATTACTCAGCAATCCCTCTACTGGGTATCTACCAAAAAAAATCAAAAACATTGGTTCTCAAAGACACATGCACTCCTATGTTCATCACAGCATTGTTCACAGTGGCCAAGACATGGAAACAACCAAAATGTCCCTTGACAGAGGACTGGATAAAGAAGATGTGGTCCATATATACAATGGAATACTACTCAGCCATAAGAAATGGTGTCATATTGCCATTTATGACAACATGAATGGACCTTGATAACATTATACTAAGTGAAATAAGTAAATCAGAAGAAGATAAAAACAATATATTATTTTACACATAGGTGGAATATAAAACTGAGACTCATGAACATAGATAAAAGTGAAGTGGTTACCAGGGGAGGAGGTTGGGGAGAGGAGAGTAAAGAGAAATAAATACACAATGATAGAAAATAATTTGACTTTGGGTGATGGGCATACAACACAATTAACAGTTCAAATGCTATAGAAATGTTTTCCTGAAACCTATGTACTCCTTTTGATCTCTGTCACCTCATTAAACTTAATTTCTAAATTAAAAAAGGAACAAGATAGGGAAGGATCTTGAATGCAAGTTGTGTGAAGAATGGAAAATTCTTAGTATAGATGGGATAGCCTACAACACCACCTAGTCTGGTAGCATTTACTGAGTATCTACCTTATGCAGAATTCCTGGTCAGGCAATATTATAGGATCGACCAGGGTATTACAGTATTTCCCTGAAAAGACTAAGAGAATAACGCTACCTCACTTATATAGACAACTTTAGAGTTTACAAAAATCTCCACATAATAATAATACATAAATGGACCCTACTTAGTGAGCAGGAAATATTTCTACATACTTCATTAAAGCTGCCATCTCATTTTATTCTTACAGCAACTGTGTGATGTAGCAAGTGACAGTATCATTAGTATTATCCAATAGATGAGGGAAATAGAGCTCTGAAAGAAATTAAGTAACATTGTCCAGACTCAGTAAGAGATGGATCCTAGGTACTAAGTTAGACCTTTTAGGTCATGCTTGTGTGTGTGTATGTATGTGTGTGTGTGTATTTAATGTCTATGAATATCTATTTAAGTCAAATGAGGCTAATTCTTGTCTCAGGAAACAATTCACTATTAATATCAATAAGCTACTCTACCAAAGGATGAATTGGGAATATAAAAAAATAAAATTTTGTGAGTTCTGTTTGAATTTTCATAGACATTCTTCTTTGAAAGTGTGTGCTCTTATTCACAAACACAATGTCGAAGGTACCTACATGAGCTGAGAGTTTAATAAACAAGTGTTTCTCTGTGATTAGGTACATCTAATCATAATTAGAAAGGCATCATGTTATCTCAGAAGTTTTTAACTTGTCTTCCTAGTGGAACACTAATGCTTTTGAAATTCATTCATCTTGTGTAATTGTAAGTCTCAAATGTCAGTTTTTTCTCAGGACATTAAAATATGCAAATAAATATGAGATGCCTAAAGCACTTATTTCTTGGCCTTACTTCCACAAAAGTATTCAGCATCTGCTGATGATAATAGCTCAACAGGTGCTAAAGGATCTCTGAATAGGCAGTTAGTTATATAAATACCTGCTTTTTTCAATTGATGGGCTTAAGTATAATGTATTAAAAAACATTTAGTACTTAGTTGCAGAATTTATCATTTAATAGTTCTACTTTATCCATTATTCCAGAAGTTAATTTGATAAAAGACATTTGTATACATCATGAGAAATATCCTAAAATGAGTCTAAATTAACAAAGAAGTTTTTGTTTATTAAAAAAATAATATATCTTCACTAAAAAAGAGTGAACACTTTACCTAAAATAGTCACCTTTGGATTCTGCTCAATAACTGAAATGCATACAGGCCTACATTAAAGAAGATAACAACAGAGTGATAAAAATACATCTAAGAGAGGCATCTCAGCTTGCCACTGAAAAATATTCCTCAATTCAATTCCAAAAGCATTTAATGAGCAACTACTATGTACCAAGCACTGTGTTTGAAGTAGGAAATAGAAGGTTTCTGGTCTCAAATTGGTTCCCAAGCAAATAAAACAAATCATACTGTGATAGCAGAACAAACTATTATCATTACCCAGGAGAGTTTAATTTGACTAGTTTGAGACTTCATAAAAGTGGTGACATTTGAACCAAGATATGAAAGATAAAATGAACAAGGGGCAACAGAGGATCTGGGGGGATCTGGGGGAAGGACTGGGGAAGGGAGGTAAGGGCATAGAGCAAAAAGGACAAAAGGAAAGAAAATCAAGTCATGGACATGGATAACAATGTGGTGGGTATAAAGACATAAATTATGATGGATGAAGACTTAACTTTGAGGAGTTTAAGGAGACTCAGATGGCAGAAGGGGAGTCAGGTGATGTAGGTTGGGGATAAATTGCATGGGACCTTAAATTTTAGGCACAGGATGTACATAGTTCCTTCAGCATATTTCAGATTGTTTTACAAAAAGAATAAAACCATTGCCTGACCTGTGATAGCACAGTAAATAAAGCAAGGACCTGGAATGCTGATGTCGCCAGTTCAAAACCCCTTTCGAAGTTCATACAAGAAGCAAGAATAAATCAATGCTGCCCAGTCCCACCACCCGGGCCTTTCTCTCTGTCTCTCTCTTCCTCTCTTTAAAATCAATAATTTTTTAAAAAGAAAAAAAAATTTATTCCATAACCAAAAGCAAGGTGTACAAATCATCCATCTTGGAGAAGTAACATTAAATACAGTTGAAGAAATATTCTTATTCTTTGAGAGGTTTTGAGGTGGAAGAATACTTAAAGATTTTATGACCCATTGGTGGGGATGGTGATGGGGGTATATGGTTAGCAGCTGTGGCAACAGAGGCAAGTGGGACCAGCCTCAGTTATAAGTCACAGAGCTATACACACAAGCATGAGTATTTAGCAAATAAATCCTAATTACATATTAACTTATCAAAAAACATTCTGACTTTCCACCAGACCCCATTAGCTGACAGGGGAACACATTTTATACAGCAAGATGCTCCACATTTCTGGAGAGGAGTTTATCTTTCAAATTTAATGATGTCCTCATTTCCAAAAGAGTTAATAATGACACCTGCCTTATAGGCTGTTAGGGGAATTAAAAAAAAATAATGTGTATAGGCAATGTGGTAGTGCTCAATCAATATCATGTCATGAATTTTGTTATTATTATTTATTTGTTTCTTTAGGCCTGTTTTATATTTTTATGAATTTCTGAAGCTGTACTAAATTAACATGTAGTATATTTTTTGTTTTATTGCTACATAAGCCTTATAATATTTATAATTTGTATCATGGTTTATGTTTGTACATACTTAAGTAATGTTGAAAAAAATAAATTAACCCCCAAATTTAATATTTTTTCCACCAAATAGAGCCTATGTTTATCACTTGACTATAAAGCCTAGGAAGGTAATGATGCATGCATTTTGGTCTTCTCTGTACTCTGGTGCATTGCAGCATCCCTAGTACACAGTACATGTTTGTGGAAAGACAATAATGGTAAGGATGAAAAAAACTAAAAATACATCTCAAAGTATTGAAATATATATTTAATTTGACACTTCTCCCAAAAGAAACTTCTAGCCCAGCGGTTTTCAACCTGTATTTTCCGATGGCTTTAGGCGACCCTTGTGTTTTGGTCCTTCGACCCCCGCCAGAGTCGCGACCCACAGGTTGAGAACCGCTATTCTAGCCTAAGATGGTTTTTCTGAAAAATTCCACCAAATACTTTAAGAATTAACACCAATTCTATAAAATCTCTTGCAGAAAATATAAAAGGGGCTTAGGTAGTACAAAATAAACAAACAAACAAAACGGACTCTAAGGCCAGGGGTCGCCATCATAGTGGCCATGTATATGCAGGTTCTCATTAGATTCAGGCAGACGGTAAAGAAACAGTGGAGCCAAAAAATGGTGGACCATTCCTTTAATCAAGTCTCGCACTGGCCAACGAGCAAACACACAGGGAAAACACTTCTATTTCACTTATTTAGAGCTCCCAAAGCCCTGACACATTCTCCAGTTCCACAACCAGAAAAATCTTCTCTGGTTTCTCCTAGAATCAAAGGCCCCACCAGTCTTAGTGGAACTTGCAAAACCCCTCACCTGTGATTTCCCATCTGCACACTGTCTCTTTCCCTGCCAACATGGCTTCTTCTTCCACACTCTGCCTGCTGTCTGCTCTCACTCTGCAAACATGGCTTCTTTTTCCTTCACCTTCTCCTTCTCTGCTCTTTCCCTTTCAAAACTTTCTGGCGAGAAAAATCTCTCCTCCAGCAAACATTAGCAAAACAATGGCCTTTCCCAAGCAGGAAGGTAATTTGTAATTTCACAGACCACATATACCTGGTGCTGCCCAGCCTCCAATGCAAACTATAAACAAGCAAACATAAAAATTATATTTTACAAACTTATTTGACCAACACAGACCAATGGGCCTCATGAATTTAGACACAAAACTGATTAATAAAATATCAGCAAATGTAATCTGCTATAGGCAGTATGTAAAACTAATTATAGACTACGACCAAGTAAAGTTTATTCCAGGGATGCGAGGCAGGTTTAATAATTCTTAAAAATCAATCAATGTCACTCATCGTATTAAGGATCACATGGCAGTATAAATTGTTACAGAAAAGCATTTGACAAAATACCCATTTATAATTAAATCTCCCAGGAAAACAGCAATAGGGGAAAATATCCTCAACTTGATAAAGAACATACACAAAAGCTACAGCTAACATCATACTTAAGGGTGAAAGACTGAATGCTTTTCTGTCTAAGACTGGGAGCAAGACAAGGATGCTGCCTCACATTTCTTATTCAGCACAGTGCTAAATGTTCTAACTAGCATAGAAGTTAAAAAACAGAAATGAAAAGCACACAGATAGAAATGAAGAAATAAGACCAAGCCTATTAACAGATGATATGATTGTTGACATGGAAAACCCCAAATAATCTACAAAACAAAAACAACCACCTAGAACTAACAAGTAAATTCAGCAAGGTCACAGTATATGAGATAAACATGTAAAAATTAATTGCATTTCTATATACAGGAATGAACACATGGATGCCCCAAATTAATACTACTGACAATCATTACACAGAAATGGAACTCTTGGACATTTATCCAAAACAAATGAAAACTTAAGTTCACACAAAACCTAAGTCTTACAAATGTATTGATATATAGCAGCTTCATTCATAATAGCCCCAAACAGAGAATGCAAAATAAGAATTTCCTGTATTTTTTCCTCATGAAAGCATGAAATCTGTCTAATTTCAATGTTAAATACCTCAGTTCTTCTAATTTGGAGTTCAGAAAGTGTGGTCACTTCTGCCCACACTACATGCTCACATAATATCTCATATATATTAGGGATTCAAAGCATCAGAGGGCATGAATGTGTGGACAAACTCCATAGAAGTTGGAGGAAGAGTAAGATCACTCTAGGGGGTGCTTCAATCAGTAACAGTAAATATATTTAAATGAGCAAGCATGCATAAAGAATTTAGCAGGGTACTTTGCACCTCGTAAGTAGTGGGTGAATGGTGGTTATTACTTACAACAATTTCTCTGATTTTGAAGTGATTATTCTGTTTCTCACCTCTGAGCATGTGATGCTTCTTCCACACTCACTTTGTTAGAGCATTTTTGAAATATAAGAAACTCCTCATACCATAATTCAACCTTTTCCAATATTTTTTACATTAAATAATTTCAATGACATGGACAGTGTTCCACAATAACTGAATGGTGGCAGAGTTTATGGTACTGAAGGAATCTTGGGAAATTTGCAAGTAATTAATACTTCTGCGGGGGCGGGGGGAAGAAAATAGCTAATATTTTAAACTCTTGAAAGTAGAAATCAGATTGAAATATGCCTATTGCATAATAAATAAAATACAAAAATGACTTAGTGATGAATGAAACTGCTGTAATGTCTTTCTTATAATTAAAAATTTCATTGGCCTCCTCTGTGTTATCATGATAACCTTAGATGTACATGATGTAAAATAAGGATCTGGTTTGGAAAACTGATATCTTATATGCATTATATAATGCCAGGTGAATTTACTTCTATAATATCTATTTTCTGAAAGGCCAGGGGCCACCAACATCATCACGGCCATTCATATGCAGGTACCCATTAGATTTGGGCAGATGGTAAAGAAACAGTGGAGCCAAAAAATGGTGGGCCATTCTTTTATTCTAGCCTTGCCCCGGCTGGCGAGTAAAAACACACAAAGGGGTCCCCAAAACCCACTCACAGATTCTCCGGTTCCACAACCAGGAGAATCTTTCCCAGTTTTTCCTAGAATCAAAGGCCCTCACCAGTTTCAGTCACCTCTGGTTCCCCATCTGCACACCTTCTCCCTTCTCCTCTCTGCACACATGGGGTTCTCCTTCGGCACCCTGCCATCTTGGCTTCCCTCCTCCATCCTCACTCTGCAAAAAATGGCTTTCTTCTTCCTCCTTCTAAAAAACGACTTGGGCCCACAAAGACCCCTCCTCCGGCAAACATTAGCAAAACAATGGTCCTTCCCAAGCAGGAATGCAATCCACAATCAACTGCCAATGCTATATTAACAATAAAAGTGAGCAAACTCAAATAACACAAATTTTACAAACTTATTTGCCCAACTCTTTCAAAACACATTTGAGAATAAAAGATAGTACACAAAGTGATAGGGGGTGAGGGTAAGGAAGGTGGAGGTAGGAGAGAACACTCTCGGATGTCACCTAAATAGATGGTACAACAACCAATTCTTCATTTTCATTCTTGGCAATAATAGTCAAGTGACTTCACATTAGGATTAAATTTTCTGATTTTACCCTACTTTAAAAATTGTACTATTAACCTATACACAATACTGCTGATATAAGTCAGTTTACTCCCAGTTCAGATACATAATGAACACTGAGAATTTCTATGTATTTCAGATAAATTATTGCATATCAAAAAGAGACACTTTGTAATATTTAAATCCTCCTTGTCATCAAACTTGGTTATAATAATGAATTTTACCAACTGACAACTGAAGAATATTCATATTAGGAGAGGCACAAATATTTCTTATCTCTTTCCAGTTTGAAATAACTGTTCTCTTTTATAAATTTCTATAACATTAATCTCTGTCCTTCAAGTGGTGTTTACATTATTTTTACTTTGAATTATGATGATTAATGCTCAGAGATTCTTTCCCTGAACTTTGTGCTCCTTACTGTTCTTTAAAACATGGCTTTATATCTCTTAAAACCAAACTTTAGCTATTACCAGGTCAAGAGAGCTTGAACAATGGAAAGCTATTTTCTTTGTTGTTGTTTTTTCTAAAGGTGTTATAATCATAATTTATCAAAGAAATAATGCTTATAAGATGTCAGCCAAGTCTTTCACTTGAACCATGAACAAAATTCTCCAGTCAATGGAAAAAGAACAATAATTTTTTCTGATATATAAAGAGATCATACAACTCAATTATTACTCAAATAATCTGATTAAAACTTTCAGTGGACTGGCTCTGGCTGGTTGGCACAGTGATAGAGCATTGGCCTAATATGTGTATGTACCAGGTTCAATTTCTAGTCAGGGCACACAGGAGAAGTGACCATCTGCTTCTCCACCCTTCTCTCTCTCTCTCTCTCTCTCTCTCTCTCTCTTTCTCCCTCTCCTCCTCTTCCTCCTCCTCCTCCCACAGCCATGACTTGATTGGTTCAAGCAAGTTGTCCCCAAATGCTAAGGATGGCTCCATGGCATCCTGCTTCAGGCGCTAAATATAGCTCGATTGCTGAATAATGGAGCAATGGCCCTAGATGGCAGAGCATCACCTAGTAGGGTGGATCTCAGTCAGGGTGCATACGGGAGTCTGTCTCTCTGCCCTCCCCTGCTCTCACTTAATAATAATAATAATAATAATAATAATAGCTTTTAATGAACAGAGAAACTGAATAGAAACTTTTTCAAAAGACATCCAAATGGCCAACCTGAAAAGATACTCAACATCATTCATTAATCAGCAGAAAAATATAAGTCAAAACCACAATGTGAAATCACCTCAGACCATTCAGAATGGCTATCATCAAAAGAACAAGAGATAATAAGTATTGCAAAGGATGTGGAGAAAAGAAAACTCTTGTACACTGTTGCTGAGAATGTAAATTGTTACAGCCACTATGGAACTTTATAGAGGTTCCTGAAAAAAAATTTTAAATACAAGTACCATGTGATCCAGCAATCCAATCCCACTTACAGGTACATAAACAAAGGAAATGAGACCAGGATATTGAAGAGATATGCACAGTCATGTTTATTACAGCCTCATTTATAGAAGCTAAGAAATGGAAACAACCTAAGAGTCTGTCAACATAAAAAAAGATATGGTGTATCTATACAATAGAATATTATTCAACCATGAGGAAAAGAGGAAATCCTGCCATTTGCTACAGTATGGATAGACCTCAAGGGCATTATGCTTAGTGAGATAAATCAGACAGAGAAAGACAAATACTGTATTATATCATTTACATGTGGAATCTAAAAATGCCAAACAGGTAAAAACAGAATAGAAATGTTGTTACCAAGAGTTGGGTTGGGAGAATTGGGGAGATGCTGTTAAAGGGTGCAAACTTGCAACTAGAAGATGAATATATCTGGAAAATCTAATGCACTGCACAGTGATTATAGTCAATGATGCTGTATTATATACATCAAAATTACTGGGACTAGATCTTAAATGTTCTCATCACAAAAAAAGAAGATAATTATATGACACGATAGTTATTCTGCTTGCAGCATATAAATGTATGAAATGAACACATTGTACACTTTAAACTTACACAATGTTATATGTCAATTAAATCTCATTAAAAATATATATATACACACACCCATATTTATGTATACTAGGTCTATACTGGGGAAGAACTCCAATGAAAGATTGTAAGTCTGCTTATTTTTTGTTAGAAAGTCAAATTTCTTTAAGGGATATTATATTTTGCTATTTAAAAACTACACCTTATTTTTAATAAAGTCTCATTCTGAAGATAATGAGATATGTCTATCCCACATTCCTGTTTATACTAAATTAATAAGTACATAAATTTGAATTGAAGATTTGTTTTACCATCCCGTTGAGTGACAAAATGTTGTTCATATCTTTTTATAAACAATGTTTCCAGAATAAGATTGGTCTATGTTCCTGAGGCTGATATAAATTCATAAACATATAATGTAGTAAGTCTAAGAGGAATAATTATGCTTTTCATACTTATACTCAATAATTTTTTATATATTTCAGGGCCAAGAATTTTAATTTATCAGTGGCCCAAATCTGTTTTAAATTAACTCAAGGCACTACTCAAATCACACCTAATTAAGTCCCTAAATAAAACATAAATTGGGTTCAATTTCTAAAATAAGTAAATGCATTTGAGAGTTTTTCATAAGACATATAAGTAGGATTAATATCTGTTAAAAACTTTTCCAGAAAGTGACATCATTATAGCTAATAAGAATGACAGTCTTAGAGATACAAAGATTTGCCTTCCCATTTGAACTTCTCCAATCTCTTTTATCACCAATCACAGAGACATGAAAATTCATGGCAATTTTGTGTCATTCTATATCGCAAATTTTGAAGCTGCCTATGATTGAGATAAAAAGTGATACATTTTCTGGAATTCATAAAGTAGAATATATATTTGTTAAAGGAAGAGCTAAGGCTAAATTGTCTTTGGACAATTTAAGATTTGAAAAATTTACATGGTAGAGACCCTTGGAAAATAGAAATGGATTGAAAGCCTCTGCTAAAGGTGTTGAGATCACATTTTGTCATTATCAGAATGTGCCCAGTAATTGTTCTTAGGCATCCATCTGTGTCTATGAGGTTGCTGCCTGCATACTTTGGGTCTGAGATTCTGTTAGGAAATATGAGAAATCATCCTTTCCCATACATATCAAGGACTGACTAAGATGGAATTTAATTGGACTGAAAGACCCAAAAAAGAACACCATCCTCTTGAGACAAGAGACACCTGACTTTCCCAGTAGACTCTCACTGACACAATCTTCCTTTTATAAACAGAACTCTTGAAAATAATGACCTGAAACTTGTCATATTCTATCTGATAGATGCTTCCCAAAATGTTCTCTTTGGAGCACTCTTTTCATGAAAAGTTTCCCCAAATAGTTCTCTGATTAATAGAAACTGATCAAAAAGCATTATGCTAGTTAAGAGCATAATTTCAAGCATCAAAACCCATAAGTTTGATACCCAGCTTGTATTATATTTTTAACCATGTGTCTTTGGGCATGTCTTAACCTCCTTTTGCCTAAATTTCCCACTATGAAATGTGGATAACAATTATATCTACCTCATAGGATTATTGCAAAGATTAAATAAGACAACTACAGATCTTACAATGATTCTAGGAAAGAATTAAATACTCAACAAATGTTAACTACATATAAACATTAAAATAAACTTGAGAAATTTTTTATAAAATGATCCCTTTGTGAAGACTGTCATGACTGAGAGCATATTAAAGGCTCTGAAAAATACTTCATTAAAGAAATATGTTTAATCCAGTTATTTTCCAAATCTAAACAGCACATCATTTAATGACTCATTAAACTAGTTTTTTTAATTAATTAATTTATTTATTTTTCAACCACAGTTTGCATTCAGTACCATTCTATACCAGTTTTGGTTGTACATTAAATTTCTTATTCTCCAAGCACTGACTTTGCAAATTTTCCATTTGTACAACCTCTGTGGCTTACATTACAAATCTGTATCTAATCATTATTTCATTTCTCAAGAGCAAAATGTTATTATTCAGGTTTCCCTTGTCATGTCACTTTTATGTCTGGGTCAGATAAGCTTGGACAAGATCTTCCTTCAGGAATTTTTGTAGTGTTCTGTTCCCATATAAAGTGCATCCTCAGTAGAAAAAATAAAAACCTGATACCTACTAAATGCAAATTTAAACAGTCTAAATGGTTGTATTACTTGAAAGTGTTTCTTAAATTCTTAAGGCAAGTTAAATCAGTGGTGATGAAAGCACTAGTCATTCTGAAATTTAACTCTTCTGTATCACTATTCTGAATAAAAATTCACTTATCAAACCTGGCAGAGACCTTTAAAATTACTTAATGCAAAAGTCTAGCTTTTTTTTAAATAATTTTATTTTTAATGGGGCGACATCAATAAATCAGGATACATATATTCAAAGATAACAACTCCAGGCTATCTTGTCGTTCACTTATGTTGCATACCCATCACCCAGAGTCAGACTGTCCTCCGTCACCTTCTATCTAGTCTTCTTTGTGCCCCTCATCCTCCCCCTTTCCCTCTCCCTCTCCCCCCTCCCCCTGTAACCACCACACTCTTATTAATGTCTCTTAGTTTCACTTTTATGTCCCACCTACGTAAGGAATAATGCAGTTCCTGGTTTTTTCTGATTTACTTATTTCACTTCGTATAATGTTATCAAGATCCCACCATTTTGCTGTAAATGATCTGATGTCATCATTTCTTATGGCTGAGTAGTATTCCATAGTGTATATGTGCCACATCTTCTTTATCCAGTCATCTATTGACGGGCTTTTTGGTTGTTTCCATGTCCTGGCCACTGTGAACAATGCTGCAATGAACATGGGGCTGCATGTGTCTTTATGTATCAATGTTTCTGAGTTTTTGGGGTATACCCAGTAGAGGGATTGCTGGATCATAAGGTAATTCTATTTTCAGTTTTTTGAGGAACCACCATACTTTCTTCCATAATGGTTGTACTACTTTACATTCCCACCAACAGTGTATGAGGGTTCCTTTTTCTCCACAGCCTCTCCAACATTTGTTATTACCTGTCTTGTTAATAATAGTTAATCTAACAGGTGTGAGGTGGTATCTCATTGCAGTTTTGATTTGCATTTCTCCAATAACTAACGAAAATGAGCATCTTTTCATATATCTGTTGGCCATTTGTATTTCTTCCTGGGAGAAGTGTCTGTTCATGTCCTCTTCCCATTTTTTTATTGGATTGTTTGTTTGTTTGTTGTTGAGTTTTATGAGTTCTTTGTATATTTTGGATATTAGGCCCTTACCTGAGCTGTTGTTTGAAAATATCATTTCCCATTTAGTTGGCTGTCTGTTTATTTTGTTATCAGTTTCTCTTGCTGAGCAAAAACTTCTTAGTCTGATGCAGTCCCATTCATTAATTTTTGCCTTCACTTCTCTTGCCATTGAGGTCAAATTCATAAAATGCTCTTTAAAACCCAAGTCCATGAGTTGAGTACCTATGTCTTCTTCTATGCACTTAATTGTTTCAGGTCTTACGTTTAGATCTTTGATCCATTTTGAGTTAATTTTAGTACAGGGGGACAGACTGTAGTCCAGTTTCATTCTTTTGCATGTGGCTTTCCAGTTTTCCCAGCACCATTTATGAAGAGGCTTTCTTTTCTCCATTGTGTGTTCTTGGCCCCTTAATCAAAAATTATTTGACTATATATATGTGGTTTTATTTCTGGGTTTTCTATTCTGTTCCATTGGTCTGAGTGTCCATTTTTCTGCCAATACCATGCTGTTTTGATTGTCGTGGCCCTATAATATAGTTTGAAGTCAGGTATTGTAATGCCCCCAGCTTCATTCTTTTTCTTTAGGATTGCTTTGGTTATTCGGGGTTTTTTTATAGTTCCATATAAATCTGATGATTTTTTGCTCCATTTCTTTAAAAAATGTCATTGGGGCCCTGGCCGGTTGGCTCAGCGGTAGAGCGTTGGCCTGGCGTGCGGGGGACCCAGGTTCGATTCCCAGCCAGGGCACATAGGAGAAGCGCCCATTTGCTTCTCCACCCCCCCTCCTTCCTCTATGTCTCTCTCTTCCCCTCCCGCAGCCAAGGCTCCATTGGAGCAAAGATGGCCCAGGCGCTGGGGATGGCTCCTTGGCCTCTGCCCCAGGCGCTAGAGTGGCTCTGGTTGTGGCAAAGCGATGCCCCGGAGGGGCAGAGCATCGCCCCCTGGTGGGCAGAGCTAAGCCCCTGGTGGGCATGCCGGGTGGATCCCGGTCAGGCGCATGCGGGAGTCTGTCTGACTGTCTCTCCCCATTTCCAGCTTCAGAAAAATACAAAAAAAAAAAAAGTCATTGGAATTTTGATGGGAATTGCATTAAATTTGTATATTGTTTTGGGTAATATAGCCATCTTGATTATATTTATTCTTCCTAACCAAGAACAAGGTATATTCTTCCATCTCATTATATCTTTTTCGATTTCCCTTAACAATGGTTTATAGTTTTCATTATATAAGTCCTTTACATTCTTTGTTATGTTTATTCCTAAGTATTTTTTTTTTTTTTGCAATCGTGAAGGGGATTGTTCTTTTGAGTTCGTCCTCAAATGTTTCATTGTTGGCATATCGAAAGACTATTGACTTCTGTATGTTAATTTTGTATCCTGTGACCTTATTGTATTGGCTTATTGTTTCTAGTAGTCTTTTTGTGGATTCTTTGGGATTTTCGATGTATAGGATCATATCATCTGCAAAAAGTGATACCTTTACTTCTTCTTTTCTGATATAGATGCCTTTTATTTCTTTGTCTTGTCTGATTGCTCTGGCCAGAACCTCTAGTACTACATTAAATAAGAGTGGAGAGAGTGGACAACCCTGTCTTCTTCTTGAATTAAGGGGGAAAGCCTTCAGTTTAGTGCCATTTAATATGATGTTAGCTGATGGTTTATCATATATGGCCTTTATCATGTTGAGATATTTTCCTTCTATACCCACTTTGTTGAGAGTCTTAAACATAAAATTGTGTTGTATTTTATCGAAAGCCTTTTCTGCATCTATTGATAAGATCATGTGGTTTTTGTTCTTTGTTTTGTTGATATGGTGTATTACGTTAACCGTTTTACGTATGTTGAACCATCCTTGAGATTCTGGGATGAATCCCACTTGATCATGATGTATTATCTTTTTAATATGTTGTTGTATTCAATTTGCTAGTATTTTGTTTAGTATTTTAGCATCTGTATTCATTAGAGATATTGGTCTGTAGTTTTCTTTTTTCGGCCATCCTTGCCTGGTTTTAGTATGAGGGTTATGTTGGCCTCATAAAATGTGTTTGGAAGTACTGCTTCTTCTTCAATTTTTGGAAGACTTTCAGTAGAATAGAGACCAAGTCTTCTTTGAATGTTTGATAAAACTCACTGGTATAGCGATCAGGGCCTGGACTTTTATTTTTGAGGAGGTTTTTAATGGTTTTTTCTATTTCTTCTCTACTAATAGGCCTGTTTAGGCTTTCTGCTTCTTCTTGACTCAGTCTAGGAAGGTTGTATTGTTCTAGGAATTTATCTATTTCTTCTAGATTGTTGAATTTAGTGGCATAAAGTTTTTCATAGTATTCTACAATAATTCTTTGTATATCTACGGTATCTGTGGTGCTTTCTCCTCTTTCATTTTGGATTTTGTTTATATGAGTTCTTTCTCTTTTTTCCTTGGTGAGTCTTGCCAAGGGTTTGTCAATTTTGTTGATCTTTTCAAAGAACCAGCTCCTTGTTCTATTAATTTTTTTCTATAGTTTTTCTGTTCTCTATTTCATTTATTTCTGTTCTGATTTTTATTATCTCCTTTCTTCAGCTGGTTTTGGGTTGTCTTTGTTCTTCTTTTTCTAGTTCCTTAAGGTGTGAAGTTAAGTGGTTCACTTGGGCTCTCTCTTGTTTGTTCATATATGCCTGAAGTGATATGAACTTCCCTCTTATCACTGCTTTTGCTGCATCCCATAGATTCTGATATGTCATATTGTCATTTTCACTACTCTGTATATATCTTTTGATCTCTGCACTTTTTTCTTCTTTGACCCATTCACTTTTTAAAAGTATGTTGTTTAGTTTCCACATTTTTGTGGGATTTTTTTCCTCTTTTTTGCAGTTGAATTCTAGTGTCAAGGCTTTATGATAAAAAAATATGCTTGGTACAACTTAGATTTTTCTGAATTTGCTGATGTTGTTTTTGTGGCCCAACATATGGTCAATTCTTGAGAATGATCCATGTACACTGGAGAAAAAAGTATACTCAGTCACTTTGGGATGAAATGTCCTGTAGATGTCTATCATATCCAGGTGCTCTAGTGTTTTGTTTAAGGCAGGGGTCTCAAACTCAACTCAGCATGTGGGCCGCAGAGCAAGATCACAGCCATTCGGCGGGCCGCACTAGGTCTACAAAAGGCAACTGTTACGCAACACTTTTCAGTGTCACAAAACAACCAGAAACTGTAGTTCATGGATTAGTCTGCGGGCCGCACAAAATTGTTCGGCGGGCCGCATGCGGGCTGCAAGTTTGAGACCCCTGGTTTAAGGCCACTATATCTTTGCTGATATCTGTTTGGATGACCGATCTAGAGCCGTCAGCGGTGTATTGAGGTCTCCAAGTATGATTGTATTTTTGTCAGTTTTTGTTTTAAGGTCAATAAGTAGCTGTCTTATATATTTTGGTGCTCCTTGGTTTGGTGTATATATATTAAGAATTGTTATGTCTTCTTGATTCAGTGTCCCCTTAGCCATTATGAAATGGCCATTTTTGTCTCTGAGTACTTTTGCTGTCTTGTAGTCAGCATTATCAGATATGAGTATTGCTACGCCTGCTTTTTTTTGGGTGTTGTTTGCTTGGAGTATTGTTTTCCAGCCTTTCACTTTGAATTTGTTTTTATCCTTGTTACTTAGATGAGTTTCCTGTAGGCAGCATACAGTTGGATTTTCTTTTTTAATCCATTCTGCTACTCTGTGCCTTTTTATTGGTGAGATTAATCCGTTTACATTTACAGTAATTATTGACACTTGTGAGTTCCCTATTGCCATTTTATATATTGCTTTCTGTTAGTTTTGTGTCTTGTTTGATCCTTCTCTTTCGTTTTTCTATCTTTTGTTTTTATTTGGTTGTATTCCATACATCTTTCCTCTGTTGCTATCTTTTTTATCTCATGTGCTTCTGTGGTGGTTTTTTCAATGGTGGTTACCTTTAAGTAATGAAAAGGGTTCCTACCCTGTTCATTGTAGCGCACTATTTTGTGAGTACTTTTGCACTCCATCGTCCTTTGCTACTGTTAATCTCCATCCTCTCCCCCCCTTTCTTTTTGTTGTCACAGTTTAAATTTGGTTTTATTGTGTTCTTCTTGGAGCCTTTACTCGTGGCTTTTTTTGTTGTTGTTGTTCTTTGTATCTGATTGGAGAACCCCCTTTAGTAATTCCTGGAGTGGGGGTTTTCTGATGATAAATTCCTCATCTTTTCTGTATCTGTGAATGTTTTTATTTCTCCTTCATATTTGAAGGATAGCTTTGATGGGTATAGTATTCGTGGCTGAAAGTTCCTCTCTTTCAGGATTTTAAATATTGGGTTCCACTCTCTTCTAGCTTGTAGAGTTTCTGCTGAGAAATCTGATGATAATCTAATGGGCCTTCCTTTATATGTTGTATTCTTTTTTTCCCTGGCTGCCTTGAGAATTTTTTCTTTGCCATTGGTTTGTGCCAATTTCATTATGATGTGCCTTGGAGAAGGTTTGTTGGGGTTAAGAAAACTCGGAGTTCTGTTTGCTTCTTGAACTTGAGGCTTTAGTTCTTTCCACAGGCTTGGGAAGTTCTCATCTATTATTTGTTTGAGTATGTTCTCCATTCCATTTTCTCTCTCTTCTCCCTCTGATATACCTATTATTCTTATGTTATTCTTTTTGATGGAGTCAGATAATTCTTGTAGGGCTATCTCCTTTTTTTTAATTTTTGAGTCTCTTTTTCTCTCTGTTGTTCCTCAAGTTGCTTGTCTTCTATTTCACTAACCCTCTCTTCTATCTGACCTGTTCTATTAGCTAAGCTTGTTACCTCATTTTTCAGCTCGTGAATTGAGTTTTTCATCTGTTTGATTAGTTTTTACAGTTTCAATTACCTTGGAAATATATTCTTTGTGTTCGTCGAGTTGTTTTCTGAGCTCCCTAAATTGCCTTTCTGTGTTTTCTTGTATATCTCAGATGATTTTTAGAATTTCTATCTTAAATTCTCTGTCATTTAGCTCCAAGGTTCCCAATATATTAAATTTTTTCTCCATAGATTTTTCCTCATCTAGCTGTGTTACCTCTCTTTCTTTTGTATCCATGATATTTGATTTTCTCTTCCTTTATGGCATCTGAGGGTGGTTTTGTTGATAGTAGTAATGAGATTTAATAAAGAATAAAAAGTTAAAAAATTCAAAAATAAAAAAGAATTGTTGTTTTTTAAAAAAATTAATAATGAAATAAAGAAAAATAAAATAAAAATTAAAAAAAAAAGAAATTATTCCCCCCCCCTTCCTTTTTTCCTCTCCTCTCCTCTCCCCTCTTTCTTGAGAAAATCTTGTGGTGAACTGTGAATTATATTGTACGAAATAGAACAAACAATGCCTGTAATGGAGGGCCTGAATTGGGGAGAAGTAATTAAGGGGCAAAAAAAAAAAAGAAAAAAAGAAAAAAAAAGGGCGTATGGACCCACAAAAAGCAAATAAGAAAAAAAATTGCATCAAGAATAAAATGATTTGCTTTTAGGTGTTGGTTGACTAAGAGTTATGATGAGAGGAATAGGAGAGAAACAGGGAAATGGGGGGACAAATTAAAAAATTACTTTTGTATTTAGTGGAACAAGAACTAAATAAAATGGAGAGCCAGGGATGGGAGCACTGCTAGTGTGTTAAAAAGGTGAAGTAAAAACCCCCCAAAATGCCACAAATATAAGTTTGAGTCCCAGATAAGATATTGTTTGTTATTGAGGTTTGAATGAGAGGAGACGTAAAGGAGAAAGGAAGAAACTAATATAGAAGGAGAAAAGAAAGAGAGAGAGAGAGAAAAAAGAGGGAACCACTAAATGAAGAAAAAAGAAAAAAGAGGGGAGAGAGAGAGAGAGAGTTAAGGGTTTTGGAGTGCAACCCTCATAGAGAGAAAGGAAGAGGAAAGAAAAGATAATGGGAGATGTAACACTTATGGGTAGTGTAGTTCAAGGAGAGGAAAGAGTAAGACCAGCAGAGAGTTAAATGACCAAATTGAAGGAGGTATAAAAAATATCAAGAATGAAGATAAGAGAAACAAATGAACAAATATAATAAAATGGGATAGGCTATAAAGTCTGCGTATTATTCTTGATTTTGAGAGGTTATCTTCTTGCTTTTTCTTTTCTCTCCCTCATCCTGGTCGGTGACTCTGTACCTCGGGTTCTGCCCCTTTGGCACACTCAGGTAGAGGTTTGCAGTTGATAAGTCTCTATGGCGATGTCGTGTATTGTGCTTCAGTCTCGTTGGCAGTTGAGGCTCATTAGCATTTATAGGCTCTGCCAGTGAGAGTGTCCGTGTTCCTGGAGCCTTTCTCCTAGTCTTTCCTTCCTCAATTAGTAGCCTGATAATCCAGCTATGGAATTGCTGCTGCCTCTGCCTGGATAGTAAGAGGCTCAAAGAGCTGGCAACTCCCCACTCTATTCCCACTCAGCACAGGGCTCTGGGTAAGGCTCAGTCAGTCAGAGCTGCTAGCATAATCAGGCGGGGTTTCCACCCACTCAAAGACCTCTGGCTCTGCCACTCTGTGAGATAACATGGGCACACACTGCCAAGGCACTTGGAGGAATCTCTCGCCCACTATCTGTGGGCACAGACCAGGATATCAGGCCAGCAGTCTCACACTCTGAGTGAAACCCCCACCCACACGGAAAAGTTCCAGCATTGGAATTGGCTCTCGCTCCGTCCCCGGGCGCGGCTTTTTCAAGGCACTGGGGCGGCCCGAGATTCCACTTTTTGGCCCACACAAAGGCCCCTGACTCTGCCCCTCTGTGGGATAACATGGGCGGGCCCTGCCGAGGCACTCGGAGGAATCTCTCCCTCACTATCTGCGCACGCAGACCAGGATATCAGGCCAGCAGTCTCACCTGAGTGAAACCCCCACCCACACGGAAAATTTCCGGCGTTGGAATTGGCTCTCACTCCGTCCCTGTGCGCAGCTTTCCCAGGGTGCTGGGGCGGCCCGGAGATTCCGCTTTCGGCCCACACAGAGGCCTCTGACTCTGCCCCTCTGTGGGGTGACACGGGCGCCTACTCCTGAGGTGCTGGAAGGAATCTCTTGTTCACTTCCGTGCACGCCGACCAGGATATCAGGCCAGCCGCCTCACCCTCTGAGTGAATCCCCCTCCCGCACGGAAAAGTTGCAGCATTGGAATTAGTTCTCACTCCCTTTCCGTGCATGGCTTTCCCAGGGCGCTGGGGCGGCCCGGAGATTCCGCTTTCAGCCCACACAAAGGCCTCTGACTCTGCCTCTCTGTGGGACAACACGGGCGCACACTCTCGGGGCTTTGGAAGGAATCTCTTGCTCACTATCTGCACGTGCCGACCAGGAGATCAGGGAAAATGGCTGCCCCGCTTGTCATTCTTTGTCTGGGTTTGGCGCGAGTGTTAGCTTGTATTGACTGGGTTGCCACAGGAACAGTTTTTCCTCGGCCTGGATCTCTGTGCCACAGCCTGGTTCGGCCATTTGTGCCGCGGCCTGGATCTATTCACCCCCTTTGCCCGCCTCAGTTTCTATATTCTCAGTTCCCAGTGAAAGCCGCCCTGTTTAGGTTAGTGAGGAAGGTGGAGCATTTCTTACTACCTATTTCCTTCAGGGTTTGATTATATATTTAGCCAATTTTTCGCTCGACCATACCTTCGGGTGTATTGTGAAACATCTGGAGGCTCCAAGGATAGGTTTTTCTGTTTCTGGTTGAAGATCTTGTTGAGTTTTGGGGGAGATTTATTGGTATCACTTCCTACCATGCCATTACTCTGACGTCATCTCCAAAAGTCTAGCTTTTATAAAAGAAGAGAATGAGACTCAAGAGATTAAGATCACAAAAAAGCACAGATTCAGAATCCAAATCTGTGTGAGCTGCTCCAACACTGCTGACGATATACAGGGCTCACAGGTGAGGTTTTAAGATGAGAAAGAAGGATATCTGGGGTTAGAAAGCCATGATTTAAATCCTAGTTTTTATACTCACTAGCCTCATCACTTGAGCCAAGTCTCTTCTATCTCATCTACAGTGTTATGCTACCAAGACATACAGATTAGAATTTTTATATTAGATTGTTGTAACTTTGCCTGAAAAAGCTCATGCAGAGTCATGGTCCAAGGACTGTATTTTCCTTTTGGTACTTTTTGGGGGGAGTCCATAGCAAAGATTTAATTACCTTCATTTTTGTTTGTCTGAAAGGTTTTTGTTACTTTGAATATGTCTCTTTCTTACCCTATGTACAAAATAGAATCATATTGGATCCAAGATGACAGCAGAGTAGGTGGATGTTATTTACCTCCCCCCAGGACCAAACAAGAGTTACAACTAAATTTAAGAACAATCATCTTGAATAACTAAATCAAGACTAAAGAAAAAGGAGTCTTATAACCAAGAATTCACAGAAGAAGCCATATTAAGACTGTCAGGAAAGGTGGAAATGCAAAAAGGGCTGGCCTCACTCCCACAAGCAGTGGATAAGGTTTCAGAGGGATATCTCAGCTGCAGTGAAATCTCCCTGGGAAGTATGTGGTTTAAACTCCAAGCTGGACTCTCCATCCCAGAGCACCAGAGTCAGGAAGAGGCACCCACAGAGCATTCAGCTGTAAAAAGCAGTAGGTTTCTGTCTGCCAGAAAGTGATGGGAGTCCACAGAAATTTAAGCACCATCTTAAAGGACCAACGCACAAAATATCATTCACAGCCATTTACCCTGGCTGAGGTGGAGGGAGGGCTGAGCCAACTAAAGTCATGTGATGAAACTGGAAGGCTTGCAACTCTGAGACAAAGGAGAAGGGGACAGCCACCAGAAACCGTGTGCTGAGTCATTCACCAATACTGCTGGTGCCAACTTTCTCAAGTGGGACACCCTCCTCTATAGGGAGAAAGATAATTGCCTCACCTTTTGGGATCCCTTTTGCCTCATACTCTGGAGATTAAGCTCTGCTAAGGAGTCAGCTGCCTTGGCCAGAGAGTAGAGGTTTGTGAAGACTCAGGGAGTGACAGTAACTCAGTTTCCTGGCTTTGAGGTGGGACAATATTCCCCCCCTTTCCGATGAATCTGGCTGGTGCTTACCTCTCACAGGAGATTCAGTAGAACCATCCTCTTGGCTGCCAGTAGGCCCACTTCCCAGACTACAAAGGTGCTACCGATCCCACTCCTAGTATCTCTGTCCTGCTGAGGTTGGAGTAAAATCCAGGACAGACTGAAGTTTATGGCTCTGGGATGGTGGCCACACCCTCCACACTCCCTGAAGACTGACCAGCACTTCTCCCTCATGGGAAATTCATAGCCCCAATCTCCTGACCTCACCATAGGCTTTTTCAGTGACTGAGCCTAACAGGAAGCCAGCAGCTGGAAGCAGCCACAGGCAGATATCAGGGTGCCTTGGAACTTTTGTTGACCTACCCCTGGGGCCAATGCTGGAAAAACCTGGCCTTGGTGTGCAACTTGGTCCTTGCCATGTGCACCTAAGCCCAGCAGATGCTTCCACACACTGTGGATATCTTGTAGCTCCAAACAGGTGTCTAAAGGCCAGTCAAAGGCATTGTCTTACATTGACCTGTGCCAGGTTCCCCACCAAGGGACCCAGAACAAACACACCAGTAGCTATCTTCAGTAAACATCAGAGAAAATTCCAATTAGCTTCACAAGAAGCATATACATAGGGTGATGATGTCAGGCAACAAACCCAGCTGAGGCGAATTCCACATCCTGTGGTCAGCACCCGCACAGCAGCTCATGCACATTCATCGAGGTAGAACCTCATAGTCAGCAAGCTTGAGGGTCAATCTCATACACAATGGAACAATAGCAATACAGATCCATATAACTGACACAAGGGACATCCCTGAATCACCCAACACAGGTGATCTAGGAGACTAAAGTACTGGACCCAAAGGAACATCTACTACATAAGGCTACCTCATAAAGTCTAGGAATCATACCAAAGCTATCTAATACATACAAACAAATATAAAGAGGCAGAGAAAGTGGGGAGAAAAGAAACAGGCCCCAAATGACAGAACAGTAAAAATTGCTAGAAAAAGAGCTAATTAAAATGGAGATAAGCAATTTAATAGAGTCCAAAGTAATAATTACATGGATGATCAAGGAACAAAGAGAGAACTTCAACAAAGAGATAGCAAACATTAAAAAAATAAAAACAAAAGAAAAGAAATCAGTCAGAAATGAAGAATACAATATCCAACATCAAGAATACACTGGGGGGTGACGTCACGGAAATGGCACCGTGAGCAGCGCGTCCGACAGATCTCCCCAAAATCTCAACAAATTTATCAACTAGAAACAGAAAAATTTATCCTCGGAACATTCCAGACTTCCACACACACACTGAAAGCAGAGGGACTGTTGCCCAGGAGGAAGTACACCTGTGGTGAGTCAACCCAAACGTGCAGCTGCCCGCCCACACTCGGGGACGGCAGCCTGGGCACTGGCGGCCATCCCAGCATACCCTGAGAAGCCGCGCGCGTGCGGCCCCCCGTGCCGCGGTCCGACCACTGGCGTGACGAGAAACCGCACGCCCGGTGCCGTGATCCAGAGAGGCCCCGTCCACTGGCGTGCTGAGAAACCGCGCGCACCCCCGTGCCGCGGTCCCCGGCCACTGGCGTGCGGAGAAACCACGCACTCGCCCCACGCCGCGGTCCCCGTCCACTGGCGTGCTGAGAAACCGCGCGCGTGCCCGGTCCCCGTCTACTGGCGTGCTGAGAAGCCGCACGCGCGCCCCGTGCCGCGGTCCCCGTCCACTGGTGTGCTGAGAAACCGCGCGCACGCCCTGTGCCGCGCGGGCGCCAAGGCTGTCCTTCCTAGTCAGGAGATTCTCTCCGGGGGCGGGGCACCTCACCCAGCCATTCAAGCTAACAATCAAGCGTTGGGGGAGGGGCGGCGCAGGCAGCCTGAAATACTTTCTGGAGCACAGCTGTGGATCCAATCACCGAAATTAGCTTAACCCACGAAATCTACGCACCCACGGGGCTCTAATTGATAAGATCTCTCCCTGTTCAGCGATCCAAGACAAGAGGCGTGATATTTTTCAGTGCCTTTCGCTAAAGGGGCGGGGGCAACTTCTTATTGACAGAGCCTCCATATTCAGGGATATTCCTAACAAGAGGGACTTGGCAGATATTAAGATCCATAAAGCAAACAGCGACTAGTGCTTCTTCTTCCCAGCCAAAACAGGCTACCAAGTGTGGAAAGCCTGGGTTGAGTGGTCCAACTAGGCGCTGAACAGTCACCTTGACAACAATTGACTCCCAGCCCCACCTGATTACGCTGGAGGCTCTGACTGCCAAAGCCTTACCCAGAGCCTTGCGCTGAGTGAGGATAGAGTGGGGATTTCCCAGATCTTTGAGCCTCTTACTCCCCAGACAGAAGCAGTGGCAGCCTCATAGCTGTATCATCAGGCTGCTAATTCAGGAAGGGGAGACTAGGAAAGAGACTCCAGGAAAGCAAACTCTCTCATTGTTGGACTCTGCAAACGCCAACAAGCCTTGACTACCAGTGAGACTAAAGCCAATTATATGACATTGCCATAGAATCCCATCAACTGCAAATTCCTACCTAAGAGTGACATAGGGGCAGAACCTGGGGTATAGAGTCACCGACCAGAAAGAGGGAGAGAAAAGAAAAAAGGAAGAAGTTAACCTCTCAAAATCAAGAAAAATCCACAGACTTTATAACTTGTTCCACTAATTCTTTGTTGTTGTTTCTTTCTTCTATTTTGTTGCCCTTGTTGTTGTTTCTATTTCTTCCACCTCGGTCCTTTTGCTCTCTGCCCATCTTATGCTACCCTTTTCTTGAACTACACTGCCCATGAGTGTTACATTTTGTTTCTTTTCTTCATCCTAGCTCTCCTTTGGGGTTGCACTCCGGGGCCCTTGACTCTCACTCTCTCCCCTTTTGTTTTTTTTTCCTTTCCTTTTTTTCTTCCTTCGTTTCTCTCTTACTCTTATTTTTTCCTTTCTATTCATTTCTTCTTTTCTCCTTTTGCTTTTCCTCCCATTTAGGCCTCGATCGCGAACAGATTGTTTGATTTGGGACTCAAGTTTTTGTGGGGTTTTTTTTGGTGTTGTTGTTCTTTTTTTTCTTCTTCTGCTTTTGTTCTTGGTTTTTCTTTATTTGTTTGTTTTTGTGGCATTTTGGGCATCTTTTGCATTGCTTTTTGGCTCACTGGCATTCCTCTCAACCCAAAGTCTCCATTGTATTTAGTCTTCGCTCCACTTAATACAACAGATTTTTGCTTATTGTTTTTATTTTTGTTTTTTTTCTTCTTTAATTATAGTTTTTCTCTCCTTTTTTCTGTTTCCCTCTCATCCCTATCATTATATCTCTTGGTCGACCATCACTTACAGGCAAATCATTTTATGCTTGTCTAAGATTTTCTCCCTTTTTTTTTTTTCTTTTTTTTTTGTTTTTTTTTGTATTTAGTGGGTCCCTAATCCCTTTTTTGCCCCTTGAACTCTTCACCCCAAATCAGGCCCTCCATTATAGGCAGTTTTTGTTCCATTTGGCATAGTATAATTCACAGGTCATCATGATATTTCCCTAAGGAGGTGAGAGGAGGGGAAGAGAAGAGAGAAAAAAGGGGGAAATAATAAATTATTACTTTTTTTTTGTGGAATGTTTTCCTTTTTTTTTTTTTCTTTTTTTTCTTTTTTTTCCTTTTTATTTTTTATTAATTCTACTTAACACTATCATCAAGACCACCTTCAGATGCCACTAAGAAAAAGGAAATCGAACATTATGGATACAAAAGACAGAGAGGCAACACAAATTGATGTGGAAAAATCTATGGAGAAAAGATTTAACATATTGGAAGCCTTGGAGCCAAATGACAGAGAATTTAAAATAGAAATCTTAAAAATACTCAGAGATATACAAGAAAACACAGAAAGGCAATTTAGGGAAATTAGAAAACAACTCAACGATCACAAAGAATATATTACCAAGGAAATTGAAACTATAAAAACAAATCAAACAGAAATGAAAAACTCAATTCAAGAGATGAAAAACGAGGTAGCAAGCTTAGCTAATAGAACAGCCCAGATAGAAGACAGGATCAGTGAAATAGAAGACAAGCAACTTGAGGCACAACAGAGAGAAGAAGAAAGAGACTCAAAAATAATAAAAAACAAGAAAGCCCTACAGGAATTGTCTGACTCCATCAGAAAGAATAACATAAGAATAATAGGTATATCAGAGGGAGAAGAGAAAGAAAATGGAATGGAGAATATACTCAAACAAATAATAGATGAGAACTTCCCAAGCCTGTGGAAAGAATTAAAGCCTCAAATTCAAGAAGCAAACAGAACACCGAGTTTTCTTAACCACAACAAACCCACTCCAAGGCACATCATAATCAAGATGACACAAACCAATGACAAAGAAAAAATTCTCAAGGCAGCCAGGGAAAAGAAGAATACAACATATAAAGGAAGGCCTATTAGATTATCATCAGATTTCTCAGCAGAAACTCTACAAGCTAGAAGAGAGTGGACCCCAATATTTAAAGCCCTGAAAGAGAGGAACCTTCAGCCAAGAATACTATACCCATCAAAGCTATCCTTCAAGTACGAAGGAGATATAAAAATATTCACAAATACAGAAAAGATGAGAGAATTTATCATCAGAAAGCCCCCACTCCAGGAAATACTAAAGGGGGGTTTCCAACCAGATTCAAAGAACAAAAGAAAACATAACCACAAGTAACAGCTCCACCAAGAAAACAATAAAACCAAACTTAAACCGTGACAAAAAAAGAAAAAAAAAGGGGGGGAGAAAGGATGAAGATTAATAGTAGCAAAGGACGATGAAGCACAGAAATACTCATAAGAAAGGGTACTACAATGAATATGGTAGGTACCCTTTTCATTACTTAATGGTAACCACCCTTGAAAAAACCACCACAAAAACACTTGACTTAAAAAAGGTAGCAACAGAGGAAAGAAGTATGGAATACAAACAAACAAAAACAAATGATAGAAAAACAAAAGAGAAGAATCAAACAAGATACAAAACTAACAGAAAGCAATTTATAAAATGGCAGTAGGGAACCCACAAGTGTCAATAATTACACTAAATGTAAATGGATTAAACTTACCAATAAAAAGACACAGAGTAGCAGAATGGATTAAAAAAGAAAATCCAACTATATGCTGCCTACAAGAAACTCATCTAAGCAACAAGGATAAAAACAAATTCAAAGTGAAAGGCTGGAAAACAATACTCCAAGCAAACAACACCCAAAAAAAAGCAGGTGTAGCAATACTCATATCTAATAATAATGACTACAAGACAGAAAAAGTACTCAGAGACAAAAACGGTCATTTCATAATGATTAAGGGGACACTGAATCAAGAAGACATAACAATCCTTAATATATATGCACCAAACCAAGGAGCACCAAAATATATAAGACAGCTACTTATTGACCTTAAAACAAAAACTGACAAAAATATTATCATACTTGGAGACCTCAATACACCACTGAGAGCTCTAGATCAGTCATCCAAACAGAGAATCAATAAAGATATAGTGGCCTTAAATGAAATACTAGAACAACTGGATATGATAGACATCTACAGGAAACTTCATCCCAAAGCGACAGAGTATACATTTTTCTCTAGTGTACATGGAACATTCTCAAGAATTGACCATATGTTAGGCCACAAAGACAATATCAGCAAATTTAAAAAAATTGAAATTGTGCCAAGCATATTCTCTGATCATAAAGCCTTGAAACTAGAATTCAACTGTAAAAAAGAGGGGGAAAAACCCACAAAATTGTGGAAATTAAACAACATACTTTTAAAAAATGAATGGGTCAAAGAAGAAATAAGCGCAGAGATCAAAAGATATATACAAACAAATGAAAATGAAAATACGACATATCAGAATCTCTGGGATGCAGCAAAAGCAGTAATAAGAGGAAAGTTCATATCACTTCAGGCCTATATGAACAAACAAGAGAGAGCCGAAGTAAACCACTTAACTTCACACCTTAAGGAACTAGAAAAAGAAGAACAAAGACAGCCCAAAACTAGCCGAAGAAAGGAGATAATAAAAATCAGAGCAGAAATAAACGAAATAGAGAACAGAAAAACTATAGAAAAAATCAATAAAACAAGGAGCTGGTTCTTTGAAAAGATCAACAAAATCGACAAACCCTTGGCAAGACTCACCAAGGAAAAAAGACACAGGACTCAAATAAATAAAATCCAAAATGAAAGAGGAGAGATCACCACAGACATCATAGATATACAAAGAATTATTGTAGAATACTATGAAAAACTATATGCCTCCAAATACAACAGTCTAGAAGAAATGGATGAATTCCTAGAACAATACAACCTTCCTAAACTGAGTCATGAAGAAACAGAAAGCCTAAACAGACCAATCAGCAGGGAGGAAATAGAAAAAACTATTAAAAACCTCCCCAAAAATAAAAGTCCAGGTCCAGATGGTTATACTAGTGAATTCTATCAAACATTCAAAGAAGACTTGGTTCCTATTCTACTCAAAGTCTTCCAAAAAATTGAAGAAGAAGCAATACTTCCAAACACATTTTATGAGGCCAACATAACCCTCATACCAAAACCTGGCAAGGATGGCACAAAAAAAGAAAACTACAGACCAATATCTCTAATGAATACAGATGCTAAAATACTAAACAAAATACTGGCAAATCGAATACAACAACATATTAAAAAAATAATACATCATGATCAAGTGGGATTCATCCCAGAATCTCAAGGATGGTTCAACAAACGTAAAACGGTTAACGTAATACACCATATCAACAAAACAAAGAACAAAAACCACATGATCTTATCAATAGATGCAGAAAAGGCTTTCGATAAAATACAACACAATTTTATGTTTAAGACTCTCAACAAAATGGGTATAGAAGGAAAATATCTCAACATAATAAAGGCCATATATGATAAACCATCAGCCAACATCATATTAAATGGCATAAAACTGAGGACTTTCCACCTTAAATCAGGAACACGACAGGGGTGTCCACTCTCTCCACTCTTATTTAATGTGGTGCTAGAAGTGCTGGCCAGAGCAATCAGACAAGACAAAGAAATAAAAGGCATCCATATCGGAAAAGAAGAAGTAAAGATATCACTTTTTGCTGATGATATGATCCTATACATCGAAAACCCAAAGGACTCCACAAAAAGATTACTACAAACAATAAACCAATACAGTAAGGTCGCAGGATACAAAATTAACATACAGAAGTCCATAGCCTTTCTATATGCCAACAATGAAATATTAGAAAACGAACTCAAAAAAATAATCCCCTTCACGTTTGCAACAAAAAAAATAAAATACCTAGGAATAAACATAACAAAGAATGTAAAGGACCTATATAAAGAAAACTACAAGGCATTGCTAAGAGAAATAGAAAAAGACACAATGAGATGGAAAAATATTCCTTGTTCTTGGATAGGAAGAATAAATATAATTAAAATGGCCATATTACCCAAAGTAATATATAAATTTAATGCAATTCCCATCAAAATTCCTATGACATTTTTTAAAGAAATGGAACAAAAAATCATCAGATTTATATGGAACTATAAAAAACCCCGAATAGCCAAAACAATCCTAAGGAAAAAGAATGAAGCTGGGGGCATTACAATACCTGACTTTAAACTATATTATAGGGCCATAATAATCAAAACTGCATGGTATTGGCAGAAAAATAGACACTCAGACCAATGGAACAGAATAGAAAGCCCAGAAATAAAACCACATATATATGGTCAAATAATCTTTGATAAAGGGGCCAACAACACAAAATGGAGAAAAGAAAGCCTCTTCAACAAATGGTGTTGGGAAAACTGGAAAGCCACAGGCAAAAGAATGAAACTCGACTACAGCCTGTCCCCGTGTACTAAAATTAATTCAAAATGGATCAAAGACCTAAATATAAGACCTGAAACAATAAAGTACATAGAAGAAGCATAGGTACTCAACTCATGGACCTGGGTTTTAAAGAACATTTTATGAACTTGACTCCAATGGCAAGAGAAGTGAAGGCAAAGATAAATGAATGGGACTACATCAGAATAAAAATTTTTTGCTCAGCAAGAGAAACTGATATCAAAATAAACAGACAGCCAACTAAATGGGAAATGATATTTTCAAACAACAGCTCAGATAAAGGCCTAATATCCAAAATTTACAAAGAACTCATAAAACTCAACAACAAACAAACAAACAATCCAATAAAAAAATGGGAAGAGGACATGAACAGACACTTCTCCCAGGAAGAAATACAAATGGCCAACAGATATATGAAAAGATGCTCAGCTTCATTAGTTATTAGAGAAATGCAAATCAAAACTACAATGAGATACCACCTCACCCCTGTTAGATTAGCTATTATCAACAAGTCGGGTAATAACAAATGTTGGAGAGGATGTGGAGAAAAAGGAACCCTCATACACTGTTGGTGGGAATGTAAAGTAGTACAACCACTATGGAGGAAAGTATGGTGGTTTCTCAAAAAACTGCAAATAGAACTACCTTATGACCCAGCAATCCCTCTACTGGGTATATACCCCAAAACCTCAGAATCATTGATACGTAAAGACACATGTAGCCCCATGTTCATAGCAGCATTGTTCACAGTGGCCAAGACATGGAAACAACCAAAAAGCCCTTCAATAGAGGATTGGATAAAGAAGATGTGGCACACATACACTATGGAATACTACTCAGCCATAAGAAATGATGACATTAGATCATTTATAGCAAAATGGTGGGATCTTGATAACATTATACGGAGTGAAATAAGTAAATCAGAAAAAAACAAGAACTACATGATTCCATACATTGGTGGAACATAAAAACGAGACTAAGAGACATGGACAAGAGTGTGTTGGTTACCAGGGGTGGGGGGAGGGAGGACGCAGGAGGGAGGGAGGGAGAGATTTAGGGGGAGGGGGAGGGGCACAGAGAAAACTAGATAAAGGGTGACGGAGGACAATCTGACTCTGGGCGAGGGGTATGCAACATAATTTAATGACAAGATAACCTAGACATGTTTTTCTTTGAATATATGTACCCTGAATTATTAATGTCATCCCATTAACATTAATAAAAATTTATTAAAAAAAAAAAAAAAGAATACACTGGAAGGAATAAAACCTAGATTGACTGAATATGAGAACTAAATTAGCCATTTGGAAGACAAGGTAAAATAAACAAACAAAAAAACCCCACCCAATCAGAGCAGAAAAAAATTTATAAAGAATGAGGAGCCTGATCAGGTGGTGGCACAGTGAATAGAGCATTGGACTGGGATGCAGAGGACCCAGGCTTGAAAACCCGAGGTTGCCAGCTTGAATGTGGGCTCACCACCTTGAGTGTGGGGTCACTGGCTTGAGCATGGGATCATAGATATGACTCCATGGTCACTGGCTTGAGCCCAAGGTTGCTGGCTTGAGCAGCAACTTGCTCTGCTGTTGCCTCCTCCCTCCCACCTCCCCCCATTAAGGCACATATGAGAAAGCAATCAATGAACAACTAAGGAGCCTAAGAAGCTGTAACTAAGAATTGATGCTTCTCATCTCTCTCCTTTCCTGTCTTTCTGTCCCTTTATGTCACTCTTTCTGTCTCTCTCTCTCTCTCTGTCTTGTCACACACACACACACACACACACACACACACACACACAGAAATGAGAAGAGCTTAAGGGACCTTTGGGACAACATGAAGTACAACAACATCTATACCATAGGGTTTCCAGAGGAGAAGAGAGAGATCAAGGAATTGAAAACCTACTTGAAGAAATAATGATCAAAAATTGGCCTCACCTGGTAAAGAAAAAAGACACATAAGTCCAGGAAACATGGAGAGTCTCTAACAAGATGTACCCAAAGAGGTCCACAACAAGAAACATCATTTCAAAAATTGCAATAGTTAAAGACAGAGACAATCTTAAAAGAAGTAAGAGAAAAGCAGTTAGTTATTTATAAGAAAGCTCCTATAAAGCTATCAGCTAATTTCTCAACAGAAATATTTCAGGCCAGAAGAGATTGGCATGAAATATTCGAAATGCTGAAAAGCAAACACCTAACACCAAGACTACTTTACCCAGAAAGGATATCATTTAAAGTTGATGGAGAAATAAAAAGCTTTCCAGACAAAAAGAAGCTAAAGAATTTTGTTAACACCAAACTAGATTCACAGGAAATGTTGAAGAAAAAAGAGGAGAAGGAGAACGAGGAGAAAGAGAGGAACACAGTTAAAAGAATAAAATGTCAATAAGTATGTACCTATTAATCATCACTTTAAGTATATATAAATGGCTTAAATATGCCAGTCAAAAGTCACAGGGTGGCTGAATGGATAAGAAAGCAAGAACCATATATTGATATATGCTGTCTACAGAAGACCCACCTCAGAGGTAAAGATACACATGGACTAAAAGTAAAGTGATGGAAAAAGAAATTTCATGCAACTGGAAATGAAAAAAAATTTGGGATATCAATACTTATATTTGACAAAATAGACTTTAAAACAAAGGTTATAGTAGGAGACAAAGGGAGAAATCCGAGAAAAAGATATAATCCTTATAAACATTTATGTACCCAATGTAGGAGCACCTAAATATTTATATATAAAACAAATCTTTTTTTTTCTTTTTTTGTGTGTGACAGAGACAGAAAAAGAGACAGAGAGAGAGACAGATAGGGACAGACAGGCAGGAAGGGTGAAAGATGAGAAGCATTAATTCTTTATTGCTGCTTTTTAGTCTCCTTAGTTGCTCATTGATTGCTTTATCATATTTGCCTTGACCAGGGGGTTATAGCAGCTTGACCCCTTGCTCAAGCCAGCAACCTTGAGCTTCAAGCCAGCATTCATGGGGTCATGACTATGATCCCATGCTCAAGCCAGCAACCCTGTGCTCAAGCTGGTGAGCCTGTGTTCAAGCTGGATGAGCCCGCACTCAAGCTGGCGACCTTGGGGTTTCGAACCTGGGTTTGCTGCATCCCAGTCCAATGCTCTATCCACTGTACCACCACCTGGTCAGGCTGTAAAACAAATCTTGATGAACATGATGGGAGAGATCAACAGCAACAAGTCATAGTAGGGAATTTAACACTCCATTGATGTTATGAATAGATCTTACAGACAGAAAATCAACAAAGAAATGGCAGCCTTAGTGACACATTAGATTAGCTGGATTTAGTTAATATCTTCAGAGCATTTCACCCCCAAACAGCAGAATATATTTTCTTTTCAAGTGCACATGAACATTCTCTATAATAGACCACATGTTAGGACACACAAAAAAGTCTCAATAAGTTTAAGAGGATTGAAATCATTCATATCCTTTGGGTGATGGGCACACAATACAATCAACAGTTTAAATACTATAGAAATGTTTATCTGAAACTTATGTACTCTTATTGATCAATGTTACCCTATTAAATTTAATTTCTAAATGAATACTTTTTAAAAAAGAAATCATCTTGAGCATCCATAATGGCATGAAACTAGAAATCAATAACAAAGAAAAAAAACAAAGGTATGGAAGCTAAATAACATGTTACTAAACAATGACTGGGTTAACAATGAGATCAAAGAACAAATAAAAAGATACCTTGAAACAAATGAAAATAAGAACACAATAACCTAAAATCTATGGAATAGAGCAAAAGCAGTCCTAAGAAGAAAATTATTAGCATTACATGCCTACCTCAAGAAAAAAGATAAAATCACAAATGAATAATCTAACTTTACACTTTTTAAAGGAACTTGAAAAATAACAAAAACAAATCCAAAAGTGAATAGAAGAGGAAATAGTAAAGATCACAACAGAAACTAACAAAATAGAGTCTAAAAAAATACAAAAGATCAATGAAACCAAGTGTTAGTTTTTTGAAAAGATTGATAATTATTTAACAAGACTCATCAAGAAAAAATGGAAAAGGACCCAGATAAATAAAATCACAGATGAAAGAAAACTAACTACAGGTACAAAAAAAAATACAAGTCATTGTAAGAAAATATTACAAACAACTGTATGGCAACAAATCGGACAATCTGGATGAAGTGAATAAATCTCTAGAAACATCCAAGCTTCCAACACTGAATCAGGAAGAAATAGAGAATCTGAATAGACAAACTACAGCTAGTGAAATTGAATCAGTAATGAAAAATTTCCAATCAGTCGTCAAAAAAATCTCAAACCTGATGGTTTCACTGAGGAATTTTACCAAACATTCAAAGAAGAATTAACAACTATTCTTCTCAAATTATTCCAAAAAATTCAAGAGAAGGGAAAAATCCCAAGTTCATTTTACAAGGCCAGCATTATCCTAATTCCAAAACCAGATAAAGACACTCCAAAGAAAGAAAATTATAAGCCAATATCTCTGATGAATCTAGATGCTGAAATCCTCAACAAAATATTGGCAAACCAGATCGAACAATACATTAAAAAGGTCATATAGAATGATCAAGTGGGATTTATTTCAGCAATAAATGCAAGGTTGGTACAATATCCACAAATCAATAATCGTGATACACCACATAAAATGAAGAATAAAAATTACATAATCATATCAATAAATGCAGGAAAATCATTTCATAAAATCTAGTGTTCATTTATGATAAAAACTCTCAGCAATGTGAGAATAGAGAACACACCTTAACATAATAAAAGTCAAACCCACAGCCAATATCATACTCAATAGGCAAAAGCTACAAGCATTTCTCTAAAGATGTGGAACAACACAGGGATGTCTGCTATCACTACTCTTATTCAATGTAGTGCTGGAAGTCCTAGCCACAGCAATGAGATAAGAAGAAATAAAAGACATCCAAATGTGATTGGAAGAAGTAAAACTGTCATTGTTTGCAGATGATATAATACTGTTTATAGAGAACCCTAATGATTCCATCAAGAAACTATTAGAATTGATAAATGGGTTCAGTTAAGTAGTGAATACAAAATAAATATCTATAAATCAGTTGCATTTTTATACACCAATAGTAAACTGTCAGAAACTACCATTCACAATTACTTCAAAAAGAATAAAATGCCTAAGAATTAATTGAACCAAGGATGTAAAAGGCCTGTGTTCAGAAAATTATAAGACACTGAAGAAAAAAATTGAAATGAACACAAGTAAGTGTAAGCATATACTGTGTCCATGTATAAGAAAAATTAACATTAATATGTTTATATTACCCAAAGCAATCTACAGATTCAATGCTATTTCTATTAAGTTGCCAATGGTATCTTTCACAGAACTACAATAAATATTTCAAAAATTTACATGGAATCACAAAACAACCAGAGTAGACACAGCAATCTTGAGAAAGAAAAACAAAATTAGATGAACCACACTACCTGATATCAAACTATACTACAAGGCCATAGTGATCAAAACAGCATGGTACTGGCATAAAAAAACTGATGTATAGATCAATGGAACAGAATAGAGAGCCCAGAAATCAATGCAGGTGTGTATGGTCAATTAATATTTAACAAAGGAGGCAAGAACATTCAATGCAGTAAAGCTAATCTATTTAATAAATGGTGTTAGGAAAATTGGACAGATACATGCAAAACAATGAAGCTAGATTACCTTTTTACACCATACACCAGGATAAATTCAAAATGGATTAAAGACATTAAACCTGAAATCATAAAAATTGTAAAAGAAAACATAGGCAGTAAAATCTCAAACATTTCTCATAGCAATATTTTTTCTGATATATCTCCTTAGGCAAGGGAAATAAAATAAAATATAAACAAATGGGACTGCATTAAACTGAAAAGCTTTTCCACAGCAAAAGAAATCACCAACAAAATGAAAAGACAACCCACTTAATGTGAGAACATATTCACTGATACATATAATAAGGGATTACTATTTGAAATTTATAAAGATTTTATAAAGCTTACCCCCTCCAAAAAAAAAAAATGGACAAATGACCTGAATAGACACTTTTCTAAAGAGGACATACGGATCACCAATAGACATAGAAAAAGATGCTCAACGTCACTTATGATCAGAGAAATGTAAATTAAAACCACAATGAGATATGACCTCACACCTGTCAGAATGGTTATCATCAATAAATCAATAAGCAACAAGTGTTGGTGAGGGTGCTGAGAAAAGAGAACCCTCACGTGCAGTTGGTGGGAATGCAGATTGTTATAGCCACTTTGGAAAGCAGTATGTAATTACCTTAAAAATTAAAAATGAACGATGAACTGCCTTTTGACTCAGCAATCCCACTTCTAAGAATATATCCTAAGAATCTCAAAACACTAATTCAAAAGAATGTATGCTCCCTTATGTTCATTGCAGCATTATTCACAATAGCCATGATCTGGAAACATCTCAAGTGCCCATCAGTAAATGAGTATATATAAAAGCTATGGTACATTTACACAATGGAATACTACGTGGCCACAAAAAATTAAGATATGTTACCTTTTGCAACAGCACAGATGGATCTAAAGAACATTATGCTAAGTGAAATAAGCCAGTCAGAGAAAGATAACTATAATATGATTTCACTCATATGTGGAATATAATAAACAAAATGACCTGAAAAGCAAAATAAAGACAGACTCATAGAAAACAGACTGACAGCTGTTGGTGGGTAGGGGGAGACTAGGTTGGGAGCGAGGTAGAGGGATTGAGCAAAAAGTAAAAAAAAAAAAAAAAAAAAAAGAGAGAGAGAAACTCAAAATAAATATATAACCCACTGAATGGTAGAACACATTTGCCAATACCTCTGATAAAGGGTTAATATCCAAAATTTATAAAGAACTTAAAAAACTCACCACCAAAAAAAAAATCCAGTTAAAAATGGACAAAGAACTTGAATAGACACTTCTCTGAAGAAAACATGCAGATGGCCAATAGACATGAAAAGATGCTCAATGTCACTAATCATCAGAGAAATGCAAATTAAAACCACAGTTAGATATCAACTCACACCTGTCAAAATGGGTATCAATAAGTCAACAAATAACAAGTGTTGGGGAGGATGTGGAGAAAAAAGAACTCTCCTGCACTGTTGGTGGGAAAAGGTGTGTATTTAATTTCCACATATTTGTGAATTTCCCAAACGTCCTTTTGTTGATTTCAAATTTCATCCCACTGTGGTCATACTTTGTTCTGCCACCTCCAGTGGCTTCCAGATTCTGGTTTTCATCATGATTGTGGGTTATTGTTTTCCACGGCTCCTGCAGATTTGAGTACGGGAAATAAGACTCGGGAAAGTTACAATGCCACAAACCTTCTTTCGTTATTGTGGTTTTTCAGAAAAGCTCTTTTCCTTGAATTAACACACTCCTTGGATTGCTGAAAGCCTTTTATTAATTTCTAGAGTTCTGAAAACATTGATTCTGACATTTTTTTTTAAATCAGTGTTCTCATTGCTTTTTAAAAAGAATTTTCAGAAGTCAATTTTCTGTTATTTTTGCTGCAATCACCCCAACCATTTTTTTTAAATGTCTCTGATCCAGGAACAAGAATAAAAACTGGCTTCTCTATGATAGCCATATTTTCTGTCTCTTAGGAAGTTTCATTGTCTCTCTCTGTGAAGGTTAACATTGGATATACACAGTCCTGATTTCCAAGGTTCTTAAAAGAAAGCAGGCTTGTTTAGGTTGCAAATATAGAAAAGAATCTTACCCAAGAACATTTATGCTTTTCTTTGTTTATCATGCATTTTGTAGCCAGTTGAAGGCAAGAGAAAAAGAAGCTCAAAACTTATTTTGCATATTAAAATCAACCTTTAAAAATGCAGATGAAAAAGCATACACTGTATTCTGGGGAATATTTTGACACTTGCTGTTGAGTTTTTATGTTGGTGGTCATGCATGTGCCTGTTTTCCTAACATGCAGAGTTTAAGAATCACTGTTTAATTGCTAGAGTCAATTAAAGGTAATGTTGCTGTAGATGACTAAACTGGTGCTCCACATATTTAAGTTATTTGTTCAAAGGTATACATTAAGTAATTGATGGAACTAATATTTGAATTCAGGGCTAACTCAATGCTCAGGAAAAGTACTAATCAAGTATAACTCCCTTTTTTTGTTTTTGATACAGTAGACTTCATTTATATGAAAATTGCAAAGAACCTGCTATTTGCAAGGTAATAATCTTAGGACAATGAGCAAGATGGTTAGACAGACAGATGTTAAACAAGTAATTATGCAAATAATGTTAATAAGTACTATGAGACATAAATGAGAGGCTATAACAGGAGGGCCTAATTTAGATTGTGGAGTTAGTAAGCAATGAGTTGATAATGTGACATTTATACCCATGTATGAAGGACAGCATGGAGAGAGGATGTCAGGCTGGAGAAAGTTTCTGATAGGCAAGAAGCAGAAAGCCAGGAGAAGTGAAACATCCTGAGTGAGAGGGAAAACAGATCAAATGGAATTTGAAGAAACAGGCAAAAAACAGAGATGATGCTGAGATTTACAGGCTACAGTAGCAATGTTTACATTCCTAAGACAATTAGAAAAAACTCTAAAGGACTTTAAGCAAGATGGTGACAAGTTATGCATTTTAAAAATATTACTTCAAATGGCATCTTTCTGGAATTGTTTTGTGATTTCTTGTGGGTTTGTAACTATTTCAAGTTTAAGTGGATTTTTTCTTTTTTTTTTTTTTTTAATGAGGCACAAAGGAACAGAAAACATTCATTTTACTGAACCATGAAAAATAAATTGAAGTTGGGGGGAGGGTAAAAAGAGAACATGGGAAGCAGTTACAAGGCTATCACAGTGGAACAGGCTAGAAATAACGGTGCCTTGGTGAAGGCGTTAGAGGTAGAGGTGGGAAGAAGAGGGTATATTTGAGATATACGCTGAAAGTAGAATCTTTGTGAAGAGAATGAGTAAGAAGGATCTAAAAGGGACTCCCATGTTTTTCACATGAGTACTTGAATAGTAATATTTCTGGATAGGAATCAATTAGAATAGAAACAATATTACTAGAGGACAACAAGAAATTATATTTGTGATGTATAATGGTTAAAATGCTTCTAAAACATCCAAATGTTGATGTCAAATAGGTGGCTATATAGGTTTCAAACTCAGAAGACATAATAATGAAGTCTTCAAGATGTCAGTAGCATTTAAAGTTATAAAGATATATGAACTCACTAAGGGTAAAACAGTAGAAGGGGAAAAGAGTCACACAGATAAACAATAGCACATAAAGATCAGACTGATCAGGGAAGCCATCCTAACAAGTTGGAAAAGTTTGGCAAGTAAAGGGTTTATATTCCAGAATTTATTAGCCAAGACCAAACACCAGCGATCTCTCAAGGTTAGTTACCGTGTTTTCACAGTGGACAATGTAGAGAAGGCTTCCATCAGCTTCTGGGTTTGGCATAAATTCTTCAGAAGTCCGGAAGCATTGAGGAGACAATGTCCCCTTAGCTGCCAAAATTCCTTCTGCTTAAACAGATCTAGATATTGGAGAATGGAAATTTGCTACTTCCTGAGGCATCTTTGGACATGTGAAACTGTTAGAAAACTCTTTCTTATGCTCAACTAAAATCTTTCATCCTGTGGCTTCCATCCAGCATCTTAGTTTTACTTCTGGGGCCACATGAAACTGGATTATCTTTATAATATGACAGTGCTTCAACTTTCTGTACAAAACTCTTGTGTCACCCAAGACTTCTCTTCTCCACACAAAATGTCACTGTTACTTTGTATCATTTCTCATAGGACACAGTTATGAACCAAGTCAAGTATACCATGCTCCAATTTATAAAACCAATACCTGTTATAAGAGAGCTCAAAACCTACTAGTAGGCTGTAGGCTGAGTCATAGTCATTACATCATAATCCACCTTTTTCATCAAGTAGCCTTTCTGAATCCCATTGAATTTGATGGACTAGGTTATCTTTGGTCTTCTTAGCATTCTTGATCCCTGGTTTCACGACATTCACTTCAGATTTAGCATAAATGTAAATGTTCAAGTTGATGTCATGATGTCTATAATTTTATTTCAGCATTCCCTTGAAACTTGGCTAAAAATGCTGTGGAATAGTCCCTCTATATCATATTCAATAAAAACTTTTTCTGAGTTATACACTGTCTCTTCAGACACTGTGAATGGCATTGGAAAAATGCATTTCTTCTTCCATGTACATTGTTTCATGTTTATTCTCAAAATAGGCATTATTGTCCCCATTCTACAGCTGAGGGAACTGGAACTCATGGATACAGAGTTCAAAATCCAATCTGCTTTTATAAAGGAGAAAATACTAACCGCAGCTCTAGAAATTCACATTTTAAGGTGCAGTGTAGGCTGGTGGTTAAAAATACTGTTTAGAAATCAAAGTGTCCTCTTTTTTAATTAAAGACTTATCACTTGCAGACTGCAATCTTTGTCAAGTCACTTAAACTCTGTGCCTCAGTTCCCTCGTATAATACACAGAAATATTAATATCTATGTCTTCATACTGTGAAGATATAACCAGATTATAATGCACTTCCAGACACTAAATTAGGTATAAAGTAAACAATATGGTAAGTGGAGGAATAAAAATAACAATTAAAAGCTTTCCTCCTTCTATTGAGGTTGTAATATGCAAATACTTAGCAAAAGAATTTACCTTCTATTTTTTTTTATTTCAGAAACAATTATCTCAGACAAAATCCTGTTTCCATGCTAATCCCAAAATCAGATTTTCTACCTTCTCATGTTTCTTACATTAAAATAATTATAGGTCACACTATGTTGAGAGACTTCATATAAATTTATCCAAACTGTTAAGTTTGCCTCCAAATACTACATAACTCAATGAACATAAGTTGCTCTGAGACATAGAACAGGTCAGTAATCTTGCAGTTATGTTAGGTTTATTCTCTGATTCTTGCAATAAAATGCTGAGATGCCCAAATGTAAAGTGAAAAATTCAGTCTGTTTGGTATTTCATTCTGCTCTTTGTTTTAACTCAATCAAATGACCAACCTGTGGCTATTCAATGCTCTACACATTTATACAAATTAAGTTGAAGGGAGGGGTAGACCTTTTAACCGAGCACTTGCAGTCTTTTAAATAAAACTAGCTGGATTTTCCAAATCTTAACCAATGACGTTATTTAAATATATCCTGTCTAAATCTGTTAAATTGTGGACCTATAAATGTAAGGGGCATTTTGGAAGGTACAACCAGAGATTGCTACTGCAAACCATGTCCATCACTCCTTTGCATTCCTTCAGATTTTTATATATATTCATAACTATAGAAGGTTTTCTTTGGTATCTAGGGAAGGAGAAGGAAGTTTTAGTCAGGCTTAGGGCAGGGAGGAGAAGAGGGCTAATAAGTTTAACGTCCACGAGGGCAGGGTCTTACCTTTCTTGTTCACTTTATTCTCCAGCACATTGGGCAGTGCCTACTTGCCATGAAACAGGTACTTAATCAAATTATACATTGGATGGGTAAGCCATAAGGTAGGGGAGTTAGAGAGTTGGAGAGTTGAAGAAACTGCTTAAAAGGAACTCTGCCCACAAGCAGAGATACTCTGAAACCCAATTAGTAAAATGTACCAAAGAGGTCAATCTCTACACCTCTAAATAGTACCCATTAGTTTTTTGAAATCTATAAACCTGCTAGTTTGGGAACCCTCTGGAAATAGTATTCTTAGCAGAGATATTGGCATTCTCATAGTGATCAGTGCAAGTGATGAGTTCTCTCTAAAAGGCTTGGTGACATTGAACATGAAGTGGGACATAAGTCAAAACACAAGACAGACTGGTGTTTGGGTACACACATAAGCATTCTTTGAGGCAATCACTTAAATAATTTTAAGATCTTCTTAGGGAGCTACTTTCACAATCAAATTTGGGGTAGGGTGATTGGTACCTTATGCCATAAAAACTGGTGAATATAAAAAATAATGACCAAGCTTATAATCACATATATTCATTTCTGGGATTTTAGTATCTCATAATGTTCATTATTGGATTTTCAATGATCTGGGAAAGTATACTTGTGCTTACTTTCAATTCTCACTTTGCAGCTCTGTGAATTTTTCAAAATTTCCAAAAGATACTGTTCAATTTAAGGTAAAATGTTTGAAAATCTCAAGTCTTTTTAGTACAGAATTTATGCCTCAGTTCTATCATTCAAAGTACATTGTTATAGAATAGTAACATTTCCTCAATGTCAAACACTTAAAAAAATGGTTAAAATATAAAATCATTTTTTAACTTTCAACTATAATGTGGCTGATTCTAAACATGTAGCGAATGCTTTTTCTTTCTATAGGAAACTTCATGGCTGTGCACAGGAAACATTGCTTTCTAAGGCCCTTTACTGACAGAGTAATTGGAAGTGATAACTGAAACAGATTTGCTAGGCATTCAAGGAGACATTTGCCTCAGGAAATTACTGATAATGGACCAGGAATCTTCACTTCTCCATCCAAAGTGTTATATATTGCCAGCAGCCAGAGATTCTTTGCTGTTCTACCCGTCAAATAGTGGATATTATTTCCCAACTACACATTCAATAGGGGCTGGCCCTGTGACTTCCTTTGACTAACACAATGAAACAGAAGTGATTTTGTGTGAGTTCTAACCTAAGCCCCATGATATCTTGAAGTTTCTGCTTTTGCTCTCTTAGAACATAGTTGACATGTAAATAAGCCTAGGTTATCTTCTTTGAAGTAGCAGACCATCTAGAGAGAGGCACAACTGCCCAAGCTGAGGGCCCACACGTGAATATGCATCTGTAAAACCATCCATTCTCAAATAAGCTATTCCAGATCAAAAGAACTGCTCAGATAACCTAAAGAATTGTGAGAAACAATAAATGCTTTCTTAAACCACCAAATTTTGGGTTTGCTTATTATGCAGCAAAAGCTAACTCATACCAAAAACATAAAGAAACCAAGAAAAATAGGTAGATATAAAAAGTCTGGTAGGCCATGGCCCATGGCACAGTGGATAGAACATCATTCTGGAACACCAAGGTCACTGGTTCAAGCCTGGGGTCACCAGCTTGAGGCTGGGGTTGCTGGCTTGAGCCCAGGGTCACTGGCTCAAGCCTGGGATCACTAATCCCGAGGTCACCAGTTCAATCCTAAAGTCACTGGCTTTATCCTGGGGTTACCAGTTTGATCCTGAGGTTGCCAGTTTGAGCCCCAGTCAGGGCACATATGAAAAACAATCAATGGTACAAATAAGTAAAACAAGGAGTTGATACTTCTCTTTCTCAATCTCTTTCTCTCTCTCCCTTTCTTTCTCTCTCAAAAAATGTTAGGTAGCTGAATTGTATTTGCTTTCCTTTCTTATAGTTCTTAGCCAAAAAGAAGGAGAAAGGGAGATTTTGGTAATAGACTTTCTATTCTATTTTTGGCACCTACTTGGCCCTTCTTTCCTTCCAGATGTTCTTACACTAGTATTTAGATGCCCAGTGCCCCTGCTCACCCACGCCAATTGGCCTTCTTAAGAAGAACTTCAACTCTACCCCTCTAAATTTTATTTCTTAATGTTTGTCTAACTCCTGATAGGATCAGTGCTTTTGGAAGGATCTATAAACTCATTTACAATAAGATGTTAATGTTGATAAATCCTGCATCTTTATATTATCAGCTAGACTTCAGTTGATTAGGTTGAAAAAACCCATGTGTTTATCATGAAATGAATTTTGATTCAACTGTTGACTCCCCACCAGTACAACTATTCTACCCCTCTACTGAATGGCTTTAGGAACAATGTTTAAATGCCACCAATCTTAATGTTCTTACTCCTTAAAATGGAGTTATTATTTGCATTTCAGCATGCTTGTGAAAATTAAATATTTTGAAATATCTCAAGAGCCTGGAACCTAATAGGTGTTTATGAAATATTATCTAATTGCTTTCCAAAATAACTGTGTCAAGTTGTATTCCTATAATTGCCTATGTAGTTTCTATTTTATTTAATTAGACTGTGGGATCCTCTAGATACTGATCCTCCAACTTTGGCTCAGAATACAATGTTGAATGGCTGGTAAATTCTCATTAAAAGTTTGTTGACAAAAATTTAAAAGGATGGAATATTCAGAAATATTCAGATGCTTTAAGCCTTTTCATTCTGCTCATCTTGTCTTTAGATGTGCAAAAGCTTTTTTTTTAATCTGAAATGGAGTTCTAATATCAGAAAAAATGTAGTTTAATCAAGTCACTGTCTTTATATCATAACTGACATTGTCCTAACTAAAAGATAAAGATCACCCATATCTGTGTTTACACATCCACTTACTACTTACTCCATGTTTGTAGGGGCTGTCATAGACTTTAATTTGATTAACATGATCAGAACCAATGAATCATACTGCCTGAGTTTCTTTCTCAGATTTGCTATAAATTAACTGTATAACATTGAGCATATTTCTCACATATTCAATTTCTGTTTCTCTTTAGATTAGGGATATTAACTGAGAAAGATCAATTTAAAAAATTTAACACAGTGATGAGCACACAGTAGGTGATCAATAGAAACTATTTCTGGCCCTGGCTGGGGAGCTCCGTTGGTAGACCATCATCTTGATATGCCAAGATTACAAGTTTGCTCCCTGGTCAGGGCACATATAAGAATCAACCAATGAGTGCCTAAAATGGAACAACAAATATCTCTCTCTCTCTCTCTCTCTCTCAAATAATTTTTTTAATGGTTTTACTCTTTCTTCCAGAATAGGGACATGATTTTAAGAAAGACCTGGCTAAGTTCTCAAATAAAATCTCTCCAAATATGCCTCAACTGTCAGGTAGGGGAAGGTTGGTGAGAAAATGTGGCAAACTAAAAAGGAAGGCATCATTTTCCAGGTCAATAAAGTTAAAAGTAATGTCAAACTCATAAAAAGTGTTTGATCATAGTGAGAGAAGATAGACACTAAAAGGTTTTCTGTGTGTGGGGTTGGACAAATCCTATCTGTAGGATTTATCCAGATGCTTATAAAGAAATGATGCTGAAGGAATTCTTATCCCTGAATATTTTTAAATTATAAGCAACTTGTTCTATTTAAAAAATGAAGTTTGTGGCAGAGTACACAGAAGGCAACTCTCAGTGTCAAATCAGGATTATATTCAAATTTAACTAGGAGTATATCAGTCAGTTTCTAAAACCACACTCAACAAATGTTGTTAATAAAGGCCCTGTGGGTTCTAATAATTCTTTAAATGATTCAGTTCATAAAAATGAATAAGCATTAAAGGAATAAATACTAATATCTACTAACCTCAACAAATACCATTTTAATGAACTGGAATCTTCAAATGAAGAAAATTATTGTACAATAGAAAGAATAAATTGTTCATAGGAAAGGAACGTATTAGCCATTGCTTGACTTCTGTAATGACAAAGCAATTGACAGCAGCATTAGAAGCACAATTTGAATTTCTGATCATTTTAGAACAGTGGTTCTCAACCTGTGGGTCGTGACCTCGGCAGGGGTCGAATGACCAAAACACAGGGGTCGCCTAAGTATGTATTTTCCGATGGCTTTAGGCAACCCCTATGTTTTGGTCGTTCGACCCCTGCCGGGGTCGCGACCCACAGCTTGAGAACCGCTGTTTTAGAATATCTTGGTCCCCCTCTATCTGGTTAATTACTAATATGCACACTGTTTATAATTATGTCTTAGGAGAGTAGATTTGTTTTAAGAAAAAGTTACATAAGAATAAATTTTTTAATTGTTTATTTATTTATTATTTTAATTTATTGTGTTTACATAGATTCTAGTGTTGCCCCGAATGCACCCCCCCCCATATTCCCCTCAACATCTCCCTTGCCCCACTCCCTACAGTGCTCTCCCCCCTTCCCTTCAGGAATATCCCATTATCATCCTCTTTCTCTCTGTCCCCTTTTCCTCTGGTCCCTTTGATCCCTCTTCTGACTCAGTTCCATTCATCAGTTAACATTGTTCATTGGATTCCTCAAATGAGTGAGGTCATATGATATTTTTCTTTCTCTGCCTGGGTTATTTCAATTAACATAAAAGTTTCCAGGTCCATCCATGTCGTCACAAAAGTTAAGTTTCTTTCTTTTTTATGGCCCCATAGTATTCCATTGTACCACCGCTATTTAATCCACTTGTCCACTGACGGACACTTGGGCTGTTTCCAGATCTTGGCTATTATGAACAATGCTGCCATAAACATGGGGGTACATTTCTTCTTTTGAATCAGTGATATGGTGTTCTTGGGATATATTCCTAACAGTGGGATGGCTGGGTCAAAAGACAGTTCCATTTTTAACTTTTTGAGAAATCTCCATAATTTTTTCCACAGTAGCTGCACCCATCTGCATTTCTACCAGCAGTGCAGGAGGGTTCCCTTTTCTCCACATCCTTGCCAGCACTTATTATGTGTTGCTTTGTAAATGAGAGCCATTCTGACAGGTGTGCGGTGGTATCTCATTGTGGTTTTAATTTGCATTTCTCTAATGATTAGTGATGTTGAACATTTTTTCATCTTTCTACTGGCCATCTGTATGTCCTCTTTAGAGAAGTGTCTATTCATTTCTTTTGCCCATTTTTTGATTGGGTTGCTTGTGTTCCTGGTGTTGAGTTTTACAAGTTCTTTATAAATTTTGGTTACTAATCCCTTATCAGACATATTGTCGAATATGTTCTCCTGTTGTGTGGCTTGTCTTTTCATTCTGCTCATCTTGTCTTTAGGTGTGCAAAAGCTTTTTAGTTTGATATAGTCCCATTTGTTCATCCTGTTTTTTATTTCACTTGCTCATGGAGTTAAATCAGTGAATATATTGCTGCGAGAGATGTTGGAGAACTTAGTGCCTATGTTTTCTTCTAAGATGCTTATGGTTTCATGACTTACATTTAAGTCTTTTATCCATTTTGAGTTTATTTTTGTGAATGGTGTACGTTGGTGGTCTAGTTTCATGTTTTTGTAGGTAGCTGTCCAATTTTCCCAACACCATTTGGTAAAGACACTGCTTTTACTTCATTGTATGTGTGCTCTTACTTCCTTTGTCAAATATCAATTGTCCATAAAAATGTGGGTTTATTCCTGGGTTCTCTGTTCTGTTCCAATGATCTATATGCCTGTTCTTATGCCAGTACCAGGCTGTTTTGAGTACGATAGTCTTGTAGTATAACGTGATATCAGGAAGTGTGGTACCACCCACTTTATTCTTCTTTTTCAAGATTGCTGAGGTTATTCGTGTTCTTTTTTGGTTCCATATAAATTTTTGGAATATGTGTTCTATATCTTTGAAGTATGTCATTGGTATTTTAATAAGAACTGCATTGAATTTATGAATTGCTTTGGGCAATATAAACATTTTAATGATGTTTATTCTTCCTATCCATGAATACAGTCTATGCTTCCACTTGCTTGTTTCTTCCTTGATTTCTTTTATCAATGTTTTATAATTTTTTGAGGACAAGTCTTTAATTTCCTTAGTTAAATTTACTCCTAGGTATTTTTGTTGTTGTTGCAATAGTTAAGGGGATTGTTTTTTTAATTTTTCTTTTTGACAGTTCATTGTTGGTATATAAAAATGCCTCTAATTTCTGAATATTAATTTTATATCCTGCCACCTTGCTGAATTCATTTATCAGGTCCAGTAGTTTTTTGACTGAGACTTTAGGGTTTTCAATGTACAGTATCATATCATCTATAAATAATGATAGTTTTACTTCTTTTCCAATTTGGATGCCTTTTATTTCTTTTTTTCTTATTGCTGGGGCTAGGACTTTCAGAATTATGTTGAATAAGAGTGGTGAAAGGAGGCATCTCTGCCTAGTTCCTGATCTTAAGGGGATTGCTTTTAATTTTTGCCCTTTGAATATGAAGTTGGCTGTGGGTTTGTCATAGATGGCTTTATCATGTTGAGGTATGTTCCTTGTATTTCCACTTTGTTGAGAGTTTTGATCATAAATGGGTGCTGAATTTTATCAAATGCTTTTTCTGCATCTATTGAAATTATCATGTGGTTTTTCTCCTTCCTTTTGTTTATGTGATAAATCACATAGATTGATTTGCAAATATTGTACCAGCCTTGCCTCCCAAGAATAAATCCTACTTGATCATGATGTATGATTTTTTTCATGTATTGCTGGATCTGGTTTGCTAATATTTTGTTGAGGATTTTAGCATCTAAATTCATCAGGGTAATTGGCCTATAATTTTTTTTTCTTTGTGTTTTCTTTGCATGGTTTTGGAATCAGAATTATGCTCACATCATAAAAGGAGCTTGAAAGTCTTTCCTCAATTTGACTTTGAGTAAGGGGTATACAACTTAATCAAATGTCAAAATAACCTGGAGATGTTTTCTCTAAACTTATGTACCCTGATTTATCAATGTCACCCCATTACAATTAATAATAAAAAATTTTTTTAAAGGAGCTTGAAAGTCTTCCCTGCCCTTGAATGTTTTGAAATATCTTGAGAAGGAGAGGAGTTAGTTCTTCTTTGAATATTTGTTAGAATTCACATGTAAAGCCTTCTGGCCCAGGGCTTTTATTTGCTGGGAATCTTTTGATAACTGTTTTGATCTCATTTGTTGTAATCAGTCTGTTTAGGTTTTCTGATTCTTCCAGATTGATTTTTGAAAAATTATATGTTTCAAGGAATTTGTCCATTTCACCAAGGGTGTCTAATTTTTTGGCATACAGTTCTTCATAGTACTTTTTTTTAACAATCCTTTGTATTTCTGTTGTTTCAGTTGTTATTTCTCCACTCTCATTTCTAATTGTATTTATTTGAGTCCTCTCTGTTTTTTTCTTGGTGAGTCTGGTTAAAAGTTCATCAATCTTGTTTACCTTTTCAAAGAACCAACTGTTGCTTTCATTGATCCTCTATATTGCTTTTTTAGCCTCTATGTTATTTATTTCCGCTCTAATCTTTATTATTTCCTTCCTTCTATTACCTCTGGGCTTTACTTGCTGTTCTTTTTCTTGCTCTTTTAGATGCAGGGTTGAGTTGTTTATTTGAGCTGTTTCTAGCTTCTAAAGGTATGCCTGTAATGCGATGAACTTTCCTCTCAGAACTGCTTTTGCTGTGTCCCATAAATTTTGAGTTGTTGTATGCTCATTATCATTCATTTCTAAAAAATATTTTATTTCTTCTTTGACTTTATTGTTAACCCATTCATTATTTAATAACATGCTATTTAGTTTCCAAGTGTTTGAGTATTTTTCAGTTTTTCTGTTGTGGTTGATTTCTAGTTTCATGCCATTGTGATCAGAGAAGAAGCTTGATATGATTTCAATATTCTTAAATTTGTTGAGACCCCTTTTGTGCCCTAACATGTGGTCTATCCTAGAGAATGTACCATGAGCACTTGAAAAGAACGTATATTCTTACCCTCTGCTTCAAAAGAGGGTATATTCTTACCCTCTGCTTCTTTAGGGTAAAAGGTTCTGAAGATATCTATTAAATCAAGTTGATCTAGTGTGTCCTTTAAGTCTGCTGTTTCTTTGTTAATTTTCTTTGATCTATCTAGTGATGTTAGTGGGACATTGAAATCCCCTACTATTATAGCATTGCTGTTGATCTTGTCCTTTATATCCACCAAAGTCTTCTTTATATATTTAGGTGCTCTTATATTAGGTGCATAGATATTTATAATGGTTATATCTTCCTGTTGGATTGCCTCCTTTATCATTATGTAGTGACCTTCTTCATCCCTCACTATAGCCTTTGTTTTAAAGTCTATTTTGTCACAAATAAGTATTGCTACCCCAGTTTTGTTTTCATTTCCATTTCCGTGAAATATTTTTTTCCAACCTTTTACTTTCAGTTTCTGTGTATTCTTTGTTTTGAGGTGTGTCTCTTGTAGACAGCATATGTATGGGTCCTGTTTTTTTTATCTATGCCACTACTCTATGTCTTTGATTGAGTCATTTAATCCATTCACATTTAAGATTATTATTGATATGTAGTTCATTGCCATTTTATTTTTTAAAATCTACATTCCTCTTTTACTATATTTTTCCCCCTTTGTTCTTTTTACAACGGGCCCCTTAACATTTCTTGCAGCATTGGTTTGGTTTTAAAGAATTTCTTGAGTTGTTTTTTTTGTTTGTTTGTTTTTGTTTTTTTGCCTGGGAAGCTTTTAATTTCTCCTTCCATTTTAAACAATAGCCTTGCTGGATAAAGCAGTGTTAGTTGTAGACTCTTGTTCTGCATTACTTTGAATATTTCTTGCCATTCCCTTCTGGCCACTGTGGGCTTCTTATCTGCTATCGCTGTTCTTTTTGCTGTTTGTATCGGCGTTTTCTATGTCTTAGCTGGTTCAGGTGTGAGGAGCCTTTCCTTGAGAAGTCAGATGTCATCCTTATGGGGGCTCCTTTGTAGGTGATTGACTTGACTTTTTTTCTTTTGAAACTTTTAGTATTTTTTCTTTATCTCTTAGCTTTGGTATTTAAAATATTATATGTCTTGGTGTAGATTTCTTTGGGTTTCTCTTTAATGGAGTTCTCTGTGCTTCTTGAACTTGTGTAACTTTTTCCTGCATTAATTTAGGGAAGTTTTCAGCTATGACTTCTTCAAGCAGGCTCTCTCCCTTGTTCTTTCTCTTCTTCAGGAACCCCTATGATGAAGATGTTGTTTCTTTTTATGTTGTCACAGAGCTCTCTTAGAGTTTCCTCAGACTTTTTGAGCCTCTTTTCTTTTTGCTGTTCCACTTCCGTGCTTTTGTTTATCTTGTCTTCTAAATCGCTGATTTGATCCTCTGCTTCATCCATCCTGCTTTTACTTGCTTCTAGTGTAGTCTTTATTTCTGATATTGTATTTGTCATTTCTGACTGGTTCTTCTTTATTATTTCAATGTCCTTTTTGTTTCTTGTTACACTTTATTTAGGTGCACATTGTGTTCATCCATTGTTGCTCTAAGATCTTTGAGCATTCTGATAGCCATTATTTTTAACTCTGCATCCAGTAGTTTGGTTATTTCCATCTCACTCAGTTCTTTTTCTGGAGGTTTCTCTTGTTTATTCATTTGGATTGCATTTCTCTGTCTTCCTATTTTGACTGAGTATACACTCCTCATTTGGGTGTGTTGTTTTTGAAGCTAGCTAAGTCTAGGGTTGGTATTGTCTGCCTCCAATTTTCAGTTTTGTTATTTCTAGTTCTTCTTGGGTTGGCATCAGCTGTTGCTTGTAATCTGCTCTGGGCTTCTTATCTGCTATCACTGTTCTTTTTGCTGTTTGTATCGGCGTTTTCTATGTCTTAGCTGATTCAGGTGTGAGGAGCCTTTCCTTGAATTTCCACTCTAACAAGGGTTGTTAGGTCCTAAACTGGTGCTTTCCATATCTAGCCACTGATTGTGCCTGCCCTGGTCCTCCCTGCCTGGGGCCTGGCACAGATCAGTAGGGATTACTGCCTATGACTGGCTCTTATCAACTTTTTTGTAGCTACAGGCAATCCAGATCTTGTGGCTGCCTCTGTTGGACCCACGTGCCATTGTAAATATCAGCTGTACTCCTAGGTTTGCTTTTATCTACTCTTGGCCTGGGGGAAGTTCCTCTAAAAGTTCAAGTTCCCCTGAGATTTGCTTTCTGTTGCCTCTTAATGCTGGCTATATGTTGGGCTCAGTACTGTAATTCAGTGATTAGGTACGGTATTGGATGTGGCCTGCTCCTTAGCCTCAGGTGTCATTCTATCCAGACTTTTTATTTATTTAGGTAGGTAATTTTTTCTTCTTTTTCAGCACTCAGTAGAGTATAGTCAGAGGGGTCCAGTGGGTGTGGCCCCTGTGCTCCCGTTGTGTGGTCTGCCCACCAGGCCACCCCCCCTGCTGCTGCCTGGGGTGTTTGGGCTCAGGTTCTGCTGGTCTCAGCCTGCCTCCACAGCCTCCGCTGCCCTGGGCGGGCTCACTTGCACCCGTGCGCTCGTTTGGACCACTTCCACAGCCACCCCAGCCTCTGCTGCTGCTGAGGGCCAACTGCGCCATGGGAAAGTTTTCACAGGGGCTTGGGACTCCAAAGCCTCCGCTGCAGCTTCTGCCCCCATGAGTGGGCTGGTGCAGGCCGTTGGTCCACTTCTGGGACTGCCTCAGCCTTTGCTACTGCCGTGGGCAGGTCCGTGTAAGGTGGGGTGGGGGGGGGTGTCAACTCAGACCTACTCAGCAGCCACCGTGGCTCCCACCTTCACGGATGTGCACCCGCACTACAAGCAGGTTTGCATGCCCACCCCGACCTTTGCAGCAGCTATGGCGACTTCTGTCCTCACTGACAGGCTCACGTTTGCCCATGCAGACCCCTTCCACTGTCACTCAGGCTTCCTCCTCCGCCAAGGGCGGGCCCACACTGCAAGCAGGACTGTGTGCAATCCCGGACCTCTGCAGTGGCAGCCCCAGTTCTGCCTCCACAGGCCAGCCTGTGAGTTCTCGCTCAGACTTCCCTGGCCTCTGCAGCTGCATCCTGGCTTCTGTAGCCATGCCCTGCCTCCAACCCGCCCGTCTCTAGCGAGCACTCAGCAATTGGGGGGGGGGGTACTTAGACCTCTGTCCTCCCTATTTGTGTCTCTAACGTGCTGCCTGCCTCTAACCGTCTCTTTGTTCTATCTGTAACAAGTGAACCTCCAGTGGACAGGGTACTTTCTTCACTTTGCTGGTGATGCTGTTCCCAGGAAAAATGTTCACTTTAGATTTGGGGAGTGACTCAGCCCAGGGGTTAAGGTGTCCACCCTTCAAAGTGTCTCCCTTTGTGCCCCCGAGACTACTCTCTACACTGGCAACTCCAGTCCGCCCAGCACTCTCCACTCCTGGAGCTCCAGAAAAGTGGCTGTGAGCGAGTCTCTCCATGTAGTCCCTTTAATATAGATCCTGGGTCTGAGAGTTCTGCTTCCTTCACTCAAACAGTATCTAGGCTCTTTTCTCAGCCAAATATAGTCCATACGCCCCTTCTAGGCTCTGGGGCTCTAGGCTGGGATTCTGGTTTTGGGGCTGGGGACCCACATCTCACTGGTCATCCTCCCCATTTCAAGAGTCCCTCCCAGCCGCCACTGGCTCCCAGGAGTGGGGCAGCCCTTTCCGCATCTCTGCCTTTCCTACCAGTTTCAGTGTGGGTTCTTTGGTGGTGGTCCTTGGCTGTAGAATCCTCTTAGTTTAGTCCAAAGTTGGTCTTTCACGATGAGTGTTCTCAGAATTAAGTTGTAATCCACTTTGGTTTTGGGAAGAGAGAGTTGGAGTGTCTGCCTTCTCTGTGGCCATCTTGTCTCTTCACATAAGAATAAAAGTAATTGGTGACTATTTACAAACATAATTACAATGGGATTCATTTAAACAGTGAAATGTTTGTACAATTAAAGTATGATTTGATTTAACAAAATTGATCTACACAGAACTTTTTTAGAAATACATTACTGCAAGTACTTAAAATGTAAAAAAAGAAAAGAAAACACATCAGACAGGGCCTTGGATACCATAGGATCTGTTAAGGATCAGTGAAGGGTGTTTTTCAGACCTGTAGGGGCAGGAAATAGTGATGTGCATGCTGTTTATTTGATTATCTCTTAAAGGTCCTTGAAAGACTGCTGTATGGTAAATCTATACTTATTATGACTGACTTTCGATCTCCAGGTCCAATAAAGTATTTTTAGAAGAGCATCTAAATAAGCATAAAAAAGGAGAAAATTATCATCTGACTGAGTGCAAAGGATGATGCTTCAGTTTCCATCTTTGATGTGATTGTCAGTAGAGGGCAGAGAGAGGTTTTGTTTCCATATATCAGTGTAGCTAAGTATATAGATCAATCACATGCCCCGGTTTTCCCAGAATTAATTGTCGTAGCATTTTTCAGAATTATTTTTATAACAAAGTAATATTACTTTAAGTTGCAATAAAATAAGCCTAGAAAGCTTTGCTGTACTTCCATTTTGTACATCCAGCTCTGCTAGGACTTGCCTAGGAAGTGTGGGAAGAGAGTAGTCAGCAGAGCTCTCACCTGAACATGTAACTAAATATGAAGATCAACCACATAACCCATCTTATATTTTCTGAATCTTTCCTGCTGCAATGTAATTAATACTTCCCTTTCAAGTGCAACATGCAGGGCACCTGATGATGAGATATCAGACCAAGATAATGGTTTGGGTGGTGCTCAAATAACGTTTGGCACTGTGGCTCTGCCGACCAACTTAATCAGCAGTCAGATAGCTGTGCTCCGTGTCTGGGAGATACACAAAACCAAAAGTCAGTTGGCAGGGAGAGTGGGAAGCACAGGAAATTACAGGCAATAGCAAATCAGAAGTCCTGCTTCAAAGCATATGGAAAGTGGTCTGACAATTGTTATTTTCATGTGAACCTCAAAAAAAACTATTAATATCAGTGTAAAGTTTTAAGTATTTTGTCTGTTGTTGTTTTCTCCAAATAAACCAAAATATAGTGCCATTGTTGATGAAATGTTCATGACAACAAAGGGCATTCGACCACAGATACAAAGAACTCTATGCCAAAGACACATAGTAGTACTATAAATGATACTATTTTACTTAAATGAACTCATAGCTAATAATCTGAATACATAGGGGAAAGAGTCCAGAAATCTAACAACACTAAAATAATGGAAAAATTAACCCATATAAAAAGCCACGTACGTCCAGCTATACACAAGGCTATACTTACTCAGTTGTTTCCAGAGTTTAAGTATTCCTAAGGATAAAACTGGAAGCTCCACATCCTCACAAAACCTTTTGTACCACTCTGTCTGAAGCCTAGCATCTGCATAACCATACTCTAAGCTGAAGGCACACTGTGCCCATGCTATGAGCAATATTTTAAGAACAAAATTGAAGAAAATAAAATAGAGCATTTCCAGAGATAGGAGACTAAATGTGTCTCATACAAGAAACTGAAAGTATACAACCTGGAGAAAAGACTACAGGATCAGCATGGTTAGAAAAGAAGTGGACCTTGAACTAATATTCAGTGAGACACCACAAAGTGTAAAACAAAGAGCTCTATTCTTTCTCTTTACATATTTATCTATCCAGCAAATTTTTGTTGAGTATATGTCATGTGCCAGGCACTGTTTACAGCCTGGAATAAATAACAGTGAACAAGACAAATGGGCTCCAAACTATCCTGGAACTTAAATTTTCATAAGAAAATGAAACAATAGATGAGCTAGATCATTAAATGCACTTCATACCTTGTTAAGTGCTGCCATGAAGGATGTAAACTACTAACCCAAAACAGAAGGACGGGGTTCGGAGGAACCTGCTTTATATAAATGTTGCCAAAAGAGGTCTTGCTGAGGAGGCAACAATTAAGCTGACACCTGATTAAGAAGACAGAGCCTGCCATGCGAGGGCAGGATGAGCGTGTAAAGCACTTAGGCAGGGGAGCCCGGCTAGTGCAACAGTGCTGAGATGGGAATGGGTTGGATAATTTAGAAAAAAAAATTCTATTTGTTTCGGTAAGGTTTGGGTTCTTGGATATTAGGAGAGATGGATAAAAAGAAGAATTTTTTTTTCTTTTCCTTCTATAGTGGAGTTTATGAGCTCCCAAAGATATCCAACAGATAGCCTGTGCCTCTGGCTTGCACAGAAAACACAGTGAATTGATATGTAAGAGGCAAGAGCTGCATGGAGTTCAAAGTCTTTGCCAATATGTTTTTCCTGTGTGCTCTCTCTTCTTACTAAACTTCCTTTAAAGAGGTGGAGTTAACTATGGCAACTCTAGGGAGAAGTTGCTAAAGCAATTGATGCTGGAGTTTAAGAACATTGTCCCTTTTCCTTTAGCTGGTGGCCTCACATCTGAGTGGGTAGCCTCCACTCCCCTCTTCTACCAGCACAATGCTCACACCTTCCCGTGGTCCCATGGCTGCAGATGACTTTATTCCAGCACCACATGAGCATGCTTCTTAAACACAGGAAGGGTTGCTCTGCAGGGGAGTAGAAACAACTGGTTCTGTTTACTAATGTGAACCCAACTTGAATTAAAGGGTAAAATTTTAAGTAAAGAAACTTTAGCTTGATCTTTCTAAAAAAAATAACAGTCAGTATTGAAAACAAATCATCTTTTATGATAGTAAGTTTTCCATCCCTGGAGGCATTAAAGCAACAGTTATTGGCTTTCTATGTAATGTTGTGTAAGAGTTTTTTCTCCTGTGAGAAAGGTTGTTTTATATGTCTTCTATGGCCCTTTCCACCTCTAAGAAACTGACACAAGAGTCTATTATTAAGTAATTTATTGCAAAAGCTATTGGTTGCTGGAGAGAGAAAATACAGTTTCTCTGAGCTGCCTGGGCAGCCACTATACCATAAACCCAGTCTGTATTTAACCAATGATAAAGAAAATGATATTGTTTTGTTTAGTGGTTTTTAAGATGCCTGCACCCTTGGATTCAAGTTCTGGTTACATCTTTTGTGTCCCCCACAATGTGAGCAGTATATTCAGGACAATGAATCCCAGTGGTTCTCAGTCTTTTGGATTCAATAACTTATTTTTATAATAAAGTTCTTGTAATGCTCTTTCACTATCCTAATAATAGATTCATGGATAACAACACACCATACCTATATGCATAATCCCTAAACAAATAAAGAATGCCATAACTGTACTCAAGGGAGAAAAATAACACCAATAATAAAATAATATGCATTCAATATGTAAATCAATGGGCACAACTACACTAAAGACACATTGAAGTGGTCAGATGTAGGTCCTACATGTAGAACAACCACACAAGTAACAGTAACACATGTAACATTAACACACACAGACTGATTCCAGAATATTGTGTTAGTGATCCAAAGTCCACAAGCAGCATTGCCAGTGGTAGCATGATTTTCTATAACAATGAACGGCTCTTGGTAAAATTCCCAAACAAAACAGAATGCAATCTTATTTCAGTTAACAGAGTAGTTCATTCTTAAAAAGTCAGTGTATTTTGAAACCAGGCCAAGCTGCTTTATGCTTCTATGCATGATTAACTAAGGTTCTGAGTTCAGATGATTATAAGCAGACTAGTTCCGATAATATATAAAAAGTCATCCGGCCTGACCAGGCAGTGGTGCAGTGGATAGAGCATTGAACTGGGATGCGGAGGACCCAGGTTCGAGACCCCAAGGTTGTCAACTTGAGCACAGGCTTATCTGGTTTGAGCAGAGCTCACCAGCTTGGACCCAAGGTCACTGGTTTGAGCAAGGGGTTACTCGGTCTGCTGAAGGCCCACAGTCAAGGCACATATGCGAAAGCAATCAATGAACAACTAAAATGTCGCAACAAAAAAACTGATGATTGATGCTTCTCATCTCTCTCCATTCCTGTCTGTCTATCTCTCTCTATCCCTCTCTTTGACTCTCTCTCTGTCTCTGGGGAAAAAAAGTCATCCAAAATAGAAAACAATGGTATTTTTTGTTTGTTGCTGGTTGCTCCATCCATTCTACAACATCTGGCATCCCTGGCTTCCATCCATTAAATGCTTCTTTACTTGGTTATTGTGACAATCAGAATAAGAACACCCCACAAAGTTTTTGATATAACACTGAGAGGAAGCACTAAGTTCTTTGATACTACTGACATCAGACTAGACTAGGCACAGCATCTTCTTCTTTCCCTGAGCTGCAAGGGGCTATTAGTGATCTCTTAAAAGAAGTGAATTCCTGACTCAGTAAAAGTCCACTGCTACCAACGTACCATGGGAGCTGGTACCCAAAGTGGTTCAAGCAGGCCCTTCCTTCTATGAACTGACTCAGATGTGAGATGGTGTTGAACCCAGATAGCTGGAGATGGGTATCTCACATAAATAGCTCCTCTCTGAAATCAGTAAATAAAGGCCCAGCATCAGGGCCATTTTGCGGGTCACTTATTTGCCTGGACCAGGTTGGTAGCTGAGTGGTTGATTTAGAGCTAAAAACCAGGCCATTGCCCAGTTTTTCCTGGGCTTTAATTGGTAAGCTTTCTTCATATTACACAAAACAACTTCATGGGAAATTGTTTATTCCCAATGAGAAGTAAAGTTATACAGTTTACTAACTCCAAAATCACCAAATGACATTTTCTTCAGTGGAAGTTTGAATAGAAGATACATTAATGTAAGTGCCTGGAAGAATTGTAGAGAAAAATGTAAGAAAAATATGGGGAAAGAGTCATTTTGTCAACATCTAATTCTCAAAAGAGCTCCAGTGTTGATGGCCTGTTTACTGCTTATTGCATCTTACAACACAGATATATTGTTTCAAACTGATAAATCCTGAAACCCTTGAAGAAACTAAATTTTGCCTGTTAGCAGACCAAATTCTCTATATTTACACAGAAGGAATAAAACATCAGTAAATACATGCTAACATTTAGTCAGCTGTTCTCATTTTTCAACATCCTTATGCAGATATTTCTTCTCATTCCACCCATTGAGAAAGGAAATATGGTCAGAAGTTGCTTTGGACAAAATGTTTCTCCCAAAGCAGCATCAGTGTGTGCGCTAGCATGTGTGTATGTGTGTGTGTGTGTGTGTGTATGTGTGTGTGTATGTGTATGTGTCTCTTTTCTCTCTATGTCTCTCTTCTCTCTTCTATCTTTCCTCTCTCTTATCTAGAAAACAATATCTATTGTTCTAGTACTTGATTAAGAAAAACCTTATAACTATAAACTGGTAAGATCTTTACTAAAAAAATAGCTGCTCACACTATGATGACTATTTGTAGTTTATAAAGTACGTTCACAAAAATAATTTTATTTAATCATCACTACACTTCTGTGATGTAGGTACTATGGTCTCCAAATTATAGATCTGTAAAAAATTGAGGCTCGGCCCTGGCCGGTTGGCTCAGTGGTAGAGCGTCGGCCTGGCGTGCAGAAGTCCCGGGTTCAATTCCCGGCCAGGGCACACAGGAGAAGCGCCCATCTGCTTCTCCACCCCTCCTCCTCTCCTTCCTCTCTGTCTCTCTCTTCCCCTCCCGCAGCAAGGCTCCATTGGAGCAAAGATGGCCTGGGTGCTGGGGATGGCTCCTTGGCCTCTGCCCCAGGCGCTAGAGTGGCTCTGGTCACAACAGAGCGACGCCCCAGAGGGGCAGAGCATCGACCACTGGTGGGCAGAGCGTCGCCCCTGGTGGGCGTGCCTGGTGGATCCCGGTCGGGCGCATGCGGGAGTCTGTCTGACTGTCTATCCCCGTTTCCAGCTTCAGAAAAATACAAAAAATACAAAAAAAAAAAATCGAGGCTCAAAGACATTCATAAATTTCCTTAAACCATCACTGAGTAACAAGCAGACCAAAAGTTCAAGTCTCCTGACTCTGGGTTTAGTGCTTTTTCTAATATTACTGAGATTCTTTATTTTGATTATAACTTATTTCTCCAGCTCAGTAAGTAAAATAATAAAACTTTAATAAAAAGATTGGAATTTGCTTAGGCAACAACTAGATTGGTTAGAAAAAAGACTGAAGACTTTAAACGCTGCAAAAGAAAAGGCAAAAGTAAGGTACCAAATATCCTATGACTTCGCATAATGTTCAATGATAAATGTAGAATATGATAATTGTGAGAATATGTATGAAACAAATAATTATAAATATGTATACTTTTATTGATCAATGCACCTCAATGAATTTAATTTCCTAAAATAAAATTTTTGAAATGTTCAACATAATCTTCACATATCCATTCTTTTTAAATATAATTTTGTAATATCATGACTTGTATTGAAAAATACAACTTAATTCTTTCAGTTTTCTGCTCTACACAGAGAAGATATGTTTTAAAAGTGTAGAACTTCCTTTCATCACACATTGAGTAAATTTGGATACAAAAATGGATCAGTGTGCTACGTACAATAGGGAAAGCTTGAGCTGTTAGCTATGTTACATTCTAGAATTTTAGGAACATGGAGTTGTCCTTGATGAAAGGATATTTTAAACCAGAATATCTAGACTCTAGAGCATTTCTAAGTCAAGATTGGGAGATCCTCTCCTGGATATTTGCCACTACCCTGGCATGAACTCAAACTTGGCATGGCATCTCAGAGTGGATGGCTTTGGTGCCTTCACATGAACAGCCTGCACACGTGCAAGAACACTGCATTAAACAGTCCTCACTGTGTGCTGGCAATGTGCTGTTTTGTCCATTTTTCCACTGTATCCACACATATTCCTTTGATATGGCATATTAGCTAATATTTATTCATAAATAAAATTCATAATTTCAGAGTTTCATAAAACAGAGATTTATTTCTCACAGAAAAAAAAAATCAGATAGATGTTCCTAGTTTGTTAGCAGTATTTCTCTATTTGGTGACTCAGAGACCAAGTCTCCTTTTATCTGGAGAGTCTGAAGTCACCTGCAGCCAGGACCAGCAATCTGACCTGTGGGCTAAACTTCACTGCCAACTGCTTTTTAATAATCCAAGAACTAAGAATATGTTTTACATTTTTAAGTAGTAGAAACAAAAAAAAAAGAATATAATATTTTGTGAAATAAAAATAAAATTTATATTTGATTGTCCCTACATAAAGTCTATTAGAACTCAGCTGTGTTTGTTCTCACATAATCTGTGGCTGCTTCTGCACTACAAGTATAGGACTGAAGACTTGCTCCAGAGATTTTGTGACTCAGAAAGCCAAAAAATAATGTACTCTAGCTGTTGTGGACTGAATGTACAACCCCAAGTGTAATTTTCATGTTAAAGCTCTAACACCCAATGTGATGGTATTTGTAGCTATGGTATAATTACATTTAAATGGGGCCATGAGGGCAAGACTGTCATGATGGGATTTATTAGTTAGGGGGGGAAAGGGGGGAAAATCAGAATTCATTGGCTCTCCCCCCACCCCACCCCCAGTGTGAATATGAGAAGGGCAACAATTTGCAAGCCAGGAAAGGAGTCCTCATCAAGTACCTAATCATGCTGACACCTGATCTCAGATTTCCAGCTTGGGAGGAGTAAATGCCTATTTAAGCCACTTAGCCTATGATATTTTGTTACGACAGCCCAAGCTGACTAAAACACTGGCCCTTGACAGAAAATTTGCTAACCCCGACTCTAGAGCTTTCTCATAGTCTGAGTTCTACCCACAGAAGGAGCCTGGGGAACACATTCTAACTCGGAGCTTAGAGAAGCTAGCAGCTTGCCCAAGAGCTTACAATTCCATGTTGTACACCCAGCATTCAAACCTCTCTGACCTCAAAGTCTGAAATTTTGACCTTTTTTCTTTACTATTAGGCTCTTGACTCTCCCCATCAGTGTACTCATTCCTTGATTTGTAAAACATATGCATCTTTGGGAAACCAGCACTCTTAGGCAAATACGCCTCATCACATTATTTTAATTTAACATGCATTGAGCTCTAGTCATGCTCTAATAATAATTTTGAGAAAATAATGAGAAGTGTTTAGTACAAAATATAAAAACCCACAGTGGTTCTGTGTGTAATGACTATGTATCAACCAGTTAATAAATCTTCAGAACAACACCACTGCTTCCAATAATGTTTGATATTTCAAAATGATTAATTTTTAACAGTCCTTTATATCTCTTGTGTAGAATGTCTCAGATCCCATGGGATAAGCTAACCATTCTCTATGTAACTAAAAAACAGAAATAAAATATTATAGGATTTTCTGATGACTCTGAGGAGTTGAATGGCTCCCATGAGACTGTAAAGCTAATTAAAGTGAACACAGGATTGCTATTCTTCATTATGGCACGATTATGCTCACCTTTTTTTTTTTTTTTTTTTTGTTCCCTCCATAAAGACTCTACAATAAAGGTCAAAATGAGAAAAATAGATAATTTTTTTCCAGCTTTGCTTTTGATGAAATAAGTTTTGCTCTTCTCTAGGTATATACTTAACAGAACCTAAGTTTGCTAGCCTAGAATTCCTTAGAGATCACCACCTAATGTATAAGGGAGTAAAAGAGTTAGAAGAAAATGCAATACTTGTAATTACAGTTGCTACAGGAATTCTACACCTTGTATTTAGGCCTGTAGAATAAGCTTAGACTTATCACTCAACATAATAAAGTAGAGAAAGTAGTAAAGACAACATCCCAATTTGGATGTACAAGAGACTGAGCACATAAGTAGGAGTTTTTTCTTTAAAATAGTGTATTTAAACTATACTCCAACTGTCTTTCCAGCATCTGTAATTGTCTCTATTCCTCTATTCTCTCTTTCTCTCTCTCTCTCTCTCTCTCTCTCTCTCTCTCTCTCTCTCTCTCACACACACACACACACACACACACACACACACACACACACACACACACACCATATCCCTAATAATTAAAATGGCTTCATCTAGGGGGGACAACTTAATCTAAGGTATGAGATGATAGAGTACCACACATATACTCTGAGGTATAATTGATAAAGTTTCTTCATTCTGTTATAGAAAAGGAAGAATGGCTCTTTTGAGGTTAACAATGTCCCTTGGGATTGGAAGATTCCTGAAGTTTGTGAGTGAGAATAACTTACCCTGCATACTTGGAACTTTATATGTTATCTCATTTATCTCTTGAAGCAAATTATCACTATTTTATGGATGGGGGAGCTGAAGCTTGGAGAGGCCAAATAGCTTTGGCAAGAACACAAGTTTGATTTGTAACAGACAGTACAAGACTTGAACATACATCTTCCAGTCACATCATGTTTCCTCTGGTGTGATGCCCTCTCATTCTCCATTCTTTTTCACCCTGCCCTATTTATCAGTTCTTCCTAGTTGCTGTAATAGAGCAGAGTCTGGTTTTTCAGGTCAGTGGTGATTATCATACACCTTTCAAATATCACATCAGACAGCAAACACCCAACCATCATGTTAGTTGAAGTCCTTTTAGTCCCAGGTATCAGAAAAATGGCTCAAAGTAGGTCAAATAGTGAAGACAGTTTGTATTTTTAATTATATTTTAATTGATTGCTTGATTGATTGATTTTTAAGAGAGGGAGAGAAAGAGAAAGAAACATTTGTTTTTTCACTTATTTATGCATTCCTTGGTTGATTCTTGTAGGTGTCCTGATGGGGAATCCACTCTAGACCCTTGTCATATTGGGATGATGCTGTAACCAGCTGAACTACATAGCCAGGGTCATGAAGGTAATTTATTGATACACAAAATTATTGTAATGATTGACTTCCAATAAGCCTTGACGCCCTACCTCAGGGGTTCTCAAAGTGTGTGCCAGGGCACATTGGTGTGCCCTAGAAGGTTTCCAGGTGCACCCTATGGTATTCCAGAGAAATATGTGCCTGTTAGGGGCCAAAAACCAACAGGGTTTTTGGAGTTGAGATTTTGGGGGGACAGAGGTATGGGGAATTGGCTGTAAGCTGACAGTCTGCCCAACCCCCCACCTCACTTGCCTGATTAGGTTGCAAAAGGCTGTTAAACTGTAGTGCTGGATTGTTTACACAATCCCCCATGTTCCCCAGAAAGACTGGAGGCAAGTTTCTTCTATCCTTTGTTCAGTGTAAAGTTAAGATAATATGTATGGTGGGAGTTTTTTGCACTCAATACAAGTAAGAGTAAAAAGAGAGGAATTCTTCAATGTATTGATGAGGAAATGAGAGTTCGCCTTTCAAATATATGCCCAAACATTGAAGAAATTACTAGGACACATCAGGCTCATGTTTCTCATAAACACAAGAATGAAAAAACTTAACACATTCACGCTGGGACCTGCTGAATTTACTAAATCTTACTAAGAATATATCTATATATATAAAAAGATAACTTTTTTGTCTTTTTTTATTTTTTAACCCTTCTTTTTTATGAGTTCTAAAAAGCATAACTCAAAAAATGTAACATAAAAATGTTTTTAATGTCAGAATAAATTTAATTTTGTCATATTTATTTCATTTAATTACCATAAAAGCATGCTTGGACTTTATATTTTATCTTTAATATTTGACTTAATTATTATAACATATTTCTCAGAAATTTGTATATAGTTAGCCTACAATTATTTGTAGGATTTTAAAAGCACCCCAACTTCAAAACATTTGAGAACCACTGCCCTAACTCAATGATGTTCCAAGATCTGAATTTTCTTTCTTCTTTAAACCTGCAATGTCTATTTCATTCCAAATGTCGTCCCTTCAATATCCCAAGATGGAAAACACAAGCATCTAGAAATACATGGCTCTTTTTCTCACAATGAATAGTAAATAAAGCAGTTTCATCCCAATGATAATTAAAAATCCCCAAAATGCATTTTGATTAGACAGTCTTATATCATATGCCCAATCCTAAATCAATTATTTGTCTTCAGGGAATAGAATGTGCCAAATGTTTTAGCCCAATCATATACTCCAGCCTTGAAGCGCTAGAATTCAATTTCCTGGAAACCACATGAACCCACAAATAAAAATCAAGGGCTTAAGAAGAAAAAGGGGAATGGATACTGCAGAAGTATATCAGTCAGAACAGGGTGGATTTTGTTGCAGTAACAAATTATCCCAAATATTAATAGCCTGAAACAACAAATTTTCATTTCTTGCTAATCTTCCACCATTGGCAGGTGGTAGTTCTAGTATATGCAATCATTGTTGTCACTCCAAAGCCTGGGTTGAGAGAACAGCCACTTCAGGAGCATTGCTAAATAGACTACAAGAAGGAGAAAACAATTGGAGAAAGCTTGTACTCACTCTCATAGAGTCTTCATAATACTTTTGATAGAAAATCAAAAGGAAGACATATGGGTATATGTAACTTTAAAGAAGGAGGAAATTTTTAATACTACCATGTTCATGGAAGGAGAGAGCCACACTTTTTGTGAAGAACCTTTATAAATATTTTTTAAAATAACCAATAAACAGCCATAAATATCTACCTTGAGTTAGAAAGAGATGCTCTGAGTTTCAACACCACCAAGTGACTTAAGGAAGATAATGTAGTTTTAATGTTTTTTATTTTTATTTATTGTGTTTACATAGATTCAAGTGTCCCACCAAATACATCTCCCAAGCCCCGTGTTCTCCTCAACCTCCCCCTTGCTCCCCCCCCACACCCTCCCCCCTTCACTCCAAGATTTGCTTTTCTGCTCCAATAATGCTGTTATGTATATAAAATTTCACCAATGTCTTTCCCTTCTCTGATCCCATCCTCTCATCCCCTTTCCCTCTGTCTCCTTTCCCTCTGATCCCTTTGATCCCACCTCTGACTCTATTCCACTCCTCAGTTCACATTGTTCATTGGATTCCTCAAATGAGTGAGGTCATATGATATTTTTCTTTCTCTGCCTGGCTTATTTTACTTAGCATAATTGCTCCAGGTACATCCATGTTGTCACAAAAGGTAAGATTTCCTCTTTTTTCACAGCCACATAGTATTCCATTGTGTATATGTACCACTGCTTTTTAATCCACTTGTCCACTGACAAACTCTTGAACTGTTTCCAGATCTTGGCTATTATAAACAATGCTACAATAAACATGGGGATGCATTTCTTCTTTTGATTCAGTGATTTGGTATTCTTAGGATATATTCCTAAAAATGGGATGGCTGGGTCAAAACAGAGTTTTATTTTTAATTTTTTGAGGAATCTCCATACTGTTTTCCGCAGTGGCTGGACCAGTCTGTATTCCCACCAGCAATGCAGGAGGGTTCTCTTTTCTCCACATCCTCGCCAGCACTTATTATGTTTTGTTTTGTTAATGAGTGCCATTCTGAGTGGTGTGAGGCGATATTTCATTGTGGTTTTAATTTGCATTTCTCTAATTATTAGCGATGTTGAACATTTTTTCATTTGCAAATGGCTAGCCATCTGTATGTCCTCTTTGGAGAAGTGTCTATTCATTTCTTCAACCATTTTTTTATTGGATTGTTTATCTTCCTGGTGTTGAGTTTTACAAGTTCCTTATAAATTTTGGTTATTAACCCCTTATCAGATGTATTGTCGAATATGTTCTCCCATTGTGTAGTTTGTCTTTTTATTCTGTTCTTATTTTTTAGCTGTGCAAAAGTTTTTTAGTTTGATATAACCCATTTGTTTATGCTGTCCTTTATATCACTTGCTCGTGGAGTTAGATCAGCAAGTATATTCCTGCAAGAGATGTTGAAGAGTTTAGTACCTATGTTTTCTTCTAAGATACTTATGGTTTTATGACTTACATTTAGTCTTTTATCCATTTTGAGTTTACTTTAGTGAATGGTGTTAGTTGGTGGTCTAGTTTCATGTTATTGCAGGTAGCTGTCCAATTTTCCCATCACCATTTGGCAAAGACACTGTCTTTACTCCATTGTATGCTCTTACTTCCTTTGTCAAATATCAATTGCCCCTAAAGATGTGGGTTTATTTCTGGATTCTCTGTTCTGTTCCATTGATCTATATGACTGTTCTTATACCAGTACCAGGCTGTTTTGAATACAATGTCCTTGTAGTATAATTTTATATCAGGAAGTGTGGTACCACCCACTTTATTCTTCTTTTTTAAGATTGCTCAGGCTATTCACGTTCTTTTTCGGTTCCATATAAATTTTTTGAATATGTGTTCTATATTTTTGAAGTATGTCATTGGTATTTTTTTTATAAATAAATTTTTATTATAATGGGGTGACATAAATAAATCAGGGTACATATATTCAAAGAAAACATTTACAGGTTATCTTGTCATTTAGTTCTGTTTCATACCCATCACCCAAAGAGAGATTGTCCTCTGTCACCCTCTACCCAGTTTTCTTTGTACCCTCTCCCTCTCCCCCTCCCCCTCTCCCTCCTTCCCTCCCCCATACCCCGTAACCACCCCACTCCTGTCCATGTCTCTTAGTCTCGTTTTTATGTCCCACAAATGTATGGAATCCTGCAGTTCCTGTTTTTTTCTGATTCACTTATTTCACTCTGCATACTGTTATCAAGATTCCACCATTCTGCTGTAAGTGATCCGATGTCATCATTTCTTCTAGCTGAATAGTATACCATGGTATATATGTGCCCCATCTTCTTTATCCAGTCTTCTATTTTTTTTTTTACAGTGATTAAAAGCCTTTAAGCAAACTCTTGGCCAATACAGCAAGAATCCATAAAAAAGTAGTGTCCTTAACATGTTCACCAAGTCCAAGTTGGCCCCATCACCATGCCAAATCCCTGAAAAATGCAACCCAACCACAGTTCAGTCTGTTAGGAGCTGTCACAGGGAGCAGGAGTCCAGAAAAGTCCACATCCAGGAAAAGTCCTCATGGCACTGGAATTGTTGTCACCATTCTATACTTTGCAGCTCATGTCCAAGTCCCAATGACTGCTGCTTCTAGCTGGTAATGATTCAGGTAGACTGGAAAAGCCATTTGCAGCATGCGTGGATATTGAGCTTCTGTTCTCCTCTGCCTGGAGAGATGAGACCAGGTTGCTCTTCCCTGGAGCTCTGCGACTGTGGCATGGTAAAGAGAACCTTGAGATACACTAAGCTGGGTGGCAAAGGTAGATTCATAATAGAAGTTGGCAAAAGGGGGAAAGAGAGCTCTAAATTAGGAGTAGGTCCCAGCCTGAAATATGAGTAGGGCATTGAGGTAGGAGGGATAAAGGAAACACTATATATTAAGCAAAGCAGCAGAAAATAGGACTATCAACACCCACAACAGATATCTTTGAGGGAAGAATAAAAAACCTGACTATTCAGGCAAAAACATAGTTAAGTGGCCCTTGTGTAAATGAGATCAGTTTACCTGCTTCTTGGAAGAAATACCCTAGGCCTGTCCACAGTGTCGTAGATGGGGCCAACGGCCCTGGGCACCTTCAGCCTTCAGTGGCAAACCCCAGCATTCTGGGCAAGGTTAGGTCATAGGTGGCTGGAGCAGGGCTGGAAGAGACTGAACCCTACCTTAGAGGAACGAGGGGGAAGCCTACCTTCTAGTGTCCCTGTTTCCTCACAGCAGAGGCTTGTAAGCCTGGCAGGCTTTAGCTCAATGACCTTCCTTTCCACTATTGAAGCAGGACCCAGATGGCATCCTATGAGACCCCTTTAGGGCATTGGAGCCTTTAAGGGTGTATCCTAAAAGCTGGTAGTTCCCCTGATCTCTATGGGGCTTTTTCTGCCTTTAGGTATCTTAAAAGCCATGCTCAGAAGATCTCGCTGAGGGGTTTGAGGATCCCCATCCGCCTATATAAATCTTTTCCATATATCTGGAGCTATTTGGAAAAAGACAAAACAGTGTTATTAGCTGGATCTAATAAAGAAGGTAGTAGTTTTCAGGCAAAAAAATTTGGTGTCTCCTGTTCATCATCATTCAAAAGAAATGTAAATTTTTTTAAGTAAAAAGCATGATATGGTAGACCCGTAGGAGTTCCAGGATATGACTACCCCCTTTTAATTTTTTTTTTAAATTGACCTTAAAATGTTTGCTGAGTACACTTTAATAATACCTTAACTTTAAAGATTGTAAACATGACAAAATACAGTAAATGCTTTTGCTCCATATGCAGGAGCATTTTCAGTTTAGCCAGTTTAGGAAATCCAATAATAGAACAATGCATACAGACAATGAGCTATAACATGCTTAGCAGCCTCTCCTGTTTTGACAGAGGTTACTATAGATCTGGAATATGTATCTACTGTAATGTGGACATATGACTGTTTGCCAAATGAAGGTATATGAGTAACATCCATCTGCCAAAGTTGTCCTGGTAGGGGTCCTTGAGGGTTAACTCCAAATGAAGGGGCAGTATAGGACCCCTTGGACAGGATTTCCCAATCTGCCGTGCTGCTTCCCGGGAAAGTTGAAACTGTTTACACCGGGCTACACCGTTCTGGTGATGAATAGTATGAGACTGACTTGCTCGGTCCAACATGGTTGCTCCATATAATTTTCTTTTGGGTAGCTTGATCAATAAGGGCATTCCTAGGCCCTGGCCAGTTGGCTCAGTGGTAGAGCCTTGGCCTGGTGTGCAGGATTCCCGGGTTTGATTCCCAGTCAGAGCACACAGAAGAAGCGCCCATCTACTTCTCCACCCCTCCCCCTCTCCTTCCTCTCTGTCTCTCTCTTCCCCTCCCGCAGCCAAGGCTCCACCAGAGCAAAGCCACCTCGGGCACTAAGGATGGCCCCATGGCCTCTGCCTCAGGTGCTAGAATGGCTCTGGTTGCAACAGAGCAACACCCCAGATGGGCAGAGCATTCCCCCCCGGTAGGCATGCCAGGCGGATCCCGGTCAGGTGCATGTGGGAGTCTGTCTGACTGCCTCCCCATTTCCATCTTCAGAAAAATACAAAAAATAAATAAATAAATAAAAGAAAAAAATACAACAAAAACAAAGAAAAGAAAAGAAAAAGGCATTCCCTTGTGCTAAAGCTCCAGGGAGCATGGAGTGAGCTTGAGTATGTCCTATGAAACATGGAGCTCTATGTTGACATATAAGTCTTTGAAGAAGGAGGAACTGCTGAAATAGTTCATCAGCATTTGTCCCTAAGACAGCAGTCTTTATAGTGGAAACACCATAAGTAAATATTTGCTGTCTATCTATAGATTAAAGGAGGAATATGGCAAATGCTGAAAAGCCATGATCTTTGTGCCCCTCCCCTCCCTCAACCCCCTCCTTCTCCTCCCCCCACTCTGTAACCCCAACACTGTTGTCCATGTCTCTGAGTTTCATCTTTATGTCCCACCTATGTATGGAATCATATAGTTCTTAGTTTTTTCTGATTTACTTCTTTCACTCAGTATAATGTTATCAAGGCCCATCCATGTTGTTGTAAAAGATCCTATGTCATCATTTCTTATGGCTGAGTAGTATTCCATAGTATATATATACCAAAGCTTTTTAATCCACTCGTCCTCTGATGGACACTTGGGCTGTTTCCAGATCTTTGCTATTGTGAACAATGCTGCCATAACATGGGGGTGCATTTCTTCTTTTCAAACAGTGCTATGGTGTTCTTGGGGTATATTCCTAACAGTGGTATAGCTGGGTCAAAAGGCAGTTCGATTTTTAATTTCTTGAGGAATCTCCATACTGTTTTCCAGAGTGGCTGCACCAGTCTGCGTTCCCACCAGCAGTGCAGGAGGGTTCCCTTTTCTCCACATCCTCGCCAGCACTTATTCTGTGTTGTTTTATTGATGAGCGCCATTCTGACTGGTGTGAGGTGATATCTCATGTGGTTTTAATTTGCATTTCTCTAATCATTAGTGATGTCGAACATTTTTCATATGCCTATTGGCCATCTGTGTGTCCTCTTTGGAGAAGTGTCTATTCATTTCTTTTGCCCATGTTTTGATTGGATTGTTTGTCTTTCTGGTATTAAGTTTTACAAGTTCTTTATAAATTTTGGTTATTAACCCCTTATCAGATGCAGTGTCAAATATATTCTCCCATTGTGTAGTTTGTCTTTTTATTCTGTTCTTATTGTCTTTAGCTATGCAGAAGATTTTTAGTTTGATAAAGTCCCATTTGTTTATCCTGTCTTTTATTTCACTTGCCTGTGGAGACAAATCAGCAAATATATTGCTCCGAGAGATGTCAGAGAGCTTATTGCCTATGTTTTCTTCTAAGATGCTTATGGTTTCACGGCTTACATTTAAGTCTTTTATCCATTTTGAGTTTATTTTTGTGAGTGGTGTAAGTTGGTGGTCTAGTTTCATTTTTTTGCAGGTAGTTATCCAATTTTTCCCAACACCATTTGTTGAAGAGGCTGTCTTTACTCCATTGTATTTCCTTACCTCCTTTGTCAAATATCAGTTGTCCATAGAGCTGTGAGTTAATTTCTGGGTTCTCTGTTCTGTTCCATTGATCTATGTGCCTGTTCTTATGCCAGTACCATGCTGTTTTGAGTACAATGGCCTTATAATATAACTTGATATCCGGAAGTGTGATACCTCCCGCTTTATTCTTCCTTTTCAAGATTGCTGAGGCTATTCGTGTTCTCTTTTGGTTCCATATAAATTTTTGGAATATGTGTTCTATATCTTTGAGGTAAGTCATTGGTATTTTAATCGGTATTGCATTGAATTTATAAATTGCTTTGGTTAATATAGACATTTTAATGATGTTTATTCTTCCTAACCATGAGCACGGTATATGCCTCCACTTATTCGTATCTTCCCCAATTTCTTTTATCAATGTTTTATAATTTTCTGAGTACAAGTCTTTAATATCCTTGGTTAGATTTATTCCTAGGTACTTTATCTTTTTGGTTGCAATGGTAAAGGGGACTGATTCCTTGATTTCTCTTTCTGACACTTCATTATTAGTGTATAAAAATGCCTCTGATTTCTGAGTATTGATTTTATATCCTGCCACCTTGCCGAATTCATTTATCAGGTCTAGTAGTTTTTTGACTGAGACTTTAGGGTTTTCTATATACAATATCATATCATCTGCAAATAATGATAGCTTTACTTCTTCTTTTCCAATTTGGATGCCTTTTATTTCTTTTTCTTGTCTGATTGCTGTGGCTAGGACTTCCAGAACTATGTTGAATAAGAGTGGTGAAAGGGGGCACCCCTGCCTTGTTCCTGATCTTAAGGGGATTGCTTTTAATTTTTGCCCATTGAGTATGATGTTGGCTATGGGTTTGTCATAGATGGCCTTTATCATGTTGAGGTATGTTCCCTGTATTCCCACTTTGCTGAGAGTTTTTATCATGAATGGGTGCTGGCTTTTATCAAATGGTTTTTCTGCATCTATTGAAATTATCATGTGGTTTTTCTCCTTTCTTTTGTTTATGTGATTAATCACATTGATTGATTTGCAAATATTGTACCAGCCTTGCCTACCAAGAATAAATTTCACTTGATCATGGTGTATAATTTTTTTCATATATTGCTGGATCCGGTTTGCTAATATTTTGTTGAGGATTTTTGCATCTAAGTTCATCAGGGATATTGGCCTATAATTTTCTTTTTTTGTGTTGTCTTTGCCTGGTTTTGGAATCAGAATTATGCTCGCCTCATAAAAGGAGTTTGGAAATCTTCCTTCCTCTTGAATATTTTGAAATAGCTTGAGAAGGATAGGAGTTAGTTCTTCTTTGAGTAGTTGGTAGAATTCACTTGTGAAGCCATCAGGCCCAGGACTTGTCTTTTTGGGGAGTTTTTTTATAGCTGTTTCAATCTCATTTGTTGTAATTAGTCTGTTTAGGTTTTCTGATTCTTCAAGATTGATTTTTGAAAGATTATATAATTCAAGGAATTTGTCCATTTTATCTAGGCTGTCTAGTTTTTTGGCGTACAGTTCTTCATAGTATTTTCTTACAATATTTTGTATTTCTGTTGTGTCAGTTATTATTTCTCCTCTCTCGTTTCTAATTTTATTTATTTGAGTCCTCTCTCTTTTTTTCTTTGTGAGTCTCGTTAAAGGTTCATCAATCTTGTTTACCTTTTCAAAGAATGAGCTCCTGGTTCATTGATCCTCTGTATTGTTTCTTTAGCCTCTATGTCATTTATTTCTGCTCTGATCTTTATTATTTCCTTCCTTTTACTAGCTCTGGGCTTTACTTGCTGTTCTTTTTCTAGTTCTTTTAGATGCAGGGTTAAGTTGTTTATTTGAGCTTTTTCTAGCTTCTTGAGATATGCCTGTAATGCTATAAACTTCCCTCTCAGGACTGCTTTTGCTGTGTCCCATAAATTTTGAGTTGATGTATGCTCATTATCGTTTGTTTCTAGGAATTTTTTAATTTCTTCTTTGATCTCAATGTTAACCCGTTCGTTATTTAACAACATGCTATTTAGTTTCCAAGTGTTTGAATGTTTTTCAATTTTTCTATTGTGGTTGATTTCTAGTTTAATGCCATTGTGATCAGAGAAAGTGCTCGATATGATTTCAATCTTCTTAAATTTGTTGAGACCACTTTTGTGCCCTATCATGTGGTCTATTCTAGAGAATGTACCATGAGCACTTGTAAGGAATGTATATTCTGCTGTTTTAGGGTGAAAGGTTCTGAAGATATCTATTAAATCGAGTTGATCTAGTATGTCCTTTAAGTCTGCTGTTTCTTTGTTAATTTTCTTTCTTGAGGATCTATCTAATGATGTTAATGGGGTATTGAAATCCCCTACTATTATAGTATTGCTGTTGTTCTCACCCTTTAAGTCCATCAAAGTCTGCTTTATATATTTAGTTGCTCCTATATTAGGTGTGTAGATATTTATAATGGTTATATCTTCCTTTTGGATTGTTCCCTTTATCATTATGTAGTGAACTTCTTTATCTCTAACTCTGGTCTTTGTTTTAAAGTCCATTTTGTCTGATATAAGTATTGCTACCCCAGCTTTTTTTTTTTCATTTCCATTTGCGTGAAATATTTTTTTCCATCCTTTTATATTCAGTCTGTGTGCATCTTTTGATTTAAGGTGTGTCTCTTGTAGACAGCATATGTATGGGTCCTGTTTTCTTATCCACGCAGCTACCCTATGTCTCTTGATTGGATCATTTAATCCATTAACATTTAAGGTTATTACTGATATGTAATTGTTTATTGCCATTTTTTTCTTTAAAACTGTATTCCTCTTTTGCTATATTCTTTTTTTTCTTTGATCTGTTTACAACAGGTCCCTTAGCATTTCTTGCAGCCTTGGTTTGGTTGCAGTGAATTCCTTGAGTGTTTTTGTTTTTTTTTGTCTGTAAAGCTTTTTATTTCTCCTTCAATTTTAAATGATAGCCTTGCTGGATAAAGTAGTCTTGGTTGTAGGTTCTTGCTCTGCATTACTTTGAATATTTCTTGACATTCCCTTCTTGCCTCAAGTGTTTCTGTTGAGAAGTCAGAAGTCATCTTTATGGGGGCTCCTTTGTAGGTGATAGTCTTTTTTTCTCTAGCAGCTTTTAATATCTTCTCTTTATCATTTAGCTTTGGTATTTTAATTATGGTGTGTCTTGGTGTTGGTTTCTTTGGGTTTCTTCTTAATGGAGTTCTTTGTGCTTCCTGAACATGTGAAATGTTTTCCTGCCTTAATTGGGGGAAGTTTTCTGCTATGATATGTTTGAACAAAGTCTCTATCCCTTGTTCTTTCTCTTCTTCTTCAGGAACCCCTATGATGCTGATGTTATTTCTCTTCATGTTGTCACAGAGCTCTCTTAGAGTTTCCTCAGACTTTTTGAGTCTCTTTTCTTTTTTCTGCTCTGCTTCCATGCCTTTATTTATCATGTCCTCTAACTCGCTGTTTCGATTCTCTGCTTCATCCATCCTGTTTTTAATTCCTTCCATTGTATTCTTTATTTCAGATATTGTATTTGTCATTTCTGACTGATTCTTTTTTATTATTTCAATGTCCTTTTTTCTATTTGTTATCTCTTTATTTAGGTTTTTGTAATGGCCATCTATAGTTGTTCTAATATCTTTGAGCATCCTTATAATCGTTATTTTAAACTATGCATCTGGTAATTTGGTTATATCTGATTCACTTAGGTTCTTTTCTGGGGATTTCTCTTGGTTTATTTGTGTTGTATTTCTCTGCCTCCACATTTTCTCTTCACAAGAGTGGCTGTGATCACGTGCTCAGGTGCACAAGCGTTGGTGGCCTTGGCCTTTGCCCCGCCCCCGTGTGTGACATTATGCTCAGTCCTGAGGGCACTGGCGAGCACCTTTGCTCAGCTGTGGGTCTCCGCCTGTTTCCGGGCTTTCGCCCTGCCCTTGCAGGAGGAGCCCACTCAAGGAACAGCTGCTAGCCTTGGCTCTACCACTGGGCAGGACTGCATGCCCAAGCTCAGCTCAGTAGTGGAACTCTGCCTCTTCTGGGCTTTTGGCTCCACCCCCGTGGGAGGAGCCGGCTACCAAGTCAGACCACAAGCCTGGGTTGCACGGGCAGGGCAAGGCTATGATCCTCTACCCTTGCTCAGGGGCTGGTCTCTACCCTTTCCGGGGTTCCCGCCCTTCTCCCGCAGGCTGGATTACAGGCTGCCGGCAGCTGAGCCTGACTGCTTTGGCATGCCCCCTTCTCCCCAACCTGGCAAGATTGAGCTCACACCTGAGCCCAGTGGTGGCCACCTGGCTTCCGCCCCTGCCAGCAGACCCGCGCTTTTGTCTCCCACTGCCGCCCGCCCTCTGGCGTGCCCTCAGCCGTGTGGGTGGGGACGTTGCAGCTCGAACCCTAAGACTCACTACTGTAAACCCAAAAGCTCCCTCCTTCTATGCGACTCTGCTCTGAGTGCCGCAGAGGAGCTTGTTTGGCTGCTCTCCTGCTTCCCTTTGCTGGTATTGCTGTTTCCGGGGAAAATATTCACTTCAGCTTTGGGGAGTGACTCGTCCTAGGGGTTAGAGTGGCTATCTCCCAAAATGTTTCTCCCTGTGCCTCCTAGATTACACTCTCTTCCTGTTACTCTGGTCCTCTCCTCTCTCCCCCGTCCCCAGGAGCCACGGGTTTGTGGTTGTGAGAGAGATGTTCTGCGCGGTCCCTTTAAGAAGGATCCTGGGTCTGAGAAATCAGACTCTTTCTCACAAACAGTATCCTGACTTGTTTCCAGCTAAATACTGTCCTTATGCCTCTTCTGGGCTCTGGGGCTGCAGGCTGGGGCTTTGTTCCTGGGTCTCAGGACCCTTTCCCCTCTGCTAAACTCACTTCCCGCCACGCAAGTCTCTCCCTGCTGCCATTCACTCCGGGGAGCTGGGCAGCCCTCTCCGTGTTTCCGCTTTTCCTACCAGTCTCGGTGTGGCTTCTTCAGTGTTCTGTGATTGAAGAGTCCTCTTAGTTTAGTCCAAAGTTGGTTTTTCCAGATGATAGTTCTTAAAATTAGTTTGTAATCCACTTTGGTTCTGGGAGGTAGATGTTGATACGTCTGCCTACTCCAGCACCATCTTGTCTCCTGTTATTGGTATTTTAGTAAGAATTACATTGAAGTTATAAATTGCTTTGAAGTTATACACATTTTAATGATGTTTATTCTTCCTATTTATGACATGGTATATGCTTCCACTTGTTTGTATCTTCCTTGATTTCTTTTATCAATATTTCATAATTTTCCAAGTACAAGTCTTTAACCTCCTTGGTTAAATTTACTCATAGGTACTTTAATTTTTTTGTTGCAATAGCTAAGGGGATTGTTTTTTTCATTTTTCTTTCTGACAGTTCATTGTTGGTGTATAAAAAGGCCTCTGATTTCTGAGTATTAATTTTATATCCTGCCACCTTGCTGAATTCATTTATTGGGTCATGTAGTTTTTTGACTGAGACTTTAGGGTTTTCTATATACAATATCATATCATCTGCAAATAATGATAGTTTTACTCTTCTTTTCCAATTTGAATGCCTTTTATTTCTTTTTTTTTGTCTGATTGCTGTAGCTAGGACTTCCAGAACTATGCTGAATAAGAGTGGTGAAAGGGCGCACCCGTCTTGTTCTTGATCTTAAGGGATTGCTTTTAATTCTTTCCCATTGAGTATGATGTTGGCTGTGGGTTTGTCATAGATGGACTTTATCATGTTGAGGTATGTTCCCTGTATTCCCACTTTGCTGAGAGTTTTGATCATAATTGGGTACTGGATTTTATCAAATGGTTTTTCTGCATTTATTGATATTATCATGGTTTTTCTCCTTTTTGTTTATATGATGAATCACATTGATTGATTTCAAAATATTGAACCAGCCCTGCCTCCCCAAAATAAATCCCACTTGATCATGATGTATGATTTTTTTCATATATTGCTGGATTCAGGTTGCTAATATTTTGTTGAGAATTTTAGCATCTAAATTCATCAGAGATACTGGTCTATAGTTTTCTTTCTTTGTATTGTCTTTGCCTGGTTTTGGAATCAGTATTATGCTTGCCTCATAAAAGGAGCTTGGAAGTCTTCCCTCCTCTTGAATTTTTTGAAATAGCTTGATAAGAATAAGCATTAGTTCTTCTTCGAATATTTGGTAGAATTTGCCTGTGAAGCCATCTGGCCCAAGGCTTTAGTTTTTTGAGAGTGTTTTATAACTGTTTCGATCTCATTTGTTGTAGTCAGTCTGTTTAAGTTTTCTGTTTCTTCCAGATGGATTTTTGAAAGGTTATATGTTTCAAGAAATTTGTCCACTTCACCTAGGTTGTCTAATTTTTTGACATACACTTCTTCATAGTATTTTCTTACAATCCTTTGTATTTTTGCAGTGTCAATTGTTACTTCTCCACTCTCATTTCTAATTTTATTTGAGTCCATTCTCTTTCTCTCGGTGAGTCTGGTTAAAGGTTCATCAATCTTGTTTACCTTTTCAAAGAAGCAGCTCTTGGTTTCCTTGATCTTCTGTATTGTTTTTTTAGCCTCTATATCCTTCATTTCCGCTCTGATTTTATTATTTCCTTTCTTCTACTTCCTCTCGGCTTTACTTGCTGTTCTTTTTCTAGTTCTTTTAGATGCAGGGTTAAGTTGTTTATTTGAGCTTTTTCTAGCTTCTTAAGGTATGACTGTATTACTATGAACTTCCTTTTAAGGACTGCATTTGCTGTGTTCCTTATATTTTGAGTTGTTGTATGTTCATTTTCAATTGTTTCAAAGAAATTTTTTATTTCTTCCTTGATCTCATTGTTAACCCATTCGTTATTTAATAACATGCTATTTAGTTTCCAAGTATTTGAATGTTTTTCAGGTTTTCTATTGAAGTTGATTTCTAGTTTCATGCCATTGTGATCAGAGAAGATGCTTGATATGATTTCAATCTTTTTAAATTTATTGAGACTCATTTTGTGTTCTAGCATGTGGTCTATCCTAGAGAATGTACTATGAGCACTTGAAAAGAATGTATATTCTGCTGCTTTAGGGTGAACGGTTTAGAAAATATCTATTAAATCCAGTTAATCTAGTATGTCTTTTAAGGCTGCTGTTTCTTTGTTAATTTTCTTTCTTGAGGATCTATCTAGTAATGTTAATGGGGTATTGAAATCCCCTACTATTATAGTATTGCTATTTATCTCACCCTTTATGTCCATCAAAATTTGCTTTATATATTTAGGTGCTTTTATATTAGGTTCATAGATATTTATAATGATTATATCTTCTTATTGGATTGCTCTATTTATCATTATGTAGTGATCTTCTTTATTCCTTACTATAGCCTTTGTTTTAAAGTCTATTTCGTCATATATAAGTATTGCCACCCCAGCTTTTTTTTTCATTTCCATTTGCATGAAATATGTTTTTCCATCCCTTTACTTTCAGTCTATGTGTATCTGTTGTTCATTGAAAATGAACATACAACACCTCAAAATATAAGGAACACAGCAAATGCAGTCCTGAAAAGGAAGTTCATAGCAATATAGTCATACCTTAAGAAGCTAGAAAAAGCTCAAATAAACAACTTAACCCTGCATCTAAAAGAACTAGAAAAATGTACAGGTCCTGTTTTCTTATCCACACAGCTACCCTGTATTTTGATTAAAGCATTTAATCCATTTACATTTAAGGTTATTATTAATATGTAGTTGTTTATTGCCATTTTATTCTTTAAATCTACATTCCTCTTTTACTAGATTCCCCCCCCCCCTTTTTTTTGTTTCCAACAGGCCTCTTAACATTTCTCGCAGTATTGGTTTGGTTGTAATGAATTTTTTGAGGGTTTTTGTTTGTTTGTTTGTTTGTTTGTTTGGTCTGGGAAGCTTTTTATTTCTCCTTCAATTTTAAATGCTAGCTTTGCTGAATAAAGGAGTCTTGGTTGTAGGCTCTTGTTTTGCATTACTTTGAATATTTTTTGCCATTTCCTTCTGGCCTCAAGTGTTTCTGTAGAGAATTTGGATGTCATCCTTATGGGGGCTCTTTTTTAGGTGTTTGACTGCTTTTCTTTTGCAGCTTTTGGTAGGAAGATAATGTTTTAAACGTAAGGAATTACAGGCCTCTCTCGATGGAGAAGAGATGAGCTGCTCTCAGGTGCTCACTTAATTCTTACCTCCTTCATTAGGATTTCCACTGCATAATAATAGTTGTATCATAAATTTTATAAGAGGAGGATCGACTAGAATGAAGAAAATACATGGATCTAAAATTAGATCATAAAAAACGCTCTACTATTTTTGTATGGCTAAGCAATAAACCAAGTACGTGACACTCTTTTAGAACTCATAAGCATTTTACCTACTCAAGAGCTAATAGGAAAGATAAGATCAAATAAAAAAAAAAAGGAGGAACAAATTTTAAATTTAACTTGAAACCACTGGTGATACTAAGTCTTAAGAAGCTTATTTGGATATCAGAGTGCACTGTCATAGATTGTTTTCTCTTTTCTGTTAAACAAATAAATAAACAAACAAACAAAAAACAACTTTTGAGAAATCATGGCCCAAAATTTTTAAGCTCTATAATTCTGATTTAAAAATTAATCTTAAAACAACATTGAGAGAATAAATAAAATTAAATGAGAATTAGAATAACCGAATAGAAGAAGTCTTTGTTCAAGAGAGAAGTCTGGATTGTAGCCTCCGATGAGATCAGTGAGAAAGGAAAAAAATCAAAACACAATTCATTCTTCCATTGGAAAATAAGCTATAATGCCAACACAAAAAAACATTATTTTCAATGTTAGTGTTTCTGTTTGTAAATGGGAATGAGAATCTTAATGGCTTCAGGAAAATCCATCACTTGAGCAATATACAATTTTATGAAGTGAGAAATGAAATGGTCTGAGGGTCTTCCCATGTGTCCATGCTCCATTCCATTAAAGAAAATCTTAGAGATTGATCATTTACTCTAAGATTTTTCTTTAATGATATGCATCCAATTAACTGTAATAGCTTCTCCTGGTCTAGGAAAAATACTCTTTCAAACTTAAGTACTTAGAAGTGTTTATTTCTTACTTCACTCAGCAAATACATGTTATATCCTAAGCAAGCAAAGTCTAGGATCTGGGGACAGAGTGGTGAACAGTACAGACAGGAGTTCACCTTGCTAAACTCCTTCTTATGTAGCAAGGGTCCTAGGAGGTAGACCTGGGCTTATGGCCCCTAAGCCATGGCCTGGTGTAAAAGTGGGCTAAGGTTAGGTTCATGGCTGTGGAGTCAAAGCTCATGAATATCCCAAAGTCAACCCTCAGTATGAAAGGAATGTTGCAACTACAGAAAACCTTGAAATTGAGTAATGGAAAAAAAATTCCAAAGGTCCTAGGTGGCATGATATGCAGACAGAAACAAGGAGGGAAAAGAATAATAACAGCTAATGATTACATTAGGCTATTTAGGAGCCTTGCTCACTTCTAGCATTTAAACCTCACATAAAACCTCACTTTTATTATCTCTATTTTATAACTGAGAAAATAGGAATAGAGACACAGAAACTAAGTGACTTAACTAAAATCAATCCATCAGCCTAGGTCTAAAGCTTGTGCTCTTAACCACATGATGCCACTAACAAAAGTAAAATGGAGCAATAAGGTTCATTTCTCTTTTTAAGGGCTAGAAAATATTCCACTTGGAGAGACTGCCTAAGGCATTAGAACATAAACCAGGTTTTCATTTGTGGAGCATTGGTAGCAACTTGTCTACCTAGGAAGTAAATCATTTATTTTTGGAAATAGTTTAATTAGTCCAGAAGCACAAGAGATTAACAAAAGCCACATCCACATTAAACTAGTTCTAGCAATGTGAAGGTGGCTAGTTTTCCTATAGTAGAGGCCAAGTATCATAGTATCTTGGTAAAGCAGGGAGTTGAAAAGGAATAAGGGATATAGAATATGTGAATACATAAATGAATGACCTATAAATGACTACAGTTTAATTAATTCTTCTTTTTAAACTTCTATTTTCTTAAGTGATTACTGATGTTCTTTGTAAAAGAATTAGCAGTCTTCTGGCCCTGGTCGGTTGGCTCAGTGGTAGAGTGTCAGCCTGCCGTGTGGATGTCCTGGGTTAGATTCCCAGTCAGGGCACACAGAAGTGACAATCTGCTTCTCTACCCCTCCCCTTCCCTCTTTCTCTCTCTTTTCTCCTGCAGCCATGGCTCAACTGGTTTAAGTGCATTGGCTCCAGGTGCTGAGGATGGCTCCATGGAGCCTCCACTTTAGGTGCTAAAAATAACTCAGTTGCAAGCATGGCCTCAATGAGCAGAACATCGGCCCCAGACAGGGGTTGACAGGTGGATCTGGTTGGGGCACATGCTAGAGTCTATCTTTCTTCTTCTCACTTGGGAAAGAAGAAGAATAAAGAAATATTAGCAATATTTTAATGAAGCAAAATAAATAACAATTATACAATTCCTGAAAGAATTCAGAATGTCTTAAGAATGCCTATCAGGACATTTTGCACTGCTTGCCTCCCTGCACCGTGTATGGGACTGAGGAATGGCGTGTTCATGCAATGGCAATTCATTGGTAGGATTCACCAGATGAATCCAATGCTTCTAACTGAAAATATATCCCTGTGCACCCTCAATTATTTTTACAAATTTTGCTCTATTTCTGATGTTCAAGCCATGAAACAAAGACAAAATAAAAACAAAAATACCCCCACAGCGGCCCTGGCTGGTTGGCTCAGTGGTAGAGCATCGGCCTGGCATGCAGGAGTCTCGGGTTCGATTCTTGGCCAGGGCACACAGGAGAAGCACCCATCTGCTTCTCCAGCCCTCCCCCTCTCCTTCTTCTCTGTCTCTCTCTTCCCCTCCTGCAGCCAAGGCTCCATTGGAGCAAGGTTTGCCCGGGCGCTGAGGATGGCATGGCCTCTGCCTCAGGCACTAGAATGGCCCTGGTTGCAATAGAGCGACGCCCCAGATGGGCAGAGCATCGCCCCCTGGTGGGCATGCCGGGTGGATCCCGGTCAGGTGCATGCAGGAGTCTGTCTGACTGCCTCTGCGTTTCCAACTTCAGAAAAATACACACACAAAAAAATACCCCCACAGCTATCAAGAGAAAATTATGGGTTTGGGACATAGTCAGTAGTGTGTATTTACTTAAATATTCCAGGCACAAGGCTCCCACAGTCTCAGAGTGTTTTGCAGGATGCTCATTTAAATCTGCATTTTATAAAAACAATAAATATATACATATACACACATGTACATGCATATATATATATATATATATATATATATATATATATATATATATGAAGATAAGTATGTAAGTATGTCCTTGTGTTTGGTAGAAGAAACAGGACTGCACAGGGACAAAGCTACCGTACCAACCGTGTGTCGGCCTGTGGTTCTAGTGCCCTGAGTAAGTTGCCTTGCCACACTGAACCTCAGTTTCTTTATTTGCAAAAGGTGAAGAGCTGGACCAGTTGAATATTGAGGATCCCTTTTTCTGTACATTTCTAGATTCTAGTAGTCTCTCTAACAGTCCAGATTACGTGAGAAAAGAAAGTATGACATCATTGTTTATAAATGTCCTGTGAGGCTGAGAAATGAATTACAAAGTTATTATCATTCTCTCCAAGAAAAGGAACAGCAACAAATTAGACAGATGATGAGGGCAGGACTTACTCTCTCCCTGAGAGTTTCAAACAGAGGAGGGCTATGCCCTGGGGTGTGCTCCTCTCAGGAAGTCTCCGAATGTTCTCCTTGGAGCTTACCATTTGTTCCACCCACAGGGTTCCAAAATTAAGAACCAGCCTCTTTCACAGGGAAAAGGATTTTAATGCATTTATAAGAAGCTAAAATACCCAGAGACATAGAAAAAATGCTTTTAAAGGTGTGTTTGCATTTATTTACGGATGAAATGCTGAATGTGTTGTAGCACAAGAAATTTTGTGGACTTTTTAATTTTGTTTTTGTTTTTTTATTTCTTTTTTGTAGGCTAGGATACAGCCCCGCTGTTTATCTAACCGCAGATCTAAATTGCACCCCTCACACCCCTTCCTCTAAGAGTTCTGTATGAAAGATTATCCCAGTGCCTTTATTGCTCTGTTGTTGTTAATTGCTCGGCATTCCTCCATTCTGGCTCCAGGTAAGTCAGAAACACTATAAATTACATGGGATATATGTACAAACTAAATACTAACAATCCTTCTTTTTCTGGGCATTAAAATATAAATCTTCAATTCCTATATATTCTGAACACTATTTCTCTTTAGAGAGGGATAAAAATACAAAGCAACGTAGCAAGAAAATGGAGGGAAATCTATTCATAACAAAACCACAAACACAAAGATACAGGGTTAATTTGGGAAACACACTATGTACCATAGGAGAGACCTTGTGAAGTTTTTGATTAGGGAAATACATCACAAGCAAACACAGATGTTTACTGGGTTAAGTGGAATCTTCCTCCAGGAATTGTAGTTTAAATGAAAGACAACTCAGTTGAATCCTGAAAGTGATTCTCTGCAACAAAAACACTACAACTGCTATGCCTAATCATAATGGAATAAAAAGTTAGATGCAGGATGTGGACAGGGTTCACTTCCTTTGGTCACTGGGGACTGAAAAATTAAACCACAAACTCTACATTAGGCTTATACATTCAGAGGACTTTAATTCCATCTAATCTTGTAGGTTGTCCTGGGTATCTTGCATATTTTGTTCATATCTTGTTCCTATTTCCTAGGTCACGTACACAGGACAGTGAGCAGGATGGACTCAGAACTAATATAAATCTCAGTCAGGGTTTCTCATCGTTATCATTATTAACATTCGGGTAGAATAACTCCTTGTTACTGTGGGGGGGGGGCTCTCCTGTACATTATGGGATGCTAAGCAGCAATCTTGGCTCCTACTCAGTAGATGAAACACAACCCTTCTCCCAGTTGTGACACCAAATATGTTCCCGGGGACAAAGGCAAAATCAATCGAGCAAAGTCATGAAAAGAAGGACTTAGACTGGCAAAATAATACTTGCAAATAAATATACGAGAGGTGTCCATATTTCTATTGTGTTATGCCATCCTCATAGTAATAAGGGCAACTTTATATACTGTGTTGTTTATTCAGGCACCATAAACATTTACGCAAACAAAATGTGTTGACTATACATATTTGCATGTAATTTTTTTATTTCTATCTTATTTGAATGTTGCTTTCTTAACTGTTCACTCTCAATATGATTTCTACCTCTCTCTGAAACCTCCAGTTTTCTACATACAACAGATTGTTTTAATATGCTTGTAATTCCTGCAAGATCCAGCCCTGCCTCTTCCTCCAAGCCTCCTCTCCTCCTTCTACCCCACATGTGTTCACTAAATGCATATATATGCACTAAATGCATATAAATGACTAAGGTGCTATCATCTTAGTCAGTTTCTCAGCCAGGAATACACGTCTCCCCACAAGACTTAGCTCACTAAGAACAGAATTAGTGGGTTTCTCTATTTATTTTAAACACTAAGCACAGTCCCTGGCATAGAAATGTTTTTTTTTAAAAGAATGAAATAAATTTATAATAATAACCCTGAAGAACTCTTTGGTGGCATCTCTGTTTTCTCCCAAATCACCTGTGCTTCTTCAATTAGTTTCTGTTTGTAGTCAAAGGTTAGATATACAGTTGATTTAAAGAGCAATTGTTCTCCATTTTCCCCCTGAATATCCAGAACTATAGTTTTTAGAAAATGGGTTTCTTTGTATTTAGTACCATGATAAGTTTTAGTTTTTTAGCAGTGGTGGGAGTCAAATAATTTAACAACTGATTCTCTGCCCTAATGACCATTTTAAGTATAAAAAAAAGATATACTGAAAAGTAGTTTATTGTTTCATGCATTTAACACTTAAATAAAAACAATAAAAAAGGTACACAAAACTAGATTATGTTATTAGAAAGACTTTTAAAATATTAATGAAAAAATATTAAATACTACCTGACAAAAAGCAATAAAACCTGTTATTTAAGATATTTCTATATTGCCTTATAAAATCTTTTTTTGAACTTAATGTGTTACCTCATGTATATGTTAAAGCATAGGAAATTAAACCCTTATAGGTAAGATTTGTTTGACTGGATTCAAAGGTATAATGAGTTTTATGAAATGAATAAATATTATAAGCATAGTTCTGTCAAATTTTTCCACCTATGGGCAGAATGGACATTACTACAGGTTCTTAGAATATGCTGTAGCACAGATGAATGTTAAAAAAGAGTAAGGAATGTAAATGTGTGATTCCACATTGGGCAGCTTCCCAGATGACCACCTTAGAGAGAACCCTGATTACAAGTGCCATTTTAACAACCGGTTCACTAAACTCAAAAAATTAGGTATCAGTTCTGATGAACTGGTGCAAACTGACAGAATCCCACTACCGGTTTTTAATTGAAGGGTATGTTGCATAATGAGTCAGAGAGTTTTAAAGTAGTGAAAGGAGAAACTGTGCCTAAGAACTCAGGTGCTTTAAAATTTCTCTGAGTTCATTATATATTTTGGATATTGACCCTTTTTCAGAACTGCTATTTGCAAATATCTTTTCTCATTTGGTTGGTTGCCTTTTTGTTTGTCAATAGTTTCTTTTGCTGTGCAGAAACTTTTTAGTTTGATATAGTCCCATTCACTCATTTTTGCCTTTAGTCTCTTGGCTTCAGGGTCAAATTCATAAAATTCTCTCTAAGACCAAGGTCTACAAGTTTAGTACCTGTTTTCTTCTATGAAACTTATTGTTTCAGGTCTTATATTTAGATCTTCAATCCATTTTGAGTTAATTTTTGTATAAGGGGACAAACAGTAGTTTAATTTCATTCTTTTGCATGTGGCTTTCCAATTTTCCCAGTACCATTTATTGAACAGGCATTCTTTTCTCCATTGTGTATTTTAGCACCTTTGTCAAAAATTATTTACCCATATACATGTGTGCTTATTTCTGGGCTCTCAATTTTATCCATTTGTCTGTTTGTTTTTCTGCCAATACCATGCTGTTTGGGTGATTGTCACTTCGTAGTATAATTTGAGGTCAGGGAGTCTGATACCTCCAGATTTTTTGTGGGTTTTATTTATTTTTTATTCTCAGAATTGCTTTGGCTACTCAGGTTTAATACTATCCTCATAGACATCTGTTGATTTTTGTTCAATTTCTTTGTTTTTAATGCCATTTTGATGGTATTGAGTTTTTTTATGGGATTTCATTAAATCTGCATATTGTTTTGGGTAACATGGCCATTTTTAGCAATGGTGATACAACTGAACACTCACACAAAAAACAAAACCCACAAATAATTCTATTAAGAATGGGCAGCAGAGGACTTGAATATGTCTTCTCCCAAGAAGATATACAAATGGCAACAGATATATGAAAATATGCTCAAGGTCACTAGCTATTAGGGAAATGCAAATTAAAACTACAATGAGATACCACTTCACACCTGTTGAAATTGCTATTATCAACAAGACTAATAATAACAAGTATTGGAGTGGTTGTAAAGGAAAAAACCGTCATTCACTACTGGTGGGAATGTAAACTGGTACAGCCATTATGGAAAACAGTATAGAGATTCCTTAAAAAAAATAAGAATAGAGTTACCATATGACCCAGCAACCCTTCTGGGTATCTACCCCAAAAATTTAAAAATACTTATTTGCAAAGACATATGCACCCCTATGTCCACTACAGCATTATTTGCAGTGGCCAAGACATAGAAACAACCAAAGTGTCCCTCAATAGATGACTGGATAAAGAAAATGTGGTAGATATATACAATGGACTACGACTCAGCCATAAGAAAAGATGAAATACAGTCAACAACACAGATAGATCTTGAGAATTGTCATGCTAAGTAAAATAAGTTGGGCAGAAAATGTCAAGAACCATTTAATTCTACTCATATAAGATATAAAACTGAGAGCAATGAGTGAACAAAAAAAAACCAAACAATAAAAACTCATAGATACAGACAACAGTATGGTCACTACCATAGGGAAGGGTGGCAGGGGGATATTTAAGGGTAAAGGGGATAAAATATATGATAACAGAAGATTATTTGACTTCCATACTACACAATACAATATAAAGATGATGTATTACAGAATTGTATGCTTGAAACCTATATAATTTTATTGACCAATGTTATTCCAATAAAGTTAACAAAAAATAAAACTTTTCTGGAATTAAGTTGTTTGCATGTTATTGGGCAAATTAAATAGAGAGATATAAAATAAAACAATAAGATGTTTATCTTAAAATTAGTAAGTCAGTCTAATAAAAATAAAGCTCCTTTGGAAATACAGGAAATATTATAAAGGACTAAATAAAATACTTCACTAATAAATTAGGACCAAATTTTATATTTTATTTTGCTTTTTTGCCAAAAAGTGCTCCTCTCTCAGCCACATTCTTCTCTATCAAACTGTGAAAATTATACAATGCCCTTGTGAGCCAGAGAAGCCAGTGCTCTCCTTTATTCAGAGAGAAAATGGGCCATAGATAAAGATTCTAGATTTAGGAGTAAACTGAAATTATTTTCCTTTTTTCATTGCCACATTAACAATATTTTGGTTTAAGAAAGAATGGACAAAGTGAATTTTCTATCAATGCCTTATAGCTGTCAGAAGCTAAAAAAATAATTTAAATAAAGTCCAGTGGCAAAGAAAGCATGAACTGTGAAATGCAGCAAAATCAAATTAAGTTATGTTTCATCAGTCACCAAAATTAACCCTGAATTTTATTGACTCATGCAGACTGGGTCCAAAGAAATATACTGGGAGTCATAGACTAAAATAAAGGACAGAAATAAAACACCAAGTTTGCGTTTTATTTTCTAAACATGTGTCTTTTCCATTGATAAACAAGGAGCATATGAAAACAGACGTCTAGCTAGGACAATGTTCGACCAAGAACTGCTATAGAAGATATATAGTAGTGAGGTAGGTATCCTCAAAGGCAGGAATTTGCAAACATTATGCTGGAAGGGCTAAATAGTAAATAGTTTAGGCTTTGCAAAGCGTATGGTGTCTGTTGCAACTACTCAACTCTGCCTTTGTCATGGGAGAGGGGCTACAAATAACACTAAGGAATAGGTATGGCTATGTTCCAATAAAACTTTATATACAAAAAAAAACAACAGGCAGTGGGCTGGATCTAATGGGAGGTCCACAGGTTACTATCCACTGCTTTTTAAAGTATCAGGCAACCAAGGACTGAGAGCACAAATGAAAAACAATGTGGAGATTGTTATTATTTCCTAATTTCTCAGTAGATACATGTTTGCATTTATTACCTCAAAGTCATTAATTTAAAATGGAACCTCCAGTGACTCTGAACAGGCAATTAGTTAAAACGAGGTAAACGTGTTACAGCTTCTGTCATTTAGCTATCTGATCTGCATCAATCCACACGTTAAGTCAGTGAAAGAGCAAAAATTCAATTTTCCAGAACACACAACCCTACTGCTTTGCATGTCTCTAATGAGAAAAAGCTATTTTATTATCTTAACACAAACCTCCCAAAATTAAATACTTCCAGGGTTATAAACTGTTTGCCTCTAAGCTTCATTAAAAGCTTAAAACCAACCATTCCACTTTACAGAAGACACTCTTGATCTCCTCGGAGTTCAAATAAAGCCCTGACATCTTCCAAAGCTTTTCTCTTCTCACATAAAAAATAAGGCCCTATTGGTATGTTGTTCAATACTAGTATATCGTGTTGCTAGAAGAGTCTAGAAGTGGGTGGGGCAGGGGGGAGGGGAGCTGAAAAGCCTTCAGAGTTCTCTCCCTTTAAGTCTAGTTCTGATTTCATTGGTGTTAACAGATTTTTATTTGTACCTACTTTAAATTTACATTTTGCCTCTTTCATAAATAAATAACTACAGTATAGATGTTTACATATATATCCACATAGAAACACACACAAACATTTATTTGTTTATCTATTTATTCTCCTTATAAAAAGAGATTGCTGTTGCAATTTGATTATTAACCATTTCTTAGTTATTTACTCCTCCACACTATGTAATTCAACTGTTTTTGTTCTTTTTTACAAATTGTATGTTTTAGAATATACCAAAATTTGTCATAACAGCCCCATTTGGGTGAGAATTTTCTCTCAGTTTATTTAATTCCATGAATTTGAATTTCAGGACATACAGATAGAGAAATGAACCAAATAGCCAAGTTTGGCTCCTACATTTTCCAATTTGTTCTTAACCTTCAAGCCCAGTGTTAATATACTTCTTTTTCTCTTGATTCCATGGTCAACATGAGCCACACTAGTGTTAAGCCATCATGTACAACTAAGTCACGAGTGTGTTCCATAGCCATTGGAGTTCATTCCTTTCCCGTGTTTCTACAGGAAGGTGACATCAAGCTAGTATTAAATTTTTTTAATTTTTTAATTTTTTATTTTTTATTTAGACAATTAAATTTAACAGGGTGACATTAGTCAACTAGTGTACATAGAGATTTTGGGCAAACATCTCCACATCATTTGGTCAATTATGTTGTATACCCATCACCCGAAGTTAAATCATCCTCCATCACCTTATATTTGTTCCTCTTTATGTCACTCCCCCTCTCCAATCCCACTAACTGTCTCCCCTGCCCCTCCCCCTAGTAACCACTGCACTCCTATTTGTGTCCATGAGTCTCAATTTTGTGTTCCACCTATGTATGGAATCATATAGTTCTTAGCTTTTTCTGTTTACTTATTTCATTCAGTTTAATGTTATTAAGGTCCATCCAGGTTGTCGTAAATGATACTGTCTTTGCTTCTTATGGCTGAGTAGTATTCCACAGTGTATATATATATATATGTACTACATTTTCTTTATCCAATCTTCTATTGAAGGGAACGTAGGATATTTCCATGTCTTGGCCACTGTGAACAATGCTGTGATGAACATGAGGGTGCATGTGTCTTTATGTACCGATGTTTGAAAGTTTTGGGGGTATATACCCAGTAGAGGGATTGCTGGGTTGTATGGTAGTTCTATACCTATGTTTTTTAGGAACCACCTTACTTTCTTCTATAATGGTTGTACTACTTTACATTCCCACCAACAGTGACTGGGGGCTCCTTTTTCTCCACAGCCTCTTCAACACTTGTCATTACCTGTCTTGTTGATACAAGCTACTCTAACAGATGTGAAGTCATATCTCATTGTAGTATTTTTTAATTAATTTTAATGGGGTGACATTGATAAATCAGGGTACATATGTTCAGAGAAAACATCTCTAAGTTATTTTGACATTTGATTATGCTGCATTCCCATCACCCAAAGTCCTATTGTCTTCCATCACCTTCTAACTGGTTTTCTTTGTGCCCACCCCCTCCAACCCCTCCCCCAACACCCTCCCTCTCCTCCCCCCCCCCACCCCGTAACCTCCATACTCTTGTCCATGTCTCTGGGTCTCATTTTTATGTCCCACCTATGTATGGAATCATATAGTTCTTAGTTTATTTCTGATTTACTTATTTTGCTCAGTATAATGTTATCAAGGTCCATCCATGTTGTTGTAAAAGATCCGATGTCATCATTTCTTATGGCTGAGTAGTATTCCATAGTATATATGTACCAAGCTTCTTAATCCACTCATCCACTGAAAGACACTGGGGCTGTTTCCAGATCTTCACTATTGTGAACAATGCTGCCATAAACATGGGGGTGCATTTCTTTTCTTCTTTTCAAACAGTGCTATGGTGTTCTTGGGTTATATTCCTAACAGTGGTATAGCTGGGTCAAAAGACAGTTCGATTTTTAATTTTTTGAGGAAATCCATACTGTTTTCCACAGTGGCTGCACCAGCAGTGCAGGAGGGTTCCCATTTCTCCACATCCTCGCCAGCACTAATTCTGTGTTGTTTTGTTGATAAGCACCATTCTGAATGGTGTGAGATGATATCTCATTGTGGTTTTAATTTGCATTTCCTAATGACTAGTGATGTTGACCATTTTTTATATGCCTATTGGCCATCTGTATGTCCTCTTTGGAGAAGTGTCTATTCATCTCTTTTGCCCATTTTTTTATTGGTTTGTCTTCCTGATATTGAGTTTTACAAGGTCTTTATAAATTTTAGTTATTAACTTCTTATCAGACGTATTGTCAAATATATTTTCCCATTGTGTAGTTTGTCTTTTTATTCTGTTCTTACTGTCTTTAGCTGTGCAAAAGCTTTTTAGTTTGATATAGTTCCATTTGTTTATCTTGTCTTTTATTTCTCTTGCCCATGGAGATAAATCGGCAAATATATTGCTGCAAGAGATGTCAGAGAGCTTACTGCCTATGTTTTCTTCTAAGATGCTTATGGTTTAGCGGCTTACATTTAAGTCTTTTATCCATTTTGAGTTTATTTTTGGGAATGGTATAAGTTGGTGGTCTAGTTTCATTTTTTTGCACGTAGCTTTCCAATTTTTCCAACACCATATGTTGAAGAAGCTGTCTTTACTCCAATGTATGCTCTTACCTCCTTTGTCAAATATCAGTTGTCCATAAAAGTGTGGGTTTATTTCTGGGTTCTCAGTTCTATTTCATTCATCTATATGCCTGTTCTTATGCCAGTACCAGGCTGTTTTGAGTACAATGGCCTTGTAGTATAACCTGATATACAAAATTGTGATACTTCCCACTTTATTTTTCCTTTTCAAGATTGTTGAGGCTATTCATGTTCTCTTTTGGTTCCATATAAATTTTTGGAATATGTGTTCTATATCTTTGAAGTAAGTCATTGGTATTTTAATCGGTATTGCATTGAAGTTATAAATTGCTTTGGGTAATATAGACATCTTAATGATGTTTATTCTTCCTAACCATGAGCATGGTATATGCTTCCACTTGTTTGTATCTTCCCTGATTTCTTTTATCAATGTTTTATAATTTTCCAAGTACAAGTCTTTAATCTCCCTGGTTAAATTTATTCCTAGGTACTATATTTTTTTGGTTGCAATGGTAAAAGGGATTGCTTCCTTAATTTCTCTTTCTGACAGTTCATTATTAGTGTATAAAAATGCCTCTGATTTCTGAGTATTAATTTTATATCCTGCCACCTTGCTGAATTCATTTATCGGGTTATGTAGTTTTTTGACTGAGACTTTAGGGCAGGGGTCCCCAAACTTTTTACATAGGGGGCCAGTTCACTGTCCCTCAGACCGTTGGAGGGCCAGACTATAAAAAACTATGAACAAATCCCTATGCACACTGCATATCTTACTTTAAAGTAAAAAAACAAAATGGGAAAAAATACAATATTTAAAATAAAGAACAAGTAAATTTAAATCAACAAACTGACCAGTATTTCAATGGGAACTATGGGCCTGCTTTTGGCTAATGAGATGGTCAATGTCCGGTTCCGTATTTGTCACTACTAGCCGTAACAAGGGATATGATGCACTTCTGGAGCCGTGACTGGTGCGTCTTGTGTCACCGGAAGTAGTACTGTATGTGAGTGATGCTGCGCTTTGCGGTGCCACCACATACAGTACTCCCAGAGCACAGGATGCATCCACCAATGAAAGAGGTGCCCCTTCCAGAAGTGCAGCGGGGGCTGGATAAATGGCTTCAGGGGGCCACATGTGGCCCACAGGCCATATTTTGGGGACCTCTGCTTTAGGGTTTTCTATATACAATATCATATCATCTGCAAATAATGATAGTTTTACTTCTTCTTTTCCAATTTAAATGCCTTTTATTTCTTTTTCTTGTCTGATTGCTGTGGCTAGGACTTCCAGAACTATGTTGAATAAGAGTGGTGAAAGGGGGCACCCCTGCCTTGTTCCTGATCTTAAGGGGATTGCTTTTAATTTTTGCCCATTAAGTATGATATTGGCTGTGGGTTTGTCATAGATGGCCTTTATCCTGTTGAGGTATGTTCCCTGTATTCCCACTTTGCTGAGAGTTTTGATCATGAATGGGTGCTGGATTTTTTTTTTTAATAATTTTATTTTTTTAATGGGGTGACATCAATAAATCAGGATACATATATTCAAAGATATATTGTCATTCAATTATGTTGCATAAAAAAGAGGGGGAAAAACCCACAAAAATGTGGAAACTAAACAACATACTTCTAAAAAATGAATGGGTCAAAGAAGAAATAAGCGCAGAGATCAAAAGATATATACAGACAAATGAAAAGGACAATACGACATATCAGAATCTCTGGGATGCAGCAAAAGCTGTAATAAGAGGAACGTTCATATCACTTCAGGCCTATATGAACAAACAAGAGAGAGCCCCAGTAAACCACTTAACTTCACACCTTGAAGAACTAGAAAAAGAAGAATAAAGACAACCCAAAACCAGCCGAAGAAAGGAGATAATAAAAATCAGAGCAGAAATAAAGAAATAGAGAACAGAAAAACTATAGAAAAAATCAATAAAAAAAGGAGCTGGTTCTTTGAAAAGATCAACAAAATTGACAAACCCTTGGCAAGACTCACCAAGGAAAAAAGGCACAGGACTCAAATAAATAAAATCCAAAATGAAAGAGGAGAAATCACCACGGACACCGTAGATATACAAAGAATTATTGTAGAATACTATGAAAAATTATATGCCACCAAATACAACAATCTAGAAGAAATGGATAAATTCCTACAACAATACAACCTTCCTAGACTGAGTCATGAAGAAGCAGAAAGCCTAAACAGACCAATCAGCAGGGAGGAAATAGAAAAAAACTATTAAAAACCTCCCCAAAAATAAAAGTCCAGGCCCAGATGGTTATACTAGTGAATTCTATCAAACATTCAAAGAAGACTTGGTTCCTATTCTACTCAAAGTCTTCCAAAAAATTAAAGAAGAAGCAATACTTCCAAACACATTTTATGAGGCCAACATAACCCTCATACCGAAACCTGGCAAGGATGGCACAAAGAAAGAAAACTACAGACCAATATCTCTAATGAATACAGATGCTAAAATACTAAACAAAATACTGGCAAATCGAATACAACAACATATTAAAAAAATAATACATCATGATCAAGTGGGATTCATCCCAGAATCTCAAGGATGGTTCAACATACATAAAATGGTTAACATAATACACCATATCAACAAAACAAAGAACAAAAACCACATGATCTTATCAATAGATGCAGAAAAGGCTTTCGATAAAATACAACACAATTTTATGTTTAAGACGCTCAACAAAATGGGTATAGATGGAAAATATCTCAACATGATAAAGGCCATATATGATAAACCATCAGCTAACATCATATTAAATGGCATAAAACTGAGGACTTTCCACCTTAAATCAGGAACAAGACAAGGTTGTCCACTCTCTCCACTCTTATTTAACATGGTGCTAGAAGTTCTGGCCAGAGTAATCAGACAAGACAAAGAAATAAAAGGCATCCATATTGGAAAAGAAGAAGTAAAAGTATCACTTTTTGCTGATGATATGATCCTATACATCAAAAAGCTGAAGGAATCCACAAAAAGATTACTAGAAACAATAAACCAATACAGTAAGGTCGCAGGATACAAAATAAACATACAAAAGTCCATAGCCTTTCTATATGCCAACAATGAAACAATTGAGAACGAACTCAAAAAAATAATCCCCTTCACGATTGCAACAAAAAAAAAATAAAATACCTAGGAATAAACATAACAAAGAATGTAAAGGACCTATATAATGAAAACTATGAGGCATTGTTAAGAGAAATAAAAAAAGACACAATGAGATGGAAAAATATTCCTTGTTCTTGGTTAGGAAGAATAAATATAATTAAAATGGCCATATTACCCAAAGCAATATATAAATTTAATGCAATTCCCATCAAAATTCCTATGACATTTTTTAAAGAAATGGAACAAAAAATCATCAAATTTATATGGAACTATAAAAAACCCCGAATAGCCAAAGCAAACCTAAGGAAAAAGAATGAAGCTGGGGGCATTACAATACCTGACTTTAAACTCTATTATAGGGCCACGACAATCAAAACAGCATGGTATTGGCATAAAAATAGACACTCAGACCAATGGAACAGAATAGAAAGCCCAGAAATAAAACCACATATATATGGTCAAATAATCTTTGATAAAGGGGCCAACAACACACAATGGAGAAAAGAAAGCCTCTTCAACAAATGGTGTTGGGAAAACTGGAAAGCCACATGCAAAAGAATGAAACTTGACTACAGCTTGTCCCCGTGTACTAAATTAATTCAAAATAGATCAAAGATCTAAACATAAGACCTGAAACAATAAAGTACATAGAAGAAGACATAGGTACTAAACTCATGGGCCTGGGTTTTAAAGAACATTTTATGAACTTGACTCCAATGGCAAGAGAAGTGAAGGCAAAGATAAATGAATGGGACTACATCAGAATAAAAAGTTTTTGCTCAGCAAGAGAAACTGATATCAAAATAAACAGACAGCCAACTAAATGGGAAATGATATTTTCAAACAACAGCTCAGATAAGGGCCTAATATCCAAAATTTACAAGGAACTCATAAAACTCAACAACAAACAAACAAACAATCCAATAAAAAAATGGGAAGAGGACATGAACAGACACTTCTCCCAGGAAGATATACAAATGGCCAACAGATATATAAAAAGATGCATAGCTTCATTAGTTATTAGAGAAATGCAAATCAAAACTACAATAAGATACCACCTAACCCCTGTTAGATTAGCTATTATCAACAAGATGGGTAATAGCAAATGTTGGAGAGGCTGCTGAGAAAAGGGAACTCTCATCCACTGTTGGTGGGACTGTAAAGTAGTACAACCATTATGGAGGAAAGTATGGTGGTTCCTCAAAAAACTGAAAATAGAACTACCTTATGACCCAGCAATCCCTCTACTGGGTATATACCCCAAAAACCTGAGAAACATGGATACGGAAAGACACATGTAGCCCCATGTTCATTGCAGCACTGTTCACAGTGGCCAAGACATGAAAACAACCAAAAAGCCCTTCAATAGAATACTGGATAAAGAAGATGTGACACATATACACTATGGAATACTACTCAGCCATAAGAAATGATGACATCAGATCATTTACAGCAAAATGGTGGGATCTTGATAACATTATACAGAGTGAAATAAATAAATCAGAAAAAAACAAGAACTACATAATTCCATATATTGGTGGAACATAAAAACGAGACTAAGAGACATGGACAAAAGTGTGGTGGTTACCAGGGGTGGGGGGAGGGAGGACGCAGGAGGGAAGGAGGGAGAGAGTTAGGGGGAGGGGGAGGGGCACAGAGAAAACTAGATAGAGGGTGACGGAGGACAATCTGACTCTGGGCGAGGGGTATGCAACGTAATTTAATGACAAGATAACCTAGACATGTTTTCTTTGAATATATGTACCCTGATTTATTAATGTCATCCCATTAACATTAATAAAAATTTATTTAAAAAAATTATGTTGCATACCCATCACCCAAAGTCAGATTGTCCTCTGTCACCTTCTATCTGGTTTTCTTTGTGCCCCTCCCCCTCCTGCTTTCCCTCTCCCTCTCCCCCCTCCCCCCATAACCACCACACTCTTATCAATGTCTCTTAGTTTCACTTTTATGTCCCACCTACATATGGAATAATACAGTTCCTGGTTTTTTCTGATTTACTTATTTCATTTCGTATAATGTTATCAAGATCCCACCATTTTGCTGTAAATGATCTGATATCATCATTTCTTATGGCTGAGTAGTATTCCATAGTGTATATGTGCCACATCTTCTTTATCAAGTCATCTATTGACGGGCTTTTTGGTTGTTTCCATGTCCTGGCTACCGTGAACAATGCTGCAATGAACATGGGGCTGCATGTGTCTTTACGTATCAATGTTTCTGAGTTTTGCGGGTATATACCCAGTAGAGGGATTGCTGGGTCATAAGGTAGTTCTATTTTCAGTTTTTTGAGGAACCACCATACTTTCTTGCATAATGCTTGTACTACTTTACATTCCCACCAACAGTGTATGAGTGTTCCTTTTTCTCCACAGCCTCTCCAACATTTGCTATTATCTGTCTTGTTAATAATAGCTAATTTAACAGGTGTGAGGTGTTTTCTCATTGTAGTTTTGATTTGCATTTCTCTAATAACTAATTAAGATGAGCATCTTTTCATATATCTGTTGGCCATTTGTATTTCTTCCTGGGAGAAGTGTCTGTTCATGTCCTCTTCCCATTTTTTTATTGGATTGTTTGTTTGTTTGTTGTTGAGTTTTATGAGTTCTTTGTAAATTTTGGATATTAGGCCCTTATCTGAGCTGTTGTTTGAAAATATCATTTCCCATTTAGTTGGCTGTCTGCTTATTTTCTTATCAGTTTCTCTTGCTGAGCACAAACTTCTTAGTCTGATGTAGTCCCATTCATTAATTTTTGCCTTCACTTCTCTTGCCAGTGGAGTCAAATTCATAAAATGCTCTTTAAAACCCAGGCCCATGAGTTTAGTACCTATATCTTCTTCTATGTACTTTATTGTTTCAGGTCTTATGTTTAGATCTTTGATCCATTTTGAGTTAATTTTAGTACAGGGGGACAAACTGTAGTCCAGTTTCATTCTTTTGCATGTGGCTTTCCAGTTTTCCCAGCACCATTTATTGAAGAGGCTTTCTTTTCTCCATTGTGTGTTGTTGGCCACTTTATCAAAAATTATTTGACTATATATGTGTGATTTTATTTCTGGGTTTTCTATTCTGTTTCATTGTTCTGAGTGTCCATTTTTCTGCCAATACCATACTGTTTTGATTGTCGTGGCCCTATATAGAGTTTGAAGTCAGGTATTGTAATGCCCCCAGCTTCATTCTTTTTCTTTAGGGTTGCTTTGGCTATTCGGGGTTTTTTATAGTTCCATATAAATCTGATGATTTTTTGCTCCATTTCTTTAAAAAATGTCATTGGAATTTTGATGGGAATTGCATTAAATTTGTATATTGCTTTCGGTAATATGGCCGTCTTGATTATATTTATTCTTCCTAACCAAGAAGAAGGAATATTCTTTCATCTCATTATATCGTTTTCGATTTCCCTTAACAATGGTTTATAGTTTTCATTATATAAGTCCTTTACATTCTTTGTTATGTTTATTCCTAGGTATTTTAATTTTTTTGTTGCAATCCTGAAGGGGATTATTCTTTTGAGTTCATTCTCAATTGTTTCATTGTTGGCATATAGAAAGGCTATTGACTTCTGTATGTTAATTTTGTATCCTGTGACCTTACTGTATTGGCTTATTGTTTCTAGTAGTCTTTTTGTGGATTCTTTGCGATTTTCGATGTGTAGGATCATATCATCTGCAAAAAGTGATACCTTTACTTCTTCTTTTCCGATATGGATGCCTTTTATTTCTTTGTCTTGTCTGATTGCTCTGGCTAGAACCTCTAGTACCACATTAAATAAGAGTGGAGAGAGTGGACAACCCTGTCTTGTTCCTGATTTAAGGAGGAAAGCCTTCAGTTTTGTGCCTTTTAATATGATGTTAGCTGATGGTTTCTCATATATGGCCTTTATCATGTTGAGATATTTTTCTTCTATACTCATTTTGTTGAGAGTCTTAAACATAAAATTGTGTTGTATTTTATCGAAAGTCTTTTCTGCATCTATTGATAATATCAATATTTGTTCTTTGTTTTGTTGATATGGTCTATTACGTTAACCGTTTTATGTATGTTGAACCATCCTTGAGATTCTGGGATGAATCCCACTTGATCATGATGTATTATATTTTAATATGTTGTTGTATTCGATTTGCTAGTATTTTGTTTAGTACTTTGGCATCTGTATTCATTAGAGATATTGGTCTGTAGTTTTCTTTTTTTGTGCCATCCTTGCCTGGTTTGGTATGAGGGTTATGTTGGCCTCATAAAATGTGTTTGGAAGTATTGCTTCTTCTTCAATTTTTTGGAAGACTTTGAGTAGAATAGGAACCAAGTCTTATTTGAGCCAGCGATGGGAGCACTGCTAGTGAGTTAAAAGGTGAAGTAAAAAAAAAACCAAAATGCCACAAACAGAAGTTTGAGTCCCAGATAAGATAATTTGTTCGTTATTGAGGTTTGAATGAGAGGAGATGTAAAGGAGAAAGGAAGAACCTAATATAGAGGGAGAAAAGAAAGAGAGAGAGAGAAAAAAGAGGGAACCACTAAAAGAAGAAAAAAGAAAAAAAGAGGAGAGAGAGAGAGAGAGTTAGGGGTTTTGGAGTGCAACCCTCATAGAGAGAAAGGAAGAGGAAAGAAAAGATAATGGGAAATGTAACACTTATGGGTAGTGTAGTTCAAGGAGAGGAGAGAGTAAGAATGGCAGAGAGTTAAACGACCAAATTGGAGGAGGAAAAAAAAATTAAGAATGTAAATAAGAGAAACAAACGAACAAATATAATAAAATGGGATAGGTTATAAAGTCTGCGGATTATTCTTGATTTTGAGAGGTTATCTTCTTGCTTTTTCTTTTCTCTCCCTCTTCCTGGTCCAGGACTCTGTACCCCGGGTTCTGCCCCTTTGGCACACTCAGGTAGAGGTTTGCAGTTAATAAGTCTCTATGGCGATGTCATGTATTGTGCTTCAGTCTCGTTGGCAGTCAAGGCTCATTAGCATTTATAGGCTCCAACAGTGAGAGAGTCTGTGTTCCTGGAGCCTCTCTCCTAGTCTTTCCTTCCTCAATTAGTAGCCTGATAATCCAGCTATGGGGTTGCTGCTGCCTCTGCCTGGATAGTAAGAGGCTCAAAGAGCTGGCAACTCCCCACTCTATTACCATTCAGCACAGGGTTCTGGGTAAGGCCCAGTCAGTCAGAGCTGCTGGCATAATCAGGAGGGGCTTCCACCCACTCAAAGACCTCTGGCTCTGCCACTCTGTCCAGTAACACGGGTAGGCGCCCACTCTCGGGGCGCTTGGAGGAAACTCTCACTCACTATCTGTGCGCAGACCAGGATGTCAGGCCTGCACTCTCACCCTCTGAGTGAAACCCCCGCCCGCACAGGAAAGTTCCAGCGTTAGAATTGACTCTCGCTCCCTCCCCGTGCATGGCTTTTTCAGGACGCTGGGGTAGCCTGGATATTCTGCTTTTGGCCCACACAAAGGCCCCTGACTCTGCCCCTCTGTGGGGTAACACGGGCACCCACTCCTGAGGTGCTCAGAGGAATCTCTTGCCCACTCTCCATGAGCACAGACCAGGATATCAGGCCAGCCATCTCTCACCCTCTGAGTGAGTGAAACCCCCGCCCGTACGGAAAAGTTCCAGTGTTGGAATTGGCTCTCGCTCCCTCCCCGTGCACAGCTTTTTCAGGGCACTGGGGTGGCCTGGAGATTCCGCTTTCGGTCCACACAAAGGCCCCTGACTCTGCCTCTCTGTGGGATAACACGGGCGCACACTCCCGGGGCTTTTGAAGGAATCTCTCGCCCACTATCTGAGCGTGCCGACCAGGAGATCGGGGCATGGCTGCCCCACTTGTCTTTCTTTGCCTGGGTTTGGTGCGAGTGTTAGCTTGTATTGCCTGGGTTGCCACAAGAACAGTTTTTCCTCGGCTTGGATCTTTGTGCCACAGCCTGGTTCGGCCATTTGTGCCGCGGCCTGGATCTATTCACCCCCTTTGCCCGCCTTAGTTTCTATACTCTCAGTTCCCAGTGAAAGCAGCCCTATTTAGGTTAGTGAGGAAGGTGGAGCATTTCTTACTCCCTATTTCCTTCGGGGTTTGATTATATATTTAGCCAATTTTTCGCTCGACCATACCTTCAGGTGTATTGCAAAACATCTGGAGGCTCCAAGGATAGGTTTTTCTGTTTCTGGTTGAAGATCTTGTTGAGTTTTGGGGGAGATTTATTGGTATCGCTTCCTACCGCGCCATTACTCTCGCCAAACAGCTGGGTGCTGGATTTTATCAAATCCTTTTTCTGCATCTATTGATATTATCATGTGGTTTTTCTCCTTCCTTTTGTTTATGTGATGAATCCCATTGATTGATTTGCAAATATTGTACCAGCCTTGCCTCCCAAGAATAAATTCCACTTGATCATGGTGTATGATTTTTTCATATATTGCTGGATCTGGTTTGCTAATATTTTGTTGAGGATTTTAGCATCTAAATTCATCAGGGATATTGGCCTATAATTTTCTTTCTTTGTGTTCTCTTTGCGTGGTTTTGGAATCAAATTATACTTGCCTCATAAAAGGAGATTGGAAGTCTTCCTCTTGAATTTTTTGAAATAGGTTGAGAAGGACTTAGTTCTTTGTATATTTGGTAGAATTCACTTGTGAAGCCATCAGGCCCAAGACTTTTCTTTTTGGGGAGTTTTTGATAGCTGTTTCAATTTCATTTGTTGTAATTGGTCTGTTTAGGTTTTCTGATTTTTCCAAATTAATTTTTGGAAGATTATGTTTCAAGGAATTTGTCCATTTAATCAGGTTGTCTTCTGGGCATACAGTTCTTCATAGTATTTTCTTACAATATTTTGTATTTCTGTTGTGTCAGTTGTTATTTCTCCACCCTCTTTTCTAATTTTATTTGAGTCCTCTCTCTTTTTTTCTTGGTGAGTCTGGTTAAAGGTTCATTGATCTTGTTTACCTTTTCAAAGAACCAGCTCTTGGTTCTATTGATCCTCTATATTGTTTTTTTAGCCCCTATGTCATTTATTTCTGCTCTGATCTTTATTATTTCCTTCCTTCTACTACTTCTGGGCTTTATATGCTGTTCTTTCTCTAGTTCTTTTAGATGCAGGGTCAAGTTGTTTATTTAAGCTTTTTCTAGCTTCTTAAGGTATGCCTCTAATGCTATGAACTTTCCTCTCAGGACTACTTTTGCTGTGTCTCATAAATTTTGAATTGATGTATGCTTGTTATCGTTCGTTTCTAGGAATTTTTTTATTTCTTCATTGATCTCATTGTTAACCCATTTTTTATTTAACAACATGCTATTTCGTTTCCAAGTGTTTGAGTATTTTTCAGTTTTTCTATTGTGGTTGATTTCTAGTTTCATGCCATTGTGATTAGAGAAAGTGGTTGATACGATTTCAATATTCTTAAATTTGTTGAGACCCCTTTTGTGCCCTAACATGTGGTCTATCCTAGAGAATGTACCATGAGCACTTGAAAAGAATGTATATTTTGCTGCTTTGGGGTGAAAGGTTCTGAAGATATTTATTAAATCAAGTTGATCTAGTATGTCCTTTAAGTCTGCTGTTTCTTTATTAATTTTCTTTCTTGAGGATCTATCTAGTGATGTTAGTGGGGTATTGAAATCCCCTACTATTATAGTATTGCTATTGATCTCACCCTTTAAATCCATCAACGTCTGCTTTATATATTTAGGTGCTCCTATATTAGGTGCATACATATTTATAATGGATATATCTTGCTGTTGGATTTCTCCTTTTACCATTATGTAGTGACCTTCTTTATCTCTTACTATAGGCTTTGTTTTAAAGTTCATTTTGTCTGATATAAGTATTGCTACCCCAGCTTTTTATTCATTTCCATTTGTGTGAAATATTTTTTTTTCATCTTTTTATTTTCAGTCTATGTGCACCTTTTGTTTTCAGGTGTGTCTCTTGTAGACAGCATATGTAAGGGTCCTGTTTTCTTATCCATGCAGCTATCCTATGTCTTTTGATCGGATCATTTAATCCATTTACATTTAAGGTTATTATTGATATGTAGTTTTTTATTGCCATTTTATTCTTTAAAACTGTATTCCTCTTTTTCTCCTTTGATCTGTTTATAACTGACCCCTTAGCATTTCTTGCAGCATTGGTTTGGTTGTAGTGAATTCCTTGAGGTTTTGTTGTTGTTGTTGTTATTGTTTTGTTTTTTGTTTTGGTCTGGAAAGCTTTTTATTTCTTTTTCAATTTTAAATGATAGCTTTGCTGGATAAAGTAATCTTGGTTGTAGGCTCCTGTTCTGCATTACTTTGAATATTTCTTGCCATTTCCTTCTGGCCTCAAGTGTTTCTGTTAAGAAGTCAGAAGTCATCCTTATGGGGACTCCTTTGTAGGTAATAGTTGATAGTCTTTATTTCTCTAGCAGCTTTTAATATTTTCTCTTTATCACTTAGCTTTGGTATTTTAATTATGATGTGTCTTGGTGTAGATTTCTTTGGGTTTCTCTTTAATGGAGTTCTCTGTGCTTCTTGAAATTGTGAGACATTTTTCTGCTTTAATTGAGGGAAGTTTTCAGCTATGATATGTTTGAACAAAGTCTCTATCCCTTGTTCTTTCTCTTCTTCTTCAGGAACTGCTATGATGTGGATGTTATTTCTCTTCATGTTGTCACAGAGCTCTCTTAGAGTTTCCACAGACTTTTTGAGTCTCTCTTTTGTGCTCTGCTTTCATGCCTTCATTTATCTTGTCCTCTAACTCACTGATTCGATTCTCAGCTTTATCCATCCTGCTTTTAATTCCTTTTATTGTGTTCTTCATTTCTGATATTGTATTTGTCATTTCTGACTGATTCTTTTTATTATTTCAATGTCCTTTTTTTTATATTTGCTATATCTTTATTTAGGTGTTTGTAATGACAGTCTATTGTTGTTCTAATATCTTTGAGCATCCTAACAATCATTATTTTAAACTCTGCATCTGGTAATTTGGTTATATCTGACTCATTCAGGTCCTTTTCTAGGGATTTCTCTTGATTCATTTGTGTTGCATTTCTCTGCCTTCTCATTTTGTCTGTGTAAAAGGTTTTGGCCACTGTAGTCCACTGGGTGTGGCCTCTGTGTTCCCTAGGTGTGGTCTGTCTGCTGGCCCGCCACCCCCTCTGCTGTTGCTGCCTAGGGCATACGGGTATGGGTGTTGCTGCTGCCTGCCCACTGGGGCTGTTGCTGTGGTTTCTGCCTCTCCTTCACAGGAGTGACTGTGATCATGTGCTCGGGTGTAGAAGCCTCAGTGGCCTTGGCCTTTGCCCTGCCCCCACGGGTGCTGTTATGCTCAGCCCTGAGGGCAGGGGTGAGCACCTTTACTCAGCTGCGGATCTCCACCTGATTCTGGGCTTTCACCCCACCCCTGCAGGAGAAGCCCACTTGTGGAAAAGCTGCAAGCCTTGGCTCCACAGGCTGGGCGGGACTGCATGCTCATGCTCAGTAGCGGGACTCTGCCTGTTCTGGGCTTTTGGCTCCAGCCCCACAGGAGGAGCCAGCTCCTGTGTCAGGCCAAAAGCCTAGGTTCCGTGGATGGGGCAGGGCTCTGCTCCAGCACCCTTGCTCAAGGGCAGGTCTCCGCCTCTTCCCCCCCCCTGCAGGCTGAATTGCAGGCAGCCCCTAGCTGGGCTTGACCACTTTTTCACGTCCCCTCCTCCCCAGCTGGGCAAGACTGAGCTCACACCTGGGCCTCAGTTGTGGCCAACTGGCTTCCGCCCTTGCTGACAGAACCACGCTTCCGCTTCCTGCTGCTGCCCACTCTTGGGAGAGCCCTCAGCTGTGTGGGTGGGGGCGCAGCAGCTCAGACCCTAACATTCACTACTGTAGTCCCAAAAGCTCCCTCCTTCTAAGTGACTCTGCTCTGAGTTCCACGGGAGAGCTTGTTTGGCTGGTGTTCTGCTTCCCTTTGCTATATTGCTGTTTCCAGGGGAAATATTCACTTTAGATTTGGGGAGTGACTCATCCCAGGGGTTAGGGTGGCTGTCTCTCAAAATGTTTCTCCCTGTGCCTCCTAGATTACACTCTCTTCCTGCTACTCTGGTCCTCTCCTCTCTCCCTGTTCCCTGGAGCCCCTGGTGAGTGGTTGTGAGAGAGGTTTTCTGCGCAGTCCCTTTAAGAAGAATCCTGGGTCTGAGAAATAAGTCTCTTTCTCACAAACAGTATCCTGTCTTGTTTCCAGCTAAATACTGTTCATATGCCTCTTCTAGGCTCTGGGGCTGTATGCTGGGGCATTGTTCCTGGGACTCAGGACCCTCTCCTCTCTGCTAAACTCACTTCCCACCACGCGAGTCTCTCTCGGCTGCCATTTGCTCCAGGGAGCTGGGCAGCCCTCTCTGCATTTCTACTTTTCCTACCAGTCTTAGTGTGGCTTCTTCAGTGTTCCTTGGTTGAAGAGTCCCCTTAGTTTAGTCCAAAGTTGGTTTTTCCAGATGATGGTTCTTAAAATTATTTTGTAATCCACTTTGGTTCTGGGAGGTGGAAGTTGGTATGTCCGCCTACTCCATCGCCATCTTGTCTCCATCCTCATTGTAGTTTTGATTTGCATTTCTCTAATAGCTAATGAAGATGAGCATCTTTTTATGTATCTGTTGGCCATTTGTATTTCTTCTTGAGAGAAGTGTCTGTTCATGTCCTCTCTCCATTTTTTATTGGATTGTTTGCTCTTTGTTGCTGAGTTTTGTGTGTTCTTTATATATTTTGAATATTAACCCCTTATCTGAGCTGTTGTTTGCAAATATCATCTCCCATTTAGTTGGCTGTCTATTTTGTTGCTGATTTCTTTTGCTGTGCAGAAACTTCTTAGTTTGATATACCTGTAGTCCTATTCATTTATCTTTGCTTTTTCTTCCTTTGCCTTTGAGATCAAATTCATAAAATGTTCTCTATGATCAAGGTCCATAAGTTTAGTACCTATGTTTTCTTCTATGTATTTTATTGTTTTCTGTTTTATATTTAGATCTTTGATCCATTTTGAATTAATTTTGCGCAAGGGAAAAAACTGTAGTCAAGTTTATTCTTTGCATGTGGCTTTCCAATTTTTCCAGCACTATTTATTGAAGAGGCTTTCTTTTCTCCATTGTGTGTTTTTGGTTCCTTTATCAAAGATGATTTGACTATATATATATATATATATATATATATATATATATATATATATATATATATATATAGTTTTATTTGTGGGCTCCTGATTCTGTTCCATTACTCTTTGTGTCTATTTTTCTGCTGTTTTGAATATCATGACTCTGTAGTATAATTTAAAGTCAGGTATTGTAATCCCTCCAGCTTCAGATTTTTTTCTCAGGATTACTTTGGTTATTCAGGGTTTTTTATGTTTCATACAAACCTGATGATTTTTTGTTCCATTTCTTTAAAATATTACATTGGAATTTTGATGAGAATTGCATTATATTTGTACAGTATATTGCTTTGTGTAATATGGCCATTTTAACTATATTTATTCTTCCTATCCAAGAACATGGGATATTTTTTCATTTCATTGTGTCTTTTTCAATTTCCTTTAATAATATTTTGTAGTTTTCAGTATATAGGTCCTTTATATTCTTTGTTACATTTATTCCTAGGTATTTTATTTTATTTTTTGTTGTTGTATCTGTAAAAGGGATTTTTTAAAATTTATTTTCTGAAGTTTCATTGTTGGCATATATGAAAGGAATACATTTCTGTATATTAATTTTGTATCTTGTGACCTTACTGTATTGTTTTATTGTTTCTAATAGTCTTTCTGTGGAGTCTGGGGTTTTCTATGTACAGGATAATATCATCAGCAAAAAGTGAAATCTTCACTTCTTCTTTCCCAATATGAATGCCTTTTATTTCTTTCTCTTGTCTGATTGCTCTGGCTAAAACTTCCAGCACTATGTTGAATAGTAGTGGAGAGAGTGGGCAACCTTGTCTTGTTCCTGATTTTAGAGAAAAAGTTTTCAGTTTTTTACCATTTAGTATGTTAGCTGATGTTTTGTCATATATGTCCTTTATTATGTTGAGGTATTTTCTTTCTATACCCATTTTATTGAGTGTTTTAAACATAAAGGAATGTTGTAGTTTATCAAATGCCTTTTCTGCATCTATTGATAAGATCATATGGTTTGTGTTCTTTGTTTTGTGGATTTGGTGTATTACATTAATCATTTCATGTATGTTGAACCATCCTTGTGCTTCTGGAATGAATATCACCTGATTGTGATGTGTTACTTTTTTTAATGTGTTGTATCCGATTTGCTAGTGTTTTGTTTAGGAATTTTGCATCTGTATTCATTAGCGATATTAGTCTGTAGTTTCCTTTTTTTGTATTGTCCTTGCCAGGTTTTGATATGAGGGTTATGTTGGCCTCATAAAATGTGTTTGGAAATATTGCTTCTTCAATTTTTTGGAAGACTTGAGAAGGATAGGAAAAAAATCTTCGAATGTTTGGCAGAATTCACTAGTGTACCCGTCTGGCCTCAGACTGTAATTTTAGGGGTGGTTTTTGATGGTTGTTTCTATTTCCTCCCTGCTTATGGATCTATTTAAGCTTTCCATTTATTCATGATTCAGTCTAGGAGGATTGTATACTTCTAGGAATTTATCCATTTCTTCAAGATTGTTGAATTTGGTGGCATGTAGTTTTTCATATTATTCTACGATAATTCTTTGTATATCTATGATATCTATGGTTATTTCTCCTCTTTCATTTTGGATTTTGTTTATATGAGTCCCTTCTCTTTTTTCCTTAGTGAATCTTGGCTTGTCAATTTTGTTGATCTTTTCAAAGAACCAGCTCTTTGTTGGATGGATTTTTTTCTATAATATTTCTGTTCTCTATTTCATTTATTTCTGCTCTAATTTTTATTATTTCCTTTCTTCTGCTGGTTTTGGATTGCCTTTCTTCTTCTTTTTCTAGTTCTTTAAGATGTGGTGTTAAGTTATTTACTTGGGCTCTCTCTTCTTTTTTGATATAAGCCTGTAATGATATGAACTTTCCTCTTATTACTGCTATCTTTGTCTCTGTTTACATTTTTTGTCATATAGTCAGCATTGTCAGCTATGAGTGTGGCTACATCTGCTTTTCTTTGGTTATTATTTGCTTGGAGAATCATTTTCCAACCTTTCACTTTGAATCTATTTCTTTCACTTTGAATCTATTTTTATCCTTGTAGCTTAGATGTGTCTCTTGAAGGCAGGATACAGTTGGGTTTTGCTTCTTGATCCAATATGCTACTCTGTGCCTCTTTATTGGTGAGTTCAATCCATTTACATTTAGTGTAATTACTGACACTTGAGGGTTTCCTATCAACATTTTATATATTACTTTCAGATAGGTCTGTGTCTTGTTTGGTTCTTCTCTTTTGTTTTTTTGTCATTTGCTTTTCCATACTTCTTTCCTCTGTTCCTTCTTTTTTTTAAGCTATGTGTTTCAGTAGTGGCATTTTCAGGGTTGGTTACCATTAAGTTATTTTTAAAAATTATCATAATCATTAAAGTCCATTATCTCATGAGTGCTTCTGCACTCCATTCTCCTTTGCTACTGCTGATCTTTGTCCTCTCCCCTTTTATGTTCTTGTTGTCACAGTTTATTTTTGTTTTTATTGTGGTCTTGTTGGAACTTTTACTTGTAGTTTTGTTTTGTTTTGTTCTTTGTATCTGGTTGGATAACCCCCTTTAGTATTTCCTGAAGTGAAAGTTTTCTGGTTATAAATCCCCTCAGCTTCTCTATATTTGTAAATGTTTTTTATTTCCCCTTCATATTTGAAGGATAGCTTGGATGAATATAGTAATTTTGGCTGGTAGTTCCTCTCTTTCAGTACTTTAAATGTTGGGGTCCACTCTCTTCTGGCTTGTAGAGTTTCTGCTGAGAAATCTGATGATAGCCTAATGGGCTTTCCTTTATATTATATTCTTCTTTTCCCTAGCTGCTTTGAGAATTTTTTTCTATGTCTTTGATTTGTGATCATTTCACTATGATGTGCCTTGGAGTAGGTCTGTTGGGATTGAGGTAACTCACTGTTCCGTTTACTTCTTGGATTTGAGGCTCTAACTCTTTCCACAGGCTTGGGAAGTTCTCATTGATTATTTGTTTGAATATGTTCTCCATTCCCTTTTCCCCCTCCTCTTCTTCTGATATACTCATTATTCTTATATTGCTCTATCTGATGGAGTCAGACAATTATTGTAGGTTTTTCTCATTTTTGTAAATTCGTGTGTCTCTCTGTAGTATCTCTAGTTGCCTGACTCAATGTCACTAATTCTCTCCTTTATCTGGCCTGTCTTATTAGCTAAGCTTGTTACCTCATTTTTCAGCTCATGTATTGAGTTTTTCATCTCTATTTTTTTATAATTTCTATTTCCTTAATGAAGTACCCTCTTTGTTCATTAAATTGTTTTCTGAGCTCACTAAGTTCCCTTTCAAGGTTTTCTTGTATTTCATTGAGTATTTTTAGAACTTTAATTTTTATTTCTCTGTCATTTAGCTCCAAGGTTTTCATGTAACTGAGATATTTTTCTGGAGATTTTTTGTCATCTATCTGAGCTATGTCTCTGTCTTGTGTATCCATGATATTTGATTTCTTTTTCCTTGATGACATTTGAAAGTAGTATTGTTAATAATACTAACAAGAGATAACTAATAAAAATTAAAAATAGTAATAAATGAAAATTCTATAAAGTAGAACAAATGAAAATTCTATAAGTAGAACAAAAGTAGATAGCAAGGAGCAGGAGCTGAGGAAAAATGAAAAAAGAGAAAAAAAATGAAGCCAAAAATAAACAAAATGCCACAAAAAAGTATGAATCCAAAATATAATAATTTGAAGAAAAATGACATTCAGATGAAAGGATAAAAAGAAAAAAAAGACATAGAAGAAAAGGGAAGAAAGAAAGAAAGAAGTAAAAGAGATGTCAGAAATGAAACCCTCAAAAAAAAACAAGAATAGAAAATATAACAACTATGGATAATAAAGTTCAAAAGAAAAAAAGAGAAAGAAGAAAAAATGAGAAAAAAGCAAAAATTATATATTTTCTAGTTTTCAGAATAACTTTTCCCTTTTTCTGGAAGGTGGTTCTGTACTACAAGTTTTGCCTTTGTGAGGTTCTTGGGTGGAGTTCTGCTGAGGCGTCACTGGTGCAATGATGAAGGTAGGGCTGCAGTTGTGTTGGTAGGGGGGCTTGTTGTTAGGGTTTTGCAACTTTATGGCACTAGCAATGACAGTCTCAGGTCTCCAGGAGCCTCTCCCATGTCCCATCAAAGCAGAGCATCAAATGCCTAGCACCTCTGCCTCTCACAGGAGAGTGGGCTGGAGACTCAGCTATTGGGGATCCACTACTGCCACTTGTTTGCACAGCAAGGGATCAATGCACAGCTGAGTCCTTCCTCTGATATTACTCAAAGCATGGTCCTCAGCATAGCAGGGGTTGTGCACTGTGAGCCATAAGCTTCAGGAGCAGTATGGGCAGGGTGCAGATCACAGATCAAGCACACTTCCACATCACACAGGCCAAACTCCATGGGCTACGGGGGCAGATCAAGCATTTCGCAGCACCCTATGTGCCAATCTCTGTGTGTTATTTGCATGCCAATCTTGGGTGTGCGCCACAGGCTATGTGCATGCCCAGCACCTATGATGTAGGCAGACACCTGGAACTGGGCTGTGTTCCTTCTCTTGGTTGCACACTTGCCTTAATTCAGCTCCTTCCCCTCTGCTCCTCAGTCTCTCCACTTCTCTCAACTCCAAAACAAAACCCATGCTAAAGGTGCCTCCCTCCCTCAGATCAGTGAGGAAAGTGAAAAACTCTATCCTCCAGCTTTTTTCCTCCATGAGCAGATTCTATCTTCAGCTGCCTTTTCACCCAATCCTACCTTTATCTGATGTGTGTATATTTCAGATGCTCCTGGGATTTTTTCTGCATTTAGTTGTTTAATTTGTTGAAATTTCAAGGGGAAAAATCAGGAGTATCTGTCACACTGCCATTTCTCTGATGTCACTCCAGATTTTAATTTTTATTACCTGTTTCTGATAAGTTGTACTCATATTCAAATGCTTTAATCTCCCCAGGGTTAAAAATACCCTTCATTCATTCTCTGTTCATTCTTTTCCTCAAGCTGATTTTTTTTTTAATTTCCCTGTATTATTTATAGTAGCCAGTGCAAGACATAACCAATTACTCTCCATTCTCCCTATTGCTATTGTAAGTTTGAAGCTTTCAATTACCTAAAATCAGTGAGTTCCCTTGGAATTTTCATAGTAGAGGATAAAACAGTGATGCTATTTGCAACAGAGTGCCTGCAAGACTACTATAGCAACTGGACTGCCTGTCTAAGAGGGATGTGTTCCCACCCACTTGATTGCTTCCTCATGGAGGAAATTGTGGCAATTGTACACCCAGCACTAAATCCCTTATCCTATTTTAAAGAGGGCCTCACCACAAAGTCATAGAGCCCTGGAATCTCCCATATAAGCCTATGTTAAGGTTCTGCCTGCCTTGTCCACAACCTCAGGTTTATTATGTGTCCTCATATGAAGTTCTTAATAATTGCTTGTGGAAGTATGGAAGAAAAGAAGAAAAGATGAAATCACTTATAATTTATGCAAAGACAGTTACCTTAGTACAACTAACTAGATGTAAGTTTTCTTAGGAGTTGCTTTAAGTTTAAAATGCATAAGTATTGAGTTTTATAAGTTCTTTGTAAATTTTAGATATTAACCCCTTATCAGATGTATCAGTGAATATATTCTCCCATTCACTGGGTTGCCTTTTCATTTTGTTGATGGTTTCCTTTGCTGTGCAAACACTTTTTAGTTTGATGTTGTCTCATTTGTTATTTTTTCTTACTTTCCCTTGCCTGAGGAGATGTATCAGAAAAAAACAAATTGCTACAAGAAGTTTCCAAGATTTTACTGCCTATGTTTTCTTCGAAGATTTCTTTTGTTCTGAGTCTAATATTTAAGTCTTTAATACATTTTAAGTTTATTCTCGTGTATGGTTTAAGAAAGTGATCTAGTTTTATTTTTTGTAGATATTTGTCCAATTTTCCTAACACTATTTCTTGAATAGACTATCTTTACCCCATTGTATGTTCTTGCCTCCTCTGTCAAATATTAATTGACCATATAGGTGGGGGTTGATTTCTGGGCTCTGTTCTACTGATCTCTATGCCAACACCAAAAAAATAACAATCCAATTAAAAAATGCACAAAGGACTTGAATAGACACTCTTCTATAGAGGATATACAGATGGTCAATAGACATATGAAAAGATGCCCAACATCACTAATCATCAGAGAAATGCAAATTAAAACCTCGAGATATCACCTCACACCTGTCAAAATGCTTATTATCAATAAATCAACAAATGAGTGTTAGCAAGGGGGTGGATAAAAGGGAATCTCTTTGCACTGTTGGTGGGAATGCAGATTGGTGCAGCCACTGTGGAAAGCAATATGTAATTATCTCAAAAAATTAAAAGTGGAACTGCCTTTTGACCCAGCACTCCACTTCAGAATTTATCTGAAGAAACCCAAACCACTAATTTGAAAGAATATAGGTACCTCTGTGTTCATTGCAGCATTATTTACAAAGTCAAGACTTGGAAACAGCCCAAGTGCCCATCAGTAAGTGAGTGTATAAAAAAGCTGCGGTACATTTACACAGTGGATACTAAGTAGCCATAAAAAAGAATGGAACTTTACCTTTTATGACAGCATGGATGGACCTGGAGAGCATTATGCTAAGTGAAATAAGCCAGTCAGGGAAAGATAAGTAGCATATGATTTCACTCATTTGTGTAATCTAATGAACAAAATGAACTAACAAGCATAATAGAGCCAGACTCATACACAAAGAGCGGGCTAACAGCTTTCAGGAGTGAGGCTGGGTGAGAGAAGGGAGTGATTGAGCAAAAAAGGACAAATAAAAAGGAAAGAAAATACTCATGGACATGGATAACAGTGTGGTGATTGGAGAGGGGAGGTGTAGCAAGGTGTGGGAGAATAAATGGTGATGGAGAAAGACTTGACTGGGGGAGGTTAACACATAATTAGATGTACAAAGATGTGTTGTAGAATTAGGCACCTGAAACCTGTATAACTAGGTTGACCAGTGTCACCCCAATAAATTCAAATAAATATATAAAAGCATAAGTAGCCATCTGGAACTTTTTTTTATTAAATTGGAAAGGTCTATGATGGTCCATTTGTTACAATAATCTGATGAGTGAGAGTATTAAATTTATTTAAGGATATAAGTGAATATTATTTTAAGATTTTTTTCTCAATATATCACATTTTTATTTCCAAGTCTTTGAATTAAGTTTTCAAAGCACCCAAATGCCATATCTGAGTTTTTGTTTGTTTCTATGTCTGTTTCTTTTTTATTATAAGAAAAGTATAAGAATCCAGAAAAGGTTGGAAACCAAGAAAGTGTTTGAGAACAATTGTAATTTGTTTATTATTTAAGAAGACTTGAGGTCAAGGGTTTATATCTTTTCTGAATGAGAGAAAGTAGATCTCTGACAATGCAGTCTCAATTCTCAAAATGGATCTCTCGGTGTGCTAGCTAGATAAGCAGGATACAAAGAGAACTGTTGAAATCTGTGCAGCATAGAGTGTTAAAAACTAAGTGGAATAAATTTTTTAAACATAAAAAAGGAAGAGAAACTAAGCATTTTATTTTCAGGTTTGTCAAATTTATTTATTTATATTTATTGATTGATTGATTTTTGTGACAGAGACAGAGAGAGTCAGAGAGAGGGACAGATATGGACAGACAGGAGAATCCCTTCCTGTCTGTCTGTCCATATCAGAATTCACAAGACGCTGTAAATTCCTAGTCAGCAAAGCTCAAGTTTCCGAAGGCCCAGGGGGCCTCAGCTTTTAAAGCTGCTGCCTATTCCTCAGTTTTGTTTTACAAGCCAAATTTTACTCCTTTTACTTTCAAAAGACATAAAATTACATTTTAATGAATATAATCAAAACAAAATAACATTGGAAAAAGATTTACAGAAATCATTTGTCCTTAAAAGTGTGTATATAGAAAATTAATAGAAAAAATCATTATCATACTTATTAAATTTGTGTTGTCTCACATAACTAAATAATAGCAATTCTCTCATATTAAGCTACCCATATGCACACTAAGAATTAGCCGTGATATTAAGTTTTTTTGATGTGAACACACTCATTTAATTCTTGCTTTAATTATTCAATCTAGTTTGAACTGATACAACATGATTTATTCAGGGTAATGTATATCTGAACTGTTTCTATGTTTTGTGTTCAGAACTGGAAGAAAGAAAGGAGAGAGCATTATTCTTTGAAGGCATTTGCTGGATCATTATGAACCTACCCTACCAGCTACAGGTAGTAAAATTTAGCATTTGGTCAGACAACCCCTAAAGAGGATCCATGGTGGGTAAGGAAGACAACCTGGAAAGAAACCAAAAACTGGAGGGGTGGGTGCTGGGGCTGGAGACCAGGGAAAATGTGGAGCTGATGGTCAAAGGGTATGAAGTTTCAGTTAGGCAAGGTAAATAAGTTCTGAATATTAGCACAGTGCCTACAGACCTAATAGCACTGTATTGTATACTTTAAATTGTCTAAAAGAGTAGATCTTCTGTTAGGTGTTCCTATAACACACACAGAACACAGACAAATAATAAAGAGGACAGGAGGAAACTTTGGGAGGCTTGGATGTGTGTGGCGTTGATGGTGATGATGGTTTCACAGGTGTATACTTAGCCCCATACTCATGCAGTTGTGTACATTACATATGTGCAGCTTTTTGCATTTCAATCATACCTCAAAAAGTGATTTTAAAATGTTTTGACTGGTCATTAAACAATGCTCAAACCTTGGTTTTATCCCAGGCTCTCAAGTGAGAGGTCAATTTTGTCTCCACAAACAGAGAGAGAAAATGTGGTAACATGAAATTTTGTCTGGGTAATCAGAGATCAGAAAATCTAGAGCCCAAAATAAATTTTAAGAAATTATCTTTAATAATCAAAATAATTAAGCAAGCTCTTCATTCAGGTCAATCCCACATGTAAGGGTATAAGGTTAGTATTTAGAAATATGAGAAAATATAAGATTAGCTGCACCAAACCTGGTAAAAGTGAAAATGCAGTCAAGTAGTATTTTGTATAATGGGGGAGAATCAATCTTTACAGGGTAGTCCAAGTCTAGAATAGGTACTAGACAGGATGGACATGAAAAAGAGGTTAGAAATGTTGAAATAGTTTTAAATAATTATAAGGCATGGTTCTTGTTCATAAGGGGTTTGTACTAAACACAGCAGGAGAAAACAATGTCTGCATTGAAAAATAATAACTAAGGAAGGGAATAACTGACTGACAAACATGTATTGGGCACTGTATTGGGCATTTGATACATATTATCACTTTTGAACCATCCTGTGAGTGGAAAAAATATTTCATTTTACTAATAAATAAAATGCCACTCAGACATGTTTATATTTTGCAAATATATCTCATAAAATGTACTGTCAACTGAATATTACAGAACATTTAAAAGACAAGAAATTGAGCTGTGAAAAGTCCTTGTGTGCGTATATTATGTATATCTACATATATATGTGTATATATGTGTCTATCTGTATATACATATATAATATGTATCATATGATTTCTTGAAATGTGCTTCTACCTGTCTGCTTAGCCACACAAGTTTTATGTGAGATTTGTAACATTTCTGCTATTTTTGAGCTCCCACTGTGGTGGCTAAGCATGATGCTTATGGTGCAAGTTGGAGTTGGTAGTTTTGAATTACAGCTCTGGCACTCACTAGTTTTATATCCTTGAGCAAGTTAAAGCTCCTTAGGTCTCAGCTTCCTAAACTATCAATATAAATGAGAGCTGTCCCATAAGGATTGTGAGGATTAACTATCTTAAGCTTAAGCACACTGGCTAGTGTATGTAAGAGCCCTTAATAAAAGTTATTAATTTTGTCTGTTTTCTCTACTGTCCAACACTTTGAACAGTAACCAGCACAAAGTACATAATCAATAAATATTTACACCTGACCAGGCAGTGGCGCAGTGGATAGAGCATTGGACTGGGACTCGGAGGACCCCGGTTCGAGACCCTGAGGTCTCCAGCTTGAGCATGGGCTCATCTAGTTTGAGTAAGGCTCACCAGCTTGAGCCTGAGGTCTCTGGCTCAAACAAGGGATCACTCAATCTGCTGTAGTCCCCTGGTCAAAGCACATATGAGAAAGCAATCAATGAACAACTAAGGTGCCGCAACAAAGAATTCATGCTTCTCATCTTTCTCCCTTCCTGTCTGTCTGTCCATATCTGTCCCTCTCTCTGACTCTCTCTGTCTCTGACACAAAATCAATAAATAAATATAAATAAATAAATATTTGCTCATTAATTGCATGAGTTTATTATTTTCTCTTGCAAAATATTTTTTCTATTAAAGTCAAGTTTTACCCTCCACATTTGCTCCATGTCAGACAGGTGTGAAAGCCAAGAAAGGGTTAACCTCTGGCCAACTGACCTGCTTTGTATGAAGCGCTGCTGGGCCTTCACTCTAGGCTCAGAAAATGAGAATCACACACACATGAAGAAAGGAAGAAAAGCTCTCTGTTGGATGAAAACATCAGCCTTCTCCAGCAGTGTGTTCTCTTTCAAAGAACCCGGACTCCATTAACTTGAGGTCAGCTTCTCCCATTGTACTTCTTGTATGTCTCCCTTTCCCAGACATTTATTTCCCTGACATCACAGAGATGAGTAGAACAAACAAAGGACAAATAGAGCTGTAACTGCCCCACTGAGCTAACAGAACCCCAGTGTGAGATGAGACATCAACATTATTCTTTTGCTTACTTAAAGGAAACCCACAGATTTTGGTGAAAGGTGAGAACAGGAAGAGAAGAGGCCTTGAGTGTATGAACGTGAAATATACCCAGGTTCGGAGTCAACAATCCTCATTGTTCATACAGAGATATTAACTGTCTGCATTTGTTCTACATATTTCAAAAGTTATAGGCCACTGCAAAAAATCCTATGAAAAGTCAAGCTCTTCTACTGGGAGCATAGCTAACATTTATGGAGAAACTTCCATGGGCCAGTTTTTTTTGCACATTACATACATTGCCATATGTAATCTTCATAACAACCCTTGGAATTGTAATGATTTCAGTTTTCAGATGAGGCGACTGAGGTTCAGATACATGAAATAAACAGCCCAATGACCTAGCTAGCAAACTGCACTGTTGTTACACCAGAATAAAGGTATCTTAATTGTGAATGTACAGCCATACAGGAATATTGTGGTGTTAATTACTTCTTGAAATGAGCAAACCTCCAGATGATTTGACCATTATTCTTGTTGCATGAAACTTTTATTCAGGGTAATATTTGTGGTGAATACGTTCGTCTGTATTTAATTTTAGTCAACCCACATTTTATTCATCAACAGATGCTTTCCATAAGTGCCTCTTAAGTAACTATTTAATCTTATGTGACTTTTGAAATAAATTTGTCACTAAATGGATAAATGAAAAGTTTTCCATAGATGTTGCACTCATTTAAAGCAGCAATTTACAGTTCACAAATCTGTCTTCACATGTGTTGATTCATATAATTCTTATAACAAATCCCTAGGGTAAATTGGTTTTTTACCACTTTCCAGTTGAAGCTTTGGGATATACATAGCTTCTTAATAGCACAGCCACTACCCAAATCCTATGCTCTCTCAACTCTAAACCTAGTGCTCTTACCATTTAATCAGCTACCTACACTGCTAATGGCACTGCACTTGTAACCCGTCCAGTACAATCTCCTCCATCATAAACTCCCTATCAGCACATTAGCATCAGCAAAGCTGCTGGGTTGCTGGTTCACTGTAACTAAATATTCATCAAAAGTGTGCACAGTAACAGCTATATACAATAATTAAACCCAAATTAGTTTTCTCAGTTAATACATGCCACAGAATTAAATTAAACATCAACAGAAAACAGAGGACTGTAACTATTAATTCTTCCATAAAAAACAATAATTATTTTTGCCAACATTTATTTCATTTGCATATATAATGTTACATCGCAAATTTTCACATACCAGTGACTATTCTCTCTGCTTTGCCAGATCCAGAATTAAGAAGCATTAGTACAGATAGTCTGTCAGCAGAAATTTCCATAGATCCAGTTCAGGAGCAAACTATTAACATTGGGGGCAGCCAGGTTCATTAATGTTAGTGCTATAATTCACAATGAATCCAATGATTGCAAATGTGTGTGCAGAGTTAACACATACCCCTTGATTGGCTAAAGACTAATAGCACAATATGTGGAATTCACCTCCAAGTCACATAGGAAATACTTCAGAAAATAATGTTTATCATTTTATAAATTTTATAATTATTATGGAGGCAAGCATGGATTTCTTCGATTAGAAAATTATGTGAATCAAGTTCAGTTTTTTTCTTAATAAATTCTTAGTGGAGAAGTTTTATGTGACCAGAACTATGTTAAGTTTTGGGAAAACAGTGCTAAAATAGTCACAGTTCCTTTCCTCATAAATCTTGCTTTCAGTAGGAGACAGATACAGCTAAAACTAGAAATTAAATACAGTAGCTCCTGCTAGTGATGGGATACAAATAATTTAACAACTGGTTCTCAGCCCTAATGACCATTTTAAGTAGAAAAAAAGATATACCAAAAGGTAGTTTATTATTTCATGCATTTAATACTTAAATAAGAACAATAAAAGATGTATATAAAACTAGATTATAAGAGTTTTAAAATATTAATGAAAAAATATTAAATAACATCAGACAAAAATAATAAAACTTATTTAAAATATTTCAATATTAATTCTTTTTTTCTTTTTATTTTTTTTAAATGATTGATTTTTAAAGAGAGAGGTAGGAGGAGAGAGAGACAGAAACATCAATTCATTTCTTTTTTTTTTATTTATTCTTTTTTTTTTAGAGAGGAGAGAGGGAGAGGGAGAGAGAGAGACAGAGAGAGAGGGAGAGAGAGAGAGAGAGGAGAGAGAGACAGGGGGGAGGAGCTGGAACCATCAACTCCCATATGTGCCTTGACCAGGCAAGCCCAGGGTTTCGAACTGGCGACCTCAGCATTTCCAGGTCAATGCTTTATCCACTGCGCCACCACAGATCAGGCCTCAATATTAATTCTTGATTGGCATCCTCATTTGCAATTTTTTCACCTTTGTATGGAATAAACATTACTATGGGCACTTAGAATACGCTCTTGCACAGATGAAAGTTAAAAAAGAGTAAGTAATGTATATTTGTGATTTTCACATTGGGTAGCTGCCTAGGCGCCCACCTTAGAGAGAACCCTGATTACAAGTGCCATTTTAACAACTGGTTCACCAAACTCAACAAAAATATTAGGTATAGGTTTTGCCAAGCTGGTGTGAACTGGCTGAATCCCTCCATTGGCTCATGACAAAAGTGTATAATGCCCACGCAGGAAACAAAAGGGAAACTAATGTGAATTTGTCACTCATTTGATTTTGAAATTTTAGGCAAGTTATTTAACCTCTCTGAACTTTAGTTTCCTCACCTGTATAAACTGGTGTGAGGGTCAGATGAAAACAACAATAAAAATTGCTACACTGAGTGTATGATCTATATATTAAGCATTGTACTAATATTTTAAATATATTTTTCACTTTTTATAAGGTAAAATTAACATCAGTATTACCATTTTACAGGAGTTGAGAGGTTAACTGTGGTCACACAGCTAGTATGGAATAAAAAGAGGTTTTAAATTTGGTTAACAGAACTTTAGTGATACTCTTATTAACTATTAAGTTATGTTGCCAAGTAATTATGAAATTCAGAGACAGACATTAGTACACTTTTTACCCTTTGGTGAAAACCAGGACATTCACTAAAAAAAAAAAAAATTAACCAATCTTTTTCTTTCTCATCTACCACTTACATTTTATGTTTAATTGGTAGTTATGTTGGTAGTTCAGCCATGACAAAAAAATAAAATAAAAAAGCATAATAAAACTCAATAACAAAATGTTGTCTCTAGTGGGTGCAGTTCTGCAGTTTTCATCTAAGCATATGTTATTTCTGATGAGAAACATATGTGAACTCTACCAGCACAGAGCTGTTTATTGGAAATTGATTAATATTTCCTTGCCTATGAGTTTAATAGGGACTTGAAAGCTCTTATAAATAGGAGTATAACCTAAAAGATTGTCACTCTCTCAATGTTCAATTATCAAGTTTTCTTAAGATTTTTCTTAAGATTAAAAATATGTAATTTGGGTGACAAATAATAGCTACTAAGTAAATAATGAGACTGGCTGTCTATATGAAGTCCTGCCAAATAATAGTCTTCAAGAAATGCTTTTAATAGCCTACTAAATAGACCAAGAAAAAAAACACACACTGAAAGTGAATACTAAAAACTAGTGGTTTTCAATGTGTGTGCAACAAGAATTTTTAAAACATGCTGTACGTGAATATTTAGTCAGGGGTAGGTACTCTTTCCCATTAGATTGTCATATAAAAAATGACAAAAGCCAACAAAACAACAGCCATCTGGTGTGAGTGAATCAAACTTACACCTATTTTTCTGTGTCAGATCAGCAAAAAATATTTTTTTATTTTTTTCTTTAGCAATTAAATGTAATGGGGTGGCATTAATCAATAAAAATAGAACATTTAAAATGTTAATTGTGGTTTGTGCTCATCACTCAAAGTCAAATAATTTTCCATCACTGTGTATTTGTCCCTCTTTACTCCCCTCCCCCATACCCTCTCCTCCTGGGAACCACTTTACTTTTATCTGAGTAATGAGTCTCAGTCTTATAGCTCACCTATGTTTGAAATCATATAGTTCTTTGCTTTTTCTGATTTACTTATTTCACTCAGTATAATGTTTTCAAGGTCTATCCATGTTGTCATAAATGGCACTATATCATCATTTCTTATGGCTGAGTAGTATTCTACTGTATATATGTACTACATCTACTTTATCCAATCCCCTATTGAGGGACACTTTGGTTCTTTCTATATCTTGGCCACCATGAATAATGGTGCAATAAACACAGGGGTGCATGTGTCTTTTAGTACCCATGTTTTCGAGTTCTTTGGGTAGATACACAGTAGTGGGATTGCTCAGTCATATGGTAGTTCTATTAGTTTTTTTGAGGAACCACCTTACTTTCTTTCATGATGGTTGTACTAATTTGCATTCCCACCAGCAGTGAATGAAGGTCTCTTTTTTCACAGCCTCTCCAACACTGTTATTACCTCCTGTCTTGATAATAGCCATCTAACAGGTACGAGATGGTACCTCATTGTGGTATTGATTTGCATTTCTCTAATAGCTAGTGAGGATGAGCATCTTTTTATATACCTGTTGGCCTTTTGTATGTCTCCTTGGGAGAAGTGTTTGTTCAGGTCATCTTCCTCTTTTTTTTTTTTTTTTTTTTTTTTGTGTGTGTGTATTTTTCTGAAGTGAGAAGCGAAGAGGCAGAGAGACAGACTCCCACATGTGCCTGACTGGGATCCTCCTGGCAAGCCCACCAAGGGGGCGATGCTCTGTCCATCTGGGGCGTTGCTCAGTTGCAACTGGAGCCATCCTCAGTGCCCGGGCCAACCTTGCTCCAATGGAACTTTGGCTGTGAGAGGGGAAGAGAGAGATAGAGAGGAAGGAGAAGGGAAGGGTGAAGAAGCAGATGGGCGCTTCTCCTGTGTGCCCTGGCCAGGAATCAAACCTGGGATTTACACATGCCAGGCGGACATTCTACCGCTGAGACGACCAGGCAGGACCCCTCTTCCCATTTTTTAATTGCATAGTTTGCTTGTTTGTTGCTGAACTTTGTGAGTTCTTTATATATTTTGAATATTAACCCCTTATCAGAGTTGTTTGTAAGAATCATCTCCCATTTGGTTGGCTCCTTTCTTGTTTTGTTGTTGGTTTCTTTTGCTGTGCAGAAGCTTTTTTATTTAATATAGTCCTATTCACTTATTTTTGCTTCACTTCCCCTGCCTTTGGAGTCAAATTCATAAGTTTTTCCCTATGACCAAGGTTCATGAGTTTAGTACCTATGTTTTCTTCTATGTAATTTAGTGTTTCAGATCTTATATTTAGGTCTTTGTCCATTTTAAATTAATTTTTCTGCAGGAAGACAAACTGTAGTTGTTTCATTATTTTACATGTGGCTTTCTAATTTTTCCAGCACCATTTATTGAAGAGGCTTTCTTTTTTCCATTATGTGATTTTGGTTACTTTGTCAAAGATTATTTGTTCATTTATGTGTGTTTTTTATTTCTGGGTTCTCGGTTCTGTTCCATTGGCCTGTATGTCGGTTTTTCTGCCAATACCATGCTGTTTTGATTATTGCCCCTCTGTAGTATAACTTAAAGTCAGGTCGTGTGATACTTCCAGCACCATTCTTTTCTCTCAGAATTTCTTTGGCTATTCAGGGTCTTTTGTGATTCCATAGAAATCTGGTGATCTTTCTTATCTATGTCTTTATAAAATGACATTTGAGTTATAATGGGGATTACAATAAATTTGCATATTGCTTTGGATCATATAGCTAGTTTAACTATCTTGATTCTTCCAATCCATGAATATGGAATGTTTTTCCATTTCATTGTGGGGGTTTTTTTCAATTTCTTTTAATAACATTTTGTAGTTTTTAGTATAGAGGTCTTTCACATCCTTTGTTAAGTTTATTCTTAGATATTTTTGTTATTGTCATTGTAAAAGAAATTGTTTTTAAATTCATTTTCTGAAGTTTCATTGTTGGCATACAGGAAAGCCCTAGACTTTTATATATTGATTTTGTATCCTGCAACTTTACTGTATTAGTTTATTGTTTCTAATAGTTTGTAATAGAGTCTTTAGGGTTTTTTATATAAGGGGTCATGTCATCTGCAGAAAGTTATTATTTTACTTCTTTTTGTCAAATATAGATGACTTTTATTTCTTTCTCTTGCCTGATTGCTCTGGCTAGGACTTCCAGAATTATGTTGAATAAGAGAGGAGAGAGTTGACAACCTTGTCTTGTTCCTGATTTTAGAGAAAAAGCTTTCAATTTTTCACCAATTAGTATGATATTGGCTGATTGGTTTTTATATATGGCCTTTATTATGTTGCAGTACTTTCCCTCTATACCCATTTTATTGAATGTTTTATATATAAATGGGTGCAGTATTTTATCGAATGTCTTTTCTGCATCTATTGATAGGATCATATGATTTTTGTCCTTGTTTTGATAATGTGGTGTATTACATTGATCTATTTGCATATGATGAGCAATCTTTGAGCTCCTGGAATAAATCCCACTTGATCATAATGTATTATTTTTGTAATGTATTGTTGTATTCGATTTGCTAGTGTTTTGTTTAGGATTTTTGCATCTGTATTAATTAGAAATATTGAGCTGTAGTTTTCTGCTTTTGTGTTGTCCTTGCCAGATTTTGGTATCAGGGTTATGCTGGCCTCATAAAATGTGTTAGATAGTATTGCTTCTTCTTCTATTTTTCAGAAGACTTTAAGAAAGATAGGTACCAAATCCTCTTTGAATATTTGGTATTCATTAGTGTAGCCATCCGGTCTTAGACTTTTATTTTGGGGGAGGTTTTTGATAGTTGTTTCTATTTATGCCCTGCTTTTATACATTTGTTTGTTTCCACTTCTTCATAATTCAAGCTCGAAAGATTATATACTTTTAGAAACTTATCCATTTCTTCTAGATTGATAAATTGGGTGGCATATAATCTTTTATAGCATTCTAGTATGATCCTTTGTATATCTATGATGTCTGTGGTAATTTCTCCTCTTTCATTTTGGATTTTGTTTATATGAGTTCTTTCTCTTTTTTCTTTAGTGAATTTAGCCAGGGGTTTGTCAATTTTATTGATCTTTTCAAAGAGCCAGCTTTGTTGTATTACTTTTTCTATAGTTTCTTTTTGTATAATATATATTTTATATGTTGAAGAATTTTAGTAATTAGTTTATGTGTGCCATAAGAGGAAAAAGGTTGAAAATTGATGCTACAAACAAACCTTAGAGTCCTTTCATTAAGTATTTCACTGGTTGTGTTATATTGCTAGGATCAAGTTCCTATAAAATGTTTTGTTTTGTGTTTTGATATTCATATTTATTAACTTTATAGTAATGAGTATAGTACCCACCTGACATCATTCATGTGGTTATAACAATAGTATTGACTATATTCCCTATGCTGTACTTTACATGGCCATGACTTATTTTTACAACTGCCAATTTGTACTTCTTAATATCATCACCTTTTTTATCCATCCCCTATCACTTCTCATCAGGCAATCATCAATTTATTCTTTGTATCTATGGATTCTCTGTATCTATCTCTTTTCTTTTTATTCATTTGTTTTGTTTTTTAGATTCCATATATAAGTGAAATCATATGGTATTTGATTTCTCTGGCTCACTTATTTCACTTAGGATAATATCCTCTAGGTCTATCCATGTTGTCCAAGTAGCAAGATTTCATTCCTTTATATTTCATTTTATTTTATTCTCTTTATCATATCTTTTTTTCTATCCATATATCAATGGATACTGTTGTAGAGAATACAAATTGGTGCAGCCACTATGAAAAAGAGTATGGATGGTCTTCAAAAAATTAAAAATAGAATTACCATATAACCCAGTAATTTCACTCCTGGGTATTTATGTGAAAAAGTTCAAAACACCAATTCAAAAATATGTATACACCTGACCATTGGTGGCACAGTGAATAGAGCATCAACTTGGAACACTAAGGTTGCCAGATGGAAACCCTGGGCTTGCCCAGTCAAGGCATATATACAGCAAGCCATGAACAACTAAAGTGAAGCAACTCTGAGTTGATACTTCTCACTCCACCTCACCCCTCTGTAAAATCAATAAATAAAATCTTTTTTAAAACGATGTATCACCCCTATTTTCATTGAAGCATTATTTGCAATAGCCAAGACATGGAAGCAATCTGAATGTCCATAAAATGTTTATATTCAATGTTCCTACAGACTCTTACACACAAATAGAAAATGTAAGTACCACATGGTTGAGCTGCTATGACAGACTAATTGTAAATGGAATGGATTTCAGATCTTACCTTCGTGAATGAGAAAGGACTGACCTTTTGGTCTCATGCATCACTTCTGCTTCCTTGGCAGAAACTCTTTTCTCCCTTGAGTTGTTTATTTGGCTGCCTCTCTACTACACAAGAACCAATCTTCCTTCTGAAGACTCCTAATATTTATGTGGGAGTCAGTATGGTTTCAGAAAATACCATTTTGTTTTTTTGTAGAGTCAGTTATGGCCTAGGAGAGATAGGCTTCTCGTCCCACTGGACAGCAGTGGGCATGTGATCTAACATGTCTCAATCAATGAGAATTTATTTTCCTTTTTAAATTGATTGTTTGTTAGATTTTTGGCTGAGAAAGCTGGCACAAAGGCATTGTGTGTGTGTGCGCGCGCGCGCGCGTGTGCTCGCGCATGCACATGGTAAAAGGGGATTCAGACAGCCATCTAGGAACACAGGAAAAGCTAGATTTTAAATATGATCAATACAAGGCAAGGCAAAAAAGAAAGAACAAAGAAAAGAAAGGGAGGAAGAGAAAAAGGGAGGGAGAAAGAGAGGGAGGGAAGGAAAGAAGGAACTCTGGCCTAATGCAATGCTGGATCAAATCTAAATTGAAGCTAGAAAATCAGCGAATGTTTTGGGTTGTTTATGTTTGCCAAAAATTTTCCTTTATTGTTAACCCAGTTTGAGTTGGCTTCACTATTATATGAGCCATGAACATACTTATAGATATCAACTTATACAGAAGTATACTAGACCCATAAGTCCATAAATCTTTCTGTACATGTGATGCCCTTTCTTTTCTAATTCTCAGACTTTTAGAGCCTATCCAATTTTCCTTCTCCCATTCAGTGGATAAATGAAAATATCTAAGAGATATAATAACTCAGCCTGTGTACCAGTCCTGGATCAATGTGATAATACTCAAAAGTATTGTTTTGGAGTCAGATAGATCTGGTTACTAATACAGCCCTTTAGTTATCACCTTGAGATCAGCTCCTCACCTTGCTTCTGCCCCAATTCCCTTTATGTTATTGGTTTATTTTGGCTTCCGTGACAAATTAGCACAAAACTAGCAGCTCAATCAACAGAAACTCATTACCTTATAGTTCTGTAGGCCAGAAGTTTGCCATGCGTCTCACTGCCTCACAGTGAAGGAAGGCATCTGCAGGGCTGTGGTCCTTTCTGTTCTCTCTGCGGAAGATCCATTTCTTCTTCCAGCTTTGGGTCCCTTCCTCTATCCTCAAAGGCAGACCCTCTTTTTTGCCTTATTCTGCTTTTAAGGACCTTGTGACTACATTGGGCCCTCCCAGATAATCCAGAAAAACCCCCTACTTAAGGTCAACTGTTCAGCAAACTTAATTACATCTGTAGCCTTAATAGATACAGATAGCTGTGGAGGCCATTTTCTGTCTATCTATCACAGTAACATACACTTCCCTTGTACGCTTCTTGTAAAAATTAAATAGTATAAACCATACAAAGTGCTTTGCACATAATAAATGCATTATAATTTGCAGGTATGATCATTAAGTCATGAGGGAAAGAGAAGGAAATGAGAATGAAATCAATTATTTGACCTTTCAAGTACAAACTAGGGATCAGAGCTTCAGATCCAGAGAGAAGTTTGCAGAGTTAGCATTGCTTCTCTAGCCCACTCGTCAGACAACACCATTCTCAAGCGGCCACTGACTAGCATTACTCTCTGTCTCCCCAGCGCCCAGATTTCTTGCTGTAGATCTTATCTTCCCTGGGCATGGTCAACCTCTTGGCATGCTGATTCCAGATATTCCTTGGACCTTGACAAAGCCAGCCTGTATTAATCCCACACATTCTGATAAATCATTACACTAACTGGTTGAGAATATTGATTGTTAAAACCCCTGGTCATGTAAATTACTATTACCTAACAAAAAATACCATGGCTCTAAACCCATTTATCCAAAACTCAGCTATTTGAATTCCACCTCTATGATATTTGTCATAATATTATACCACTATTAACACTAAAATATTTTTAAATCAATTTATGTATTTCAATTATAATTATTTAAAAGAAAACTTTATAGCACCACTTACTATAACAGGAAAAACTAATATAATTCACCATAAATAGAAAGTAACCAAAAAAGTAAAGATAAGAAAATGAGAACAATACCATTCAATACCCAGTGATTATTGTTGCTTACCAAGACTCTTAATCAAAACAGAGGTTAGAATGGTATTGAAAGCCCCAGAACCCAAATATTTCTCAACACAGAATAGGGAAATAAATCGTGGAATATGAGATCAAACCCTATAAATCAAAAAGACTGTATAAGCTACAACTGCACCCTGCAACATGAATCAATTTTACAAACATAAAGTCAGCTTAGAAAAGTCCAACACAAAACAGTACTAAGCACGGTACTTACATAAAGCTCAAAACCAGGCAAAAGGACTCTATGGTAGCAGAAGTCAGGACAGTGACCATCCTAGGTGTGGGCACAAAGGGAACATGTAGGAACTGGCAAGTTGCTGTTTCTTAATACAGGACAAGGCATGCTTAATGTATATAATGCATCAAGCTGTACTGTGTTATGATTATACATTTCTTGTATATATGTTAGATTTCAAAAATATGTTTGCTTAAAAAATATCTTCTCTGCAAATATACACACTAGCAACAAACTGAATCTTTCTAAATATGCAATGGAATCAAAAGGATTCATTACCACACTTTAAGAAACACTGCTTTAAGACAGAGAAATGGTGACAGTAGTATATACATCATAGACCAAGGGAGGTCTCTCTGTTTGATGATCATTTTCCAAGAGTGAGTTGGAGACCTTTTCTTTTTTCATCATAAGGCTTTGGATGGTAGCATCTACCTCTCTGTATGCAACATGACTATTTCCTTGAGAGCAGGAACTGAGTCTTTAACTGCAGAGCCTTAGAACCTAACAGGGTACCTGACATGTAGAAGGTGCTCCATAATATCTGTAGAATGAGTAGATGAATGTATGGATTCTTTGAAGAACATGAACTCTACTGAACTCCAGAAAAGAGAAAAATAAGATTATGCATCTGGATAAAAGGAGGAATCGTATATAAACCTTGACACTACCATATTTACAAGTATGAGGAGTGCTGGGCACTCATAATCATCTTGAAACCCATTGGAGGACAGCTGCTATTACCTTGATTTAAAAGAGCCTTGAGTGGAACTCTACACAACCTGGTACTTTTTATTATTTAAAGGGCCCAAGGTGGTGCTAGCATTGTACTGTCAGTAATGAAAGCAAATTTGTGAGCTGCTTGGACCTAGTAAAGATAAGTTATTTTAGGTACATTCAGAATAATTAAGCAGAGTGAGTATGGGGGGGTAGAGCCATTCCTTTTTTATTCTTACTGTGGATGAGTAAAAGAAATAAAAATGTCTGAATTCTCCAGACAAGGCCCCAGATGCCTTTCAGCCACTAGTTTACAATCTTTCATACTAAAGGCAGAACCAATACTGTGTGTACATAAACATGTCATATTTAGCCTGATCTAAATTTTTTAAAAGCTCCAACAGCCTTAGCAAAGTATCTGGTGTCAAGGAGATATTCAGTAAATGAACAACATTCTCAAACCCAACTCTTATCTATTGGCCATTAAAAAAGAAGAAAGAAAAAGAAAGGGAGAGTGAGATAGGAAAATGAATATATTTTTAAGATAGAGAGTGTGTATGCAGGGAGGAAAGAGGGGCATGCAAGAAAGGTAGAGACAGAGAGGGAGGGAGAGCAGAGGGGAAAAGAAAAAGGCAGGAAAAGAAGAGGAGAAAGAAAATAAAAAGAGGAAGTAAAATGGGTACCAGAAACTCCATACATTCTAACAAACCATTTTGGAGGTTTTGCCAAATGGAAATTTAAAAAAAAAAAATGAATCAACAAAATGTAATCTAAACATATTCTAAAAAAAGATGGTGTTATAAAATAAAAACTAATGATGCTAACAGAAATCAAAGAGGGAAAGACAAATGATGGAAATCAATTGTTTACTGTCCTGCACCATGGAAATTTTTGCTTCAATGTTCAGATATCTGAAATGGACTGTGCTAAGAATAGCAGGAATCAAAGGAAAGAGTAAACTGGAGAAGTGCACCAGACTGGAAAGTCATCACCAAGGAAGGTAGTTCATGCAACACCCTATTCTTCAGATTTGGGAATACATGACATCAGAAACAGGCTATTCATACCAAAAGGAAAACAAGAATGCCCCTATGTCTATATTTTATTGGAGGGATAATATGAAACCTACAGTCCAGGCTGTGAGAAACTGTCACCTACTCTAACTCATAATTCTCTAAGTTCTGTTATTTATTCCTTATAAACAGGCTTCTTGAAAGAAGTTTTTTTCACTCATGTACATGACTTTTCAGGCGTCCCCAAACTACGGCCCAGGGGCGCAATGCAGCCCCCTGAGGCCATTTATCCAGCCCCCACTGCACTTCTGGAAGGGCACCTCTTTCATTGGTGGTCAGTGAGAGGACCACTGTATTTGGCAGCCCTCCAATGGTCTGAGGGACAGTGAATTGGCCCCCTGTGTAAAAAGTTTGGAGACCCCTGCAGTTGGACATGTAAGATAAATGCCACCAAAGTGATTAAGTAAATGGGCTATATGATCTTTGGTAGGTTGTATTACTAGTTACATCATTAAGTATGTTCCTACCTGAGGATATGCTACACATATGTACTCTGTTGAACTCAATATTTTGCATTTTGTTTACTCAAAAAAGGCTGAAATGAATTGGATCTTTTCCAAGCAGAAGCTCTAGAGCCGAGATGTAAGAGCCATGCTTCTTTTCCTACTGACACAATGATCAAAGTGTTCCCAATAGAGGCTGCTGCATCAACCTAGGTTCTGGAGTGAACACAATGTGAAGCGGAACCACAGCTGACCCACAAAGAACATGTATGTCCTTGCTTTTATAAGCTACTGACATTGTTTGGTATCACAGAATAACACCCTACTCTGAATAATACAGCACCCAAATTAGTGAAACAAAAAAAAATACATAAATACATAATTGCATTAATTTGTCTGCCTAATGGCTATTGAATATATTCTATGTCCAGTTTTGTGTTCAATTCTGGGATTAAAATTATGAACAAGACTTTATTTACAAGGACAAAAAGACTAGAGTCCTAGAAACTCACAAGTGAGAAAGCAATATGGCCTTGAGAATTCTGTAGGAAGACCACATAGAGAATTGCATCTTGAACAGGACATTATCAAATAGACATTTTTTGGAGAGGAGTAAGTAGATTCATTCAAACATAATCACAACTAAAGGGGAAACTGTGTAAGAGAATAATGGGAGGAAAATGGAGGAACAATCAGGGTTGAATCAAGGGAAAGAAAATCTTTATTAAAAAATTGAGAAATATAAAAGCAGTGGGAAATTAGAAGTCCAATGTGCTATCCATTGCACCACAGAGCCCATCAGCAATGAAAAATTAATAGATTTTTAAGAATAATGAAGTAAGAATTTTTAAATACTCATGAAGAGATAAACAGAGAAATAAATGAACTGGGACTTGAAGCCAAGTCCAGTTTTTTGTAATTTAATATGATTTTATCAGTATTTTTGATATCATTAATTTAAAGCCATATCATTTTGTCAAAATTATGTATTGAAGCCAATAATTTTAATCTCATATTTAATAACCATTAACAACTTGTGCTTTTTGAATGAGTGTCAGAGAACTCTTCCTACTATGAATACATATTGTTTAGTAATAGCATAAAAAAAGGAAAAGATCATATAGAAATTTTAAAAAATATCAACTAAGGTATTTACAAGACCTAGAAAACTACAGATTGTTAAAAACTTGCTGTGAGCATAAAATACAAGTTTGGAATTAGAATGACAATAGGGGTGTAGCATTTTTTTTTAATGATGGGTAGAGGAGGAAATGTTACGTGCTCATGAAATCCCATTTCATTTTCCTTTTCTGAACAAAATGAAACACTTTGCTTCCCTTGCATTTATGTCAAGGTCATGTGATTAAGGTTATGTTTACTGCCAGTATGCCAATGTTTCTTTTTTAGTACTTGTTGGCTTTTAATTTCAAACTCACAGAGGAATCTATTCCCTTGACTTGCTACCTAAGAGCATTAACTTTCACAAACTTTAGAAACGGACTAGATTAGCAAAGGCCACAAGGACGTCAGGAACAATTAGCACTTTTACAAGAACCAGTTAAAGAAAAATGTTCAAGGCAATGAAAAAGAAAGTATATTTAAAGGAGCAACATTAAGACACCAATGAATATATTATTTTAATTCTAAATACCTAAACTATGATCTAATTTAAAATTAATGTAACTTTATGTTCATCACATAGAAGAAAAGGAGCTTAAAGGTAAGTGGATATATTTCTAAATTATAGCATAATCTCTTGATGAAAAAGAAATATATGTTTGGGGCCTGACCGGTGGTGGCGCAGTGGATAAAGCCTCGATTTGGATAAAGCTTTCCTGGTCAAGGCCCCTATGGGAGTTGATGCTTCCTGCACCTCCCCACCTTGTCTCTCTCTCAGCTCTCTCCTCTCCAAAATGAATTAAAATTTAAATATATATATAATAAAAAAGAATTCTGCTAAAATAAAAAGAAATATGTTTGGGGATTCCTGGACCCCAGAATTATAATAAATATTCACTAAATTATAAGGGCATTTCATTGTTCACCTTATTATTTTCAGAACAGCCTTAGCTGATGGGCATACACTCCTGGCATTTCCTATTTACTAGAAAGGAAATGAAATCTTAGAGAGAGAAAAAAAAACTTTCTAAGGCCCACACAGTGAAAAAAAGTAGATAGAGGATTCCAACCGAGGTCATCTGACTCTAGACCGGTGTTTCCCAATGTGGGGCCCACGCCCCACAGGGGGGCAATTCGATAGTTAAGGGGGGCAATTTGAAAATGGACTCGACACGACTTTAACTCTTTCGCCCTGGGCCATTTAAATGCAATGCTAGATATCGGTGCCAAATTTAACAAAAAATGCAATTCTTAAATAATTGCTGTAAATAATTATTAAGTATAATTTCATTTGACGAGACCAAAATATCAACTGGGTGATTGGCGTCATCAAGTAAACTTCATCCTGGGTTCACCGCGGAGCGTGCCGTCTGCCGTGGGGAACCCCAGACGTTTCAAAAACTCGCTAAACAACGCAGTTATTCTCACCTAATTGGCCCATCGCAACTTCTGTAGTGTTTCACATCATTCAGTTGGTGTTATTTTGAAATAAGTGTCAGTCAAAACTGTTGTAAAAGCTCGTTGATTTAATAAATATACATATATATATTGTATAGATATAATTGGTAAGTATTTGATTTTATTTTTATCAATATTAAACTCTTTATTAAGTACTTCTTGCATCGGGGCTAGAAAGCACTAATATTTTATAAATATTATTGGGGCTATAATAGTGCATGCATGACAGTTTTAATTTTAGAAGCATAACTTTCCAGAAAATTTTGTCAAGTGGAAAAAATATAGATAACTTTTGATTTGCGGTGGTAGTGTAGTAAATGTGTTATATACATTTAAATAAATATGAATTTTTAGTATACGTTTACTCTATGTCACATTGAATATATTTTAACACATATTTTAATATTAGTTTTTAATTGATCTTATTTTTATTTCTTATAGCCCATAGTAAAATGAGTGGTGCAAGCAAGAAAAAAACTCGTCAATATTCAGAGGAATATTTAAAATTTGGGTTCATACCCGCTGTTCACGATGAGCAGATTCCTTTTTGTCTTTTATGCCAGCAATGCTTGACCAACGAATCAATGAAATGAGGTCGTCTTGAGGCGCATTTGAAGGTGAAACATAGTGCTCATATTAATTCAGATTTGAGTTACTTTAAAACTTTAAAGAAAATTTTTGAAAAAAGAACAACATTAAAGTCTCTATTTACTGCTCATACTTCAACTAATAATCATGTTCTTGAGGCTAGTTATCAAATTTCTTTATTCATTGCTAAAACTGGAGAAAATCACACTATAGGAGAGAATTTAATAAAACTGTCAATATCAGCATTTCTTAAAACGGTTCTTGAAAAAGATGACAAAGATGTAAAAGCTATGCCACTCAGTGACAATACTGTTAGCAGAAGAATAGACGAAATGAGTGAGGATATTGAAAAACAACTTATTGAAAAGCTGAAAACAAGAAAATTCTCCTTGCAAATGGATGAATCAACTTTGAGAGACAGTGAGGCAGTATTGATAACTTACATAAGATATATTGATAAAGGACATTTTGCTGAAGAAATGTTGTTCTGTAAAAGATTAGAAAGCACCACTACCTCCAAAGATATATATAATAAGCTAAAAAACTACTTAGATGTCAATGATATACCAATGAAAAATATAACATCTTGTGCTGCAGATGGTACTCCCAATATGATGGGCAAGAAAAATGGCTGCTTAAAATTGATGAAAGATGCGAATCCAGAAATGATTCTTGTGCATTGTGTTATTCATAGGGAAAACTTGGTAGCTAAAAACATCTCGCCTGTTCTGAATGAAGTATTACATACAGTATTAAAGTCTGTTAATGCTATTAAAGCTAGTGCCAAATGTGAGCGTCTTTTCAAGCTATTTTGTGAAGAACAAAATGAAGACCATGTGAGACTTTTACTTCATACTGAAGTCAGATGGCTATCTAAAGGAAACTGTTTGAAAAGATTTATGGAACTGTTTGATACTCTTAGTGATTTTTTAAGCGACAAACCTGAAATGAAGTATCTGTTAACAATAGATGGTAAAGCATTTGTGAGTTCTTTAGCTGATATCTTTGAAAAACTAAATATATTAAATAAGCAACTTCAAGGAACAAATAAAACTCTTGTCGATGCAAAAGCAAAGATATTTGGTTTTATTACCAATATTGAGTTATGTCAGAAACATATTAACAACAAAAACTTTAAACAGTTTCATTGGCTCCAAAAATGTGAAGTAACTGATACCGCTTTACTTGTTATTGTCAATCATTTGAATATTCTATCGGCTGATTTAAAAGAAAGATTTTCTGATTTAAAACAAATTGATTTCCCAACATGGATGATGCAGCCAATGTTAGTGGATTTGTCTGATATATCAAATATGCAGTATCAAGAAGAACTCGCAGAATTGCAAAATGATGAGTCAGTTAAAGCTTTATTTAATATCAAAGGAGCGATGGCATGGCTTTGTGAGGAAACAGAAATCAAATACCCAAATTCAACCAAATGTGCAAGAAAACTATTGCTACCATTTCCATCTTCATTTTTAGCTGAATGTGAATTTAGTGCTGTAAATGATTTACTGATAAAAAAAAGAAATCGGCTGGATATAACACAACGTGGAGACTTGAGACTAAAGCTAACCAAATTGGAACCTAATATAAAATCTCTGTGCAGCAAGCATCAAGCGCAAGGATCACACTAAATTAAAATAATAAATTAATATAGAAAAATCTGTATTAAAATTATTTGGAATTTAAATTTCTGTTTTTCATTATATGTTTTGAAATTTTACTTACTGTGTTTTGTTAACAATTTCATAGTGATTTCTTCCTAGAACCTATCATTTATGCTTATTAAGTGAACAAATCAATTTTTTAATGTTAAAAATTATGTATGTTACATAGAGGGGGACATAAAAATTTTAGAAAGGTTAAGGTGGGGCATGGCACAAAAAAGGTTGGGAAACACTGCTCTAGACACTACACTCTATGGTCTATAGCACCGCCCTGTATTTCTCCCACAGGGGTTAGCTAAGCTTGAAAATCCCTTTTATTTAAAGAGATAAGCCATTATCCTTCAAATTAATTATATCAATATAGGTTAAATAAATTCCCAGAACTATGGCTCTAATGCCCCAGGTACATTCTTTGAATATTTAGAGCTTTCTAAGTCACTACTAATTTGGTACAAAAAGTATACCATGTAGTTATTCAGAGGCACTAAAATATGTTGGCAAAGTATTTGGATGCTCAGAAACCATGTAAACAAACAGTAAAAACAACTAAACTGTTTAAATGAGTCTGTACAGGAAGAAAATATAAAACAACACATGACAAAAAGGGAACTTTGTAGGTCTTATAGACCTATGACTCCCAGCATCCTTATTTAGGGCCAAAGAGAGATATGCAGGGACCATAACCCAGTTGCATAGCATGAATGTTCAAGAAGCTACAACCACAATTTAATGGAACTTTGCAAGTGCTAAGTGGCTTAGGAAACTTTTTATCCTGAGCCTATTTTCATCAGCAAGGTTCAGAATGGTACTTCCAAATTCAAGGTGAAAAGAGTCCCAGTTCTCAATGCCTGGAAAGATGGGTGTTGGTCAAATAAGTTTGTAAATATGATATATATGTTTGCTCGCTTATAGTTTGCATTGGGTGTGGGGGACAGGCTGTAAGCAGGCAGGGTGGGTATAGCCTAAGGCTTAGTTTTAAGACTAAGCTTTTCCCCACACCCTTGACTGATTGCATGATGTGGGGTGGTACACTCTCATGAGGAATGCCATCATGCCTCAGATAAGTGACTTTGTATCAGAGACTTCCTTGTTTATATATTGGATTAAAAGGTTTTAATTTATATACTATAAAGTGGGGCAGAGCAAGAGCTTGCTCTCTTTTGGTTCCTGAGATTAGCATTAGAGGGAAGAGCAGAGAAAGGCCACGTGGAGGAGAGGAGAAGCAGCCAAGATGGCAGAGTGCTGAAGGAGAAGCCAGTTGTGTAGAGTTTGTGCAGAGAGAGGGAGATGGGGAACAGAGGTGAATAAGGCTGGTGAGGTAGAGACCTTTGATTTTAGGAATACTTGGATAAGTCAGTGGCTTTGGGAGCCCTGAATGGAAAAAGAAGTGTTTTCTCACTATGTGTATTTCTTACCCACCGGGTGCAAACTAGGATTAAAAGGTAATGGCCCACTAGTTCTTGGCTCCGTTGTTGCATTACCATCTGTCCAAATCCAATACGAACCTGCACGGGCCAGGCGGCTCTGATGGTGGCGTGGCTACTGGCTTTACAATGGGAGAAAGACCCATCCATGTGTTTGGAATTATCAGCCCTGATGGAAATCTTGCAGACAACTAAAACCCAGCCAGGTGAAGAAGATGTGGCCCTTTAATAAAGTGCTGAATCCAGTCCAGGAAGTGAAACATTATTTCAAAGTGCTTCACCAACACCACCATTAGGATGACATGCATTGTACACTTTTTACCCCCTTATGTACAAAAGTTCTAAATTAAACTCTATGCAAAACTTTTTTTAAAAGTATAGTCAGTGATTGCATCCCCATTCAAATTTTACTACAATGGGAAGCATAAAATGTGAGTATAAATTGTGTCCAGCTTTTTATAAATTTGAAGTTATTTTTTTCTGAATAAAAACATGTAAATACTCAAGGAATACTTTCACTGACCACACATGATACAATAGGCATTTATGTTATAATAAAGTTACTTCTAATTTTATTCATTTTCTAAGAAAAACAAAAAAAATCTTGTTGCTTTTCATATATTCAGCCTCGAAAAAGTCACATTTAAAAGTTCTCCTCTCTTGCTTCTCCACCCCTCCCCCTCTCCTTCCTCTCTGCCTCTCTCTTCCCCTCCCACAGCTGCAGCCGAGGCTCCATTGGAGCAAAGATGGCCCGGGCGCTAGGGATGGCTCTGTGGCCTCTGCCTCAGGCGCCAGAATGGTTCTGGTTGCATCAGAGCGAAGCCCTGTATGGGCAGAGCTTCTCCCCTTGGTGGGTGTGCCGGGTGGATCCCGGTCGGGCGCATGCGGGAGTCTGTCTGACTGCTTCCCTGTTTCCAGCTTCAGAAAAATACAAAAAAAAAAAAAACCCCAAAAAAACAAGAAAGTTCTCCACTCTTTATCAATTTTTTTATTTTATAATTAAAAGGAGAAATTGGTGTTTTTATTAGTGCCTGTGCAGGGGACAAGTAGATTCTTTTAAAAACTGCGGTGGACATGCCATGAAAAGACATTACTGAATACTGAAGATGCATACGTTTTTCTTCAGTTAGAAGGTATTGCTATAATTGTCTGTAGGCTGGATAAAGGAGAATTTGTAGTGAATAAAAAGCCAGGGTTTTTTTTACAAATGGAAAATGTCTGCGTGATGGAATGGTGGAAGAAGTGGATATAAGAGGACAGTTCAGTGGGTGAGAGGATCGCACCAAGGTTGCCAATTTGATCTTGGGTCAGGGCACATACAAGAGTCAACCAATGAATGCATAAATGAGTGGAACAACAAATCAAAGTTGCTCTCCTTTTTTCCCTCCCTTTCTCTTCCTCTCTCTCTAAAAAGCATTATATAAAATTCAAGTTAAATTAAAAAGAGGACGAGTGGACAAAATCCTCTGTGAGCACAGTAGCTCTTCACATCAGGATTCACTAGTATGCCCATAAGTGATCATCAGTTGAGAAATGTGCTCCAACCAATTTTATGACAAATTTCTGAAGTTTGTGAGTGCTTTGCTATCATTTAATAAACCAGAATAAATTTAGAATTCTTTCTGTAGTAACATTGTCCACAATCGTACTCAAATAAGCTTTTATTGAGTGGGAGATAAAAAGGTACATCTCAACAGAGGTATATCCCTTTACATACAAAGATATTTAAAATTATATATGTTATATATGAAAGCTATGGCATCAGCAAGATCAAGCCAGGCATTCCAAAACTACTGAGAAAGACAACTGCCTGTATTCACTCACCTGGTGTCAAAAAAGAATTCTAGATGATAGTCAAAGAAAAGGAGTACTTGTAGGTGTGAATCCAAGCAGAAATCTGGAAATATTTTTTCCCCCACTGGGATAAATGATTGTTCTTCCTTATTTAAATTTACAATTTTAGACACTGTCATTCAAAGAACAACTTAACCACCCTTCCCCCACTACCCCGGGCTCACTTATCTGCCTGAATGAAGCATGTTAATAGACCAACTCTGCTGCCACAAAATTCCTCAAGTGATTAGAAAGTTCAGAGATTCAGGAATTCACTTTATGCTGCATATAAATATAACAGATGCTTTTCAATTCCATTTTCAAGTATCTGCTACCTGTTCTTGCTCTTATTTTTATGCATGCAATAGTACTCCCTGGAGAAATAGAATTTGGAGGTTTGTAATTATTCATAAGACGATTCGTAAAAGCACTTTTATATTACAGCCTAGAAAAATCATAATACAAAAAAATCCAGTTATTTCCTTCTATCACTATCACTACCTAACTATTTAAACACTACTTCTAGGCAGATCTTCCTAAAGCCCATGTTCAATGGTATCATTATCTACCTTGGAAACCAACAGCTTCTCAACATCTACAAATTATATAGTACTATAAAATAATGTAGAATGGTATAATGGTTAAGACTGTTTGCTTCCTCACCCCACCACTGGAGTGAGAAGCAGGGAGGCAGACATACAGACTCCCGCATGCGCCCGATGGGGATCCACCTGGCATGTTCACTAGGGGGTAATGCTCTGTCCATCTGGGGCATTGCTCCTTTGCAACCGGAGCCATTCCAGTGCCTGACGTGGAGGCCACAGAGCCATCCTCAGTGCCCGGGCCAACTTTGCTCTAATGGAGCCTTGGCTTCGAGAGGGGAAGAGAGAGACAGAGAGAAAGGAGAGGGGGAAGGGTGGAGAAGGAGATGGGTACTTCTCCTGTGTGCCCTGGCTGGGAATCGAACTCGGGACTTCTATACACCAGGCCGACACTCTACCACTGAGCCAACTGGCCAGGGCAGGTTGCTTGCTTTTAAATCTAGGCCCTGTCCTGTTTTGCCTATGTACAGTTAAGCAGGTTATTTTACTTGTCTGTTTACAGTTTATTTGCCTGTAGACTGGAGTTAATTATAACAATGTTACATAGAACATATAAGCAAGATATATATATATTATATATAGCATACATAAATATATAATAAGCAGATATATTGTTAATATATAATCTATAATAAATATATTAACAAGTAACTATATTTAAATAATAAATATATAAATACAAATATAGAATATATTTCACTTAGAAATAATGTTTGCTATAATATATCTATATATGCATATCTATGTGTGTGTATGTGTATATCTTAGACTATTATATTGCTTAGAACATTATAAGCACACAGGAATATTAGCTGCATTACTTTTATAATCTTTGCATTTGGCATTTAGTGTGACCTAACTATCCTTTTCTTACACGTAGCTCAAATTCTAGCCAGACTGCATAATCACTATTCATCAGTTATCCAAACTGCCCAACCACCATATGTTTGTTCCTGCTGCTTGGGCTATTAAAACCATTCTACCCACAACTCCCAGTTAAGAGATCTCTGAAAACTCATTCATCCTTCTTAGGTAAACTTAAACATTACTCATTCAGAAAGCTTTTCTGGTTCTCAGTTCCCCACCTTAGAGCATCTACTGAAGAATGGCAGGTGTGTTAACTTTGATCATTGCAGGGGCTTCAGAGAGACTCTGCTGAAAGGAAGTCAGGGATCAGAACTGACTAAAAGACAAGGAACATCAGGATCAATTAGTCATGTCTGCCTTGGTGCTAGAATGGAAGACAGCATCTATTTGCCATCTCTACCCATTTCCCTTGGTTTGTATAACCACCAAGACATTTGAATTACTCAACTGTTGTTTTATGTTTAACTTTGACCTGTTTCATACCTCTTTGAGGCTCCATCATACTCAAATTTGTATCCCTGCAATGTCTAGCACAGTCTGGCACATCATATGTGCCCACATTTTGTTGAAGTTGTTTGAGTTGCCCAATCTCATATTCTCTTTCTTTTTCTTTTTTAACTTTATTTAGAAAATTAAATTTAACAAAATGACATTGATCAATAAGAGTACATAGGTTTCAGGTAAATACTTCTGTAGCATTTGAACTGCTGATTATGTTGTGTTCCCCTCACCCAAAGTCAAATCATTTTCTGTCACCATATATTTGTCCTACTTTACTCCCTTCCACCCACCTTCTCCCGGACATTCTTTTTTCACCTTGGGACTGATTCAGGTCTGAGCCAGTAAGGTTTTACTCAGAAGACCTTGGCTGGGTCCATTTTATCCCTGTTGGCAATCCTGCTCTGCTTGCATCTGTGCTTTCAAAGACTAAAGGTCTAATTAATTCTGGAAGTCTACTACAACTTACGATTACTCCTCTTGCTTTTTTGTCCTATGTCTGCATCTTTGTTATCCTTTGGCATCCTCTGGGTTCCCTTGTATAATACTTATAGTTTCTTATTTTCAAGACTAGGCCTTTGGGGTTTCCCCAGCTGGGGAGAGACTGTGCCTCCCAGAGCTAGTCAATTCTTTTTATAATGTCATTTTTTAATGTTTATTTTATTGATTTTAGAAAGAGAGGAAGGGAGAGAGACAGAGATAGGGACATCAATCTGTTCCTGTATGTGCCCTGGCCAGGGATCAAACTGGTAACCTCTGTGCTTCAAGACAATGCTCGAAGCAATTGAGCTATCCAACCAGAGTTCAGGGCTAGCCAATTCTTAGAAATAGCAAATAACCATTCCATTGATCCATATGTTTGCATTTTGGCCAATACTATGCTGCTTTGTTTACTATATAGCTTTGTAGTAGTTAGAAATCAAGATGTGTGATCCCTACAGCTTTGTCTTTTTTTGTTTTTTGGTTTTTTTGGTTCTTGTTTTTGTTTTTAATCAGGAATAATTGACTATTTGGAGTCTTTTGTGATCCCAAATTTAATTTTTTTGTCTTATTTCTGCAATTTTACTGTATTTGTTTACCTCTAATAATTTTTAGTGGAGACTTTAGCATTTTCTACAGCCAATAAATAAGAACATCTACAGAGTATTGATGAATGGATAAAGAAGATCAGGTATATAAACACAGTGGAATATTATGCAGCCATAAAAAGGGTGAAATCCTGCCACTTGTGACAACATGAATGAATTATGCAAGGTGTACTGTGCTCAGTAAAATAAGTTAGAAGGAAAAAAACAAATATTTTATGACTTTATGATATGTGGGGTATAAAAGCAAAAACTTAAATAAAATAAAAGAACAAACAAAAGAAAACTAAAACTTATAGAGACAACAGATTGGTGGTTACCAAGAGTGGAACAGGGTTGGAGAGAAAGTGAAATGAGGAAAGGGGCACAATTGTATGGGGACAAAAGAAAACGAGAATTTTGCTGGTGAGTATGATATTGGACTTACAGATATCAATTTGTAATAAAACAATGTTACCTCAATATAATTTTTTAATTGAATTTACTGGGGTGACACTGGTTAACATAATTATACAGGTTTCAGGTGCCTGATTCTACAACACATCCTGTACATGGTATTGTGTGTTCATCCTTCCCCATGTCAAGTTTTTTCCATCAGTATTTATCCCCCTCCCTCCTCCTCCCACTCCCTGGCAATCACCATACTGCTGTCCATGTCCATGAGATTTTTCTTTCCTTTTTTATTTTTTATTTTTTTACTTTCTTTGCTCAATCCATCCACCTCTTCACCAGGCCCTCACCTTCAACAACTGTCAGCCTACTCTCTATGTATCTCTAATATGCTTTTTAGTTCATTTTGGTCATTAGATTCTGTATGTGAGTGAAATCATTTGGTACTTGCCTTTGTCTGACTGGCTTATTTCACTTGGTGTAATGTTCTCCAGGTCCATCCATGTTGCCGCAAAAGGTAACATTTCTTTATTTTTTATGGTCACGCTGTATTCCATTGTGTAAATATACCACAGCTTTTTTATCCACTCATCTACTGATGGGCACTTGGGCTGCCTCCAAATCTTGGCTATTGTAACTAATGCTGCAATGAGCACAGGGGTACATATATTCTTTCAAATTAGTCTTTTAGATTTCTTCAGATAAATTCTCAGAAGTGGAATATCTGAGTCATAAGGCAGTTCCACTTTTACTTTTTTGAAGTAACTCCATATTGCTTTCAACAGTGACTGTACCAATCTTCATTCCTACCAAGAGTGTACAAGGGTTCCCTTGTCTCCACACCCTTGACAACACTTGTTTGTCATTTATTGATGTTTGTTATTTATTGAGGATAGCCATTCTGACTGGTGTGAGGTAATATCTCACTATAGTTTTAATATACATTTATCTGATGATTGGTGACATTGAACATCTTTTCTTATATCTATTGGAAATCTTTATGTCCTATTTAGAGAAGTATCTATTCAGGTTCTTTATCCTGAGTGACCCTGGTACTTCCCACATACCCTGCATGGTGTGGCATGATTCTCCTATTGGGAACAGTGAATAACAAACAATCTTTCCAATGGCAGTTGCCTCCTGATCTGCTAACCTCATCATACCTGAATAATAATGAAACCTACATTTAAAACCAACTTGCCATTCTGTATCCATTGATTCCCATTTCTTCACCAAGTTTTCAATCTTGCTTTTCAGAACTCTGAAGAGAATCATTATGTGACTTGAATGACCAATTTTTAAACCCTTTCCTCCATTTGTTTGGAGATTACTATATGCATCTTCCTCTAAATCACCTTAAAGAAGTCTCTCAGTAGGAGTCCAGCTCTGGTTTATTACCAATGAGGATAATGCCATTAGAGATAATCACATTTTGTAGATATCATCTCCAAAGAACAATTGCCTTAAGAGCCCCTATTGAAGTACTTTTTCATTTATAACAAGATCTTATGATAGTTAAAAATAAACACAGAACAGAAACCTAATTCTCCGATTCTCTAATGCCATGAACTGTCACACAGATCAAGACACCAGCAAGTTTTGGCAAACCTCACAGTAAAATAAAAGTTCACAATATTTTTCTTCTCATTTTTATATTTTTTCAAGAGGAAAAAGAAAGAGTATGTGATGATACTAATTAATGGACCTGTACATTTTAAATATTATAAACTTTATTTCTAATCAAAGTAATGTACAGAGTTTTTAATGGTCAGTGAGAAACAATAACAAAGGATATACTGGTAATAAGCATTTCCATTCAACTATCTTTTATCACCCTCCTCAACCACACAGTTAACCATGTTTAACTCTTCTGTTATTTACTGCCACAGATCTTCATAATATGTTCATATTGCTATTTCTGAATTTATTCAGAAAGTTTTATATATATATATATATATATATATATATATATATATATATATCATAACATTTTATGTTAACTTTATATTACAGTACATAAAGGTTTACTTTCCTTAGGTCACTCTTTGCCATCTCTATAAATATCTACTTACTATAGACTCATTCTTCTAAAATATTTATTTCATATTTACCAATTAAATAAATCATCAGAATTTGGTTATCTATCTATTTTTTTTAAGTGAGAGGAGGGGAGATAGTGAGACAGACTCCCATATGCACTCTGACTGGGATCCGCCTGGCAACCCCCGCCTTGGGCCAATGCTTGATTCAACTGATCTGATGCATTTGGACCAACCAAGCTATCCTCAGGGCCGGGGGCCAAAGCTCGAACCAATTGAGCCACTGGCTGCAGGAGGAAATGAGAAAGAGAAGGAGGAAAGGAAGGAGCAAAGAAGCAAATGGTCGCTTCTCTTGTGTACCCTGACCGGGAATTGAACCCAGGATATCCATACGCTGGGCCAACACTCTACCCATTGAGCCAACCAGCCAGGGCCAGGTATCTATACTAATAGCTTTGTGTTTTTCAATGTAGCTAAGCTAGTTCTTCCCACAACATACAGAAGCCTCTCCATATGGTTTTCCATGATGTCAAATACATAATTTTCATTTTTCTTTTTGGGGAACTCCCCCTGGAGCCTTCTGCCTTTCTATTCCAAATGATTTTGGTGTTCCTTTAGGCCAGCTACAAAGCTTCTATTCTGGGACTTCCCCTCACTATCAACTGAAACATCAACCTTGAGAAAGCTATTTCCTGAATTCCATGTTTTCTTCTATCTTGGTGTGTTTCCCCATGTTGATAACAAACATATCTACAACTTCCTGAGAAAGGTGCAGTAAATAAAAATGAGATTTTCCTTGTCTTCAAATGTCTTTATTAAATACATTCTCTTAAATCAGAGTTTAATACTTTTATTTATTTTTCATATTTCAGTGTTTGCTGAATGTAATTGATACCAGATATTTTGTACGTCACCTGCTTCATTGTCTTTCTTTCCTCTCTGTTAAAGTAGGATCTTCTCTCTATCTTCGCTATTCTTAGATCTGAGAGATTTTCTTATATTAGTTCTTTGACACTTTGCCATTGTTTTCTCCATCTTTTTTCCTATAACATTATTAAGTGGATGTTGATCTCCTTGATTAACTCTCACCTTTTCTCTGCTGCAATTCTATTGTGTGGTCTTTGACATTATCTTCTAACACTTCCACTATCTTAAATTTCAGTTGCTAAAATTATAGTTACCAAGAGTATTTTTTTTTCAAAAGGTCATCTTATTTCATGAGTAGATGATTTTTTCTTAATTTCTCCAAGAACATCAGTTTAAAATGCAATTTATTTTGTTACCTTCATTATTCTTGATTTTTCTTTTCCTATTTTTCTGTGCTTTGATCTCTTGCTCTTTCATATTGAAGGCTTACCACAAATCATTGGTGGTCTTTTGCTGTCTACATATTGTAATTTTAATTGGAAGACACTAAAGCTATTTGACTCCTCTCACAAATGAGCCAACCTAGAGACTAGAATATACTGACAATAGTGATCTGGCTATGTGAGTGCTTCAGTTGAAAGGGGTAGAGGTAGTTCTAGGGAGTATGGTCTGGTCATGCATTTAGGAAAAGAGGACTAGAGAACCTCAGAATTGTGGGTATGTGTCTAATTACTCTTTTTATCAGACTGGTGCCTCAGTCATACATCTATTGCATCTGGTCTCCCAGAAATTCTCTGAAAGACTCAATAAGTGAGCCTAGAATCTTGGAATTTAAATTTTCTTTATACTTACTTTCTTTATACAGATTGGTGTTTCTAGTTGCAGAATATTTATGTGTCTGAAAAATGACCTTGTCACTTTTCATCAGGCTTCTATAAGCACTTACTCTTTTGCTTTCTCTCTTGTGTTTCATTCTCTTTGGGTCCATTCCTTGTCCCTGCTCCATCATCCAAAACATGTTGAAAGCTCTCACCTGCTTCTGTGCTTCATCCTTTCTTGTCCAGATAGATCTATAGTTATTTAATGCCTTTAGTTTCTTTTCACTGTGTTGTCAGCAGTAACCATAGGATATTAAATGCATATTTAATACAAAGACAGCCTTGTACATTTAATCACTAGATTGTTAAAGAAATGAACAATGGCTGTGTTAACACACAGGGAATCAATGAGGTAAATGGAAATTTATCCATTCCAACACATTGATTAGGGAGCCTCAAAAGCAAGATATGGACCATTACATAATATTATTTAGAAAAATTTGTTAAAATAGAGGTCTGATTTCTAGAGTTCAGAATTCAGAACATCTGGGTGATGTCCAAGAATTGATATATTTAATAGATTCCTGCATTATTTTTATAGTACGCCACTGATTTACACAGGTTCTCTTATTTAAAACAAGAGAAAATTCTTCACTAAATTTAGTCATGCAATTTACGAAGTAAGAATGCATCTCACTAAACCTAATTTTTCTTTCACTGAGCTTTAGACAAAAAAGAGAATCAATATTTATTAAGAACCCATGCCTTCTGCTAAGTAGCTTTTTTAAAATGCTAGAGTAGTGTAGATAGATTCCCCATTATATAAGCCACTAAGTAATTATCAGAGATATTAGATCATTTTCCTAAAATAATATGACTAATTAGCAGTAAAGTCTGACTTAAAATCCAGTCAGGGTCATTTCTTGACATACCTTTGCTCAATCAATAAGAAGCTTCTTCATACTTTCAATAATCAATTATAATCAGCTGATTACATGCTGCAGTTAGCCAGTGAACTAGCCACTGTTAAAGATCAGAAGAGAAATTCCCTTAGAAACTGGAATATTGGAAACTGAAATGAGAAACAAAACAAAGACCCAGGAAATAATCAGTTTCTGTACGGTCCTCATTGGGTAGCTCAGTTGGTTGGAGCATTGTCCTGATACTCCAAGGTTGCAGATTTGATCCCCAGTCAGGGCACAAACAAGAATCAACCAATGAATGCTTGAATAAGTGGAACAACAAATCTCTCTCTCTGTCTCTCTCTCTCCCTTCCTCTCTCTAAAAATCAATTTTTAAAAAAAGAGTCTTTGTATGCTCTAACATCTTCTCTTTCGGATTCCAAGAATGTTAATATGTATACTTAGAGTAGGAAAAGAGGGAGGTTTCCATGATCAATAAACTGGGTAACTGAATTAAATACCTATAAAGGGTTGTGTATTTGTTACAAAGCATCTCAGAATCTTTAATGTAAATATGCACCATTAGTTTCCAAGTGGAAGATGGAGTGTTCCCTACACATATTTGGCTTGTTAACCCCCATTGGCATCTAAGGTAAAAATGTAATTGAAAAGAAATTGAAAAATGCTAAGAGAGAATGACAAAATATTGATCATTAATAGAGAAAGTCAACCTGTTCAAATGAGTAGGTACCTAATGTAGCCTTTGAAGAATCTGGAGGTCCTAAATGTTGTCTGATGTCACAGAGATGGCAATGAAGAGGCTAAGATAAGGCTGGCTCACTTCGAATGGAAGGCTTATACTACCACAGTAAGAGCGAATGCTAGAACCGAATGGAAACAGATCTAAAATTCCTGCCTGGGTTTGGTATGAAAACCAAAATAAAATTATATATACTCCCAGGCCATTTCTAACTGTGATATTCTAAGGTTTAAAGGAAATAAAACACTAAGGATTAGAAGACAGGAAGATAATTCTCTTCCCTTATCAGGCAGGCTCTATACAATCACTTGGCATGTGATCCTCTATATTTTTTCAAGATGCATGTCCTGAGTGTATTTATTCATATTACAGTTATATAATAAATAAATAATACAGTGGAGTGATATTATTTTTATTAGTTGCAATGATATTGTTACTATTTGCAATGACACTATCTTTTTAAAATAAATGACACAATCATTAATTTTAGTGTGACTTCTTATTCTATCCTTACCAAAACCTCTGGAGATATATAGGGCAGTCATTGCCATCTTTGACATGCCATAACTGAGGAAAGTTATACGTGTCAGAATGCTTTGGTATCCAAGAGACAGCAATCAACTTAAACTAACTTTAGAGAATTTATTAGCTGTATTAAGTCAGAAGGCTATTAGGTCAGCTTAAAATGTGAGAGGAAATAATGTATTTGTTTCTAACCTTCTTCCCAGGAGGGTAGAGACTTTGTCTGTCTTGTTCCTGTCTGGTCTGTAGTTTTGAACAGAGTCTGACACTTTTAAACACTAAACACTCATTGAAGAAATGAAGAGCATAAATATACTGCTCACAAAAAATTAGGGGATATTTCAAAATGAATATGAAGCAATAAGAAAAGAAACATTTGATTTTTTTTTTTTTATTAAACAAGAACATCAGAAAAAACAAGCGACAAGTAAAAGAAAGTTGTTGGGTTATGTAAATGAATGCAAAACCAACTTTTATTTCATTGGTGAAAATGCACTGTACAAAATGCTGAAAGTACTAGAGTATCTGCACGTTTTCTGATCCCCTAATTTTTGTGAGAAGTGTATATTCTAAGTAAAACAGCAATGATCCTCTATACAGGTACCTATACTGACCATAATAATATGTTCTTAAGTACAAAGTATTCAGAAAATAAACTATTAATACAATACCTTTTTTAGATAAAAATATAGTGAAAAGCAATATGAGTTTTATAGAAATACTAAATTGTAACTTATTCTCAAAATATATACAAAGAACTTGGTGAAACTAGGAAAATAATTAAAAATTGCAAAATGGAATATATAGCCATTTTGTAAATTTAGCAGTGATTGCTTACAGATTGTGAAATATCTTAAATCCAAAGAATTTCCTTTTAAGAATTTTATTTCACTAGCAAGAAGATAGTTTGGATTAAACTGTGCTCTTTATTTGCATTAAGGAACAAATTAAAGTGAGAATTAATGAAAGAAATTATATTTTAGAGGGAAAGAAAAACAACCAGGGGGAAAATTAAGACAGACAAGATTAAATTACATTTAGGTCCGATAGCTAGCTCAGTTTTAGAGGACAGAGTTGCTGAGCAAAATAAGTCATACTCTAGAGATTTTTGAATGCAAGGGTGACAACTCTTCTTAGTGTCATAGTCATTAAGATTTTCATGCCAAAAAAAAATGTTCTTTAGAAAGAACGATGTGGCAGCATTGGTTACAGAGGGTTACTGTGAAGAAAGCAGCATCTATTGAAATAGAGACTAGGACATATAAAAAATAACTGAAGTTTGAGCTGGGGATACAGCAACAGGGAAGAGACAGAAAGGATGGGCAAGGATGAAGAGGAAATGGCAGTACATGTGAGGTGAGACAAGGATCTCAATCTCAGCTTCACTGTAGCTCACATACTGGGAACCCTGGACAGGTCACTCGATAGTTATACTATGCCCAGCCATTTTACATCTCACTTCTGATGGTTCCAGATTGCCAATCCTGTCCAAGAGGAAGCACATGACCCAGGCGTGGCCAATCACAGGACGGTAACTCCTTAGCATCAGCAGTCCTGTGACCCAAGAAGTCAGAACCCTTCCCTGGGTTTTATATATTACACTGGAAGAAATCCCCTCCATGTATAAAAGTCCCCTCTGAGGTCGAAAAGAATCACAGAGGCAGCAGAAAGTTCAAAATGAACTGAGTTCCCAGTTGCCATCCTTACAGCACCCATGCAGACAGCTCTTCCCTGATCTTGAAGCTGTCTCTATGATTCTTAGCTACATAAACCAATGCATTCCTTTGTGAAAACTTAAGTTTAATTTTTTCACTTGAAACCAAAAGAGTTTCAATAATACGTAAACTCACTGGTGCCAGCTTTCTCAATTGTGACAAGGCAGCAGTGAGAATGAGAGCCCCACACATCCTCCAGGCTTGTGGCAAGGCTCAAAATAGAAATCACACTCTAAACTATTAAGCACTGCACAAATTAAAGCTCTCTACTCTGAGTAAATGTTTTTAACCACAATTACTTTAATATATTGTAAATGCAGTCATTTCCCTGTCGTTCATACATGTATGTATCTGAACTAAAACCATAAGAATGATAATGATAACTTATAATACTAGCTTTTATGTGCATAATGTTTTACAAAGCCACTTAGCTAAGAAATGATGTAGTTAGGATAAAAAGTCAGCACATTTTACTAGAGGACTCATTCTTAAAGAGACTATCCAAATCATCCTCAGATGTAAAATTTTAAAAAGGCAAGGGCCCAACTTTTTTCTGTTACTATGCACCCTGAATAATAGCAGATGGAATGAAGCTCTATGGCTTCAATGGTTTAAAGATTAATTCACTTATCATATCCAGAATAAGTTTAAAAATTTGAGTTATGACAATGGTCTGCTATAATTTTTGCAACCTATTCTTGATAATGTTCAATTGGTAAGACCAGGTAGAATCATTACTCAGCTATTTTAGATTCTACTTTTTCTTTCCATTTAATTCCACCTTAAGTTTCTATAACTAAGCACAAGATATCAAGCTATGGAAGATTGACTCTAAGATGCAAATTAGTTAATATCTAACACTGTATAAAAGATTACATTTTGAAATACAGGGAAATCATCTTTTATACTTACATTACCTAAATGTAGAGAAGACAACTTTTTCCATTTGGTGTGCCTACAAAAAAGATAGTGGGGAAAATAAGTTTTACTGCTAGTTATGAGGTTTGTGTTGAGATTTAAAATAAAGTCTTTGGTCAAATAGGTGCCATTAAATAATAAAAGTGCAGTCTAAATCCATTAAAAGTGTATTTTTTAATTAAGTATTAAAGGTCATCTCTCTTTTGTTAATTTCATGTGCTTGCACAGGTAGGAAATTATAAAATATTATTTGAATTGCTAATAGAGACCAACTAATTGTGCTAAAAAGAACAGATCCAGCCCGATGGTAATTATCCATGTGAAAAATTAGTTTTCTTAGAAAGTGGCATTGTGCAATTTGGCTTCTAATTGGTATATGGCACCAATTAATGTATAACAATGCATCTAGCAAATGAAAGAAAATTTATTAAAAAAGCTGAGTAAAATGTCATGCTTTAGTAGTATAGAATAATGTCAGTGTTTGTCTCCCACTCCTTTATTATTGCATATTATTTTATTTTTTGTCTTGCTGTTTAGGGTTCATTTCTTCGGGCCCAGTCTTAGTCACTAGCTTATGCGGCACTTCCAACTTTGTTGTGTTAACAATTGATAGGCACTTACCCACATTTTGCTGTGTGTCATGCTCTGTGGTGGGCCCTAGGGCAGCCACAGAGGCAATCAGGATACATTCTAGCTGTTATGTTTCAAGGTCTCAGCTCTTGTGTCTCTTTTTCCATGAGCTTTTCCTGACATTCTAAAATTGGTCCAGCTGCAGTATTTCCATAGCAACTTGTACTTATTTCTGTTTTGCAATTACAATGATGATAATGATGATGACTAATATTCATATAAGGTTTATTATGTGCTGAGTATTTTTTAAACAACTTTACATACATTAACACATTTAATTCTTATAAACCTATTAGGTAACTACTATTATTATTACATCATTACTTTTTAGAAGAGAAAATTGCACCGGAATGCAGTTAAATAACTTTCCCAAGGTCACACAGCTAAGCAAGAGAGTCCTGTTTCAAACACTATCTACAGTATCTGTGCTCTTGGCCATTGCTCTATACTGTCTTCCTCATAGCGAAACTCCTCATAACAGACTCAGTGCATAAACTGAAAAATAAAAAATAAAAGTGCCAAATTCATAAGAATATAAATTAACATGAATTCTCAAAACATGCTTTAAAAATAAGAATGAGAAAAATAGAAATAATGTGGAATCCCAATCAGTAGACTCAAACTAAAAGGAAAAAACAAAACAAATATTTACAATAGAGAAAGTGGTAGGCAAGAGAGGGCAAAGAGGGGTAGATGGTGATGGAAGGAGACAGGACTTGGGGTGGTGAACACACAGTACAGTACATACATGATGTATTATGAAATTGTACCTAAAACCTATATAGTTTTATTAATCAATATCACTCCAATAAATTCAATAAAAAAATAACAAATATTGGTACAAATGTTCATTTTTACTTAAAGTAAAATGTTTTCTATAGGTATATATGTAACTTTTATTAATGAGTAGATTAATAGAAATTATGTATATACACACATCACATACATATATATGTGTATTTATATGTTTGTGAATATATGTGCATATATGTGGTATATGTGTATATATATAATTTGTATTAATCTACTCTTCAATAAACTTTACTTAAATGACTAAGAATTCATCTTAATCAGATAAGCTAACAATGTTGCCAATTTCTCAAATGCATCTGCTTACTTATGGCTATATCTCATATGAGTATATAAGCTGCTCATTTAACATGATGATTAGCAGAGTTTGTACATCTATGCAATACTCACAAAATACTCTTTAGATAGATAGATGGACAAATGGGTAAGGTGGGAACAAAATAATGGAGCACAGGAAATCTAGTGAAGTTAGAGGTGGAGAGTTGAAGATAGTAAGAAAAGCTTAGGCCACATTGTGGGGTCTCTATTCTGTTGGAAAGTTTGAGGATTTCTTAAAGTCATTGGGAGCCACTCAATATGAGGAGAGGAATAACATGATTATACAGGGGTACTAAAAAGAAACTTATGGTGACAGACCAGGTGAGGAAGACATAAGACACAGCAGTATTGAGTGTATGGCAGCCATATGATTGTGCCTGGCAGTTGTCCAAGAACAAAAAGTTGAACTGACCAGGGGCCCCAGCTTCCTCTAAAATCATCCTTCTTAGCATTTGCCTCCAGTCCATGCTTCTCATGGGCTGCTCACAGGGAATGACTGATCATGGCAGGAATGCCAACCTAGTCTTCTTCTTGGAAACATGAACAAGTTTGATGGTTGACTGTGGCTCAGAGACTCCCTGGTGGCCTCATAGAACTATCCTTAGATGCAGGGCAGACTTCGACACTTCCAGGCAATCTCTAGTCTTTTTCACTTTCACTAGGAATTGAATCTGTATCACAGTATGATGATTCTCCCAGCCTCCCATGGCTCCTTTCCCATTTCCTTTTGTGGGCATGTCTCCCAATAAATTTTTGCCAATTTTATCTTGTCTTGGCATCCTCTTGGAAGAAAGTCCAGTATTGTGCTGGAGCCAATTCATACAAGCTCATGAGAGCCAACAATTAAATTTTTAGGTATTTTTCAAGCTAGTTTTTAAACATTCCACTATCAAAATTAAATTATATAAATTTACAATTGAATAAACTATATTAAAATAAAAGTAACAAATACTCAAAACTATAATTTTCTAATTTTTTACTATATTTTGCTATTATTTATGCTCTTGAAGTTACTTATTTCTAATGTTGCAGATACTATACAATGTTTTACCACATGCCTCTCAATGTCACATTGGTAATTTGAAATTGGTCACAATAGGGGCATTTATGCAACAGAAATCAGCAAATGATATAGAAATCAATAAATCAGTATTTGTCTATTTGTTTCTATCTCCTTTTTATTTTGGAAAGCTGGTTGTTAAATATTTGCTAGCACACCATTTATCTGCATGCATATTGACCCTATTTTGACTTGAGAATTTATAGAAAACATATTCAGAAATAACATAGTTGTAATATCCAGCTATGTTGTGAATTCTTTGAGGGTAAGAACATGTTGACATTTTCTTTACAAGTATGGTTAGAGTAATAGGACACTTGGGAGTTAACTTTACAAAAATATTTTTAAAAGGAAAAAAAAATATGGAATGCTAAAAGTAGAGTAAAACAATTTGTATCAATTAAATCTGAACCTCAGATTTTCTCATGCTCACACAAATAATAGTGAAAATAGAATTTATTTAACAAAAACAAAGCAAAACAAGAATACTCTACATCTACAGCAAAAGACCATAGTGATGTATTGTTACAGTACCAAAACCGCTGTGCCTTTCTAGTCTCCCTCATTCACTCTCTTGTCTAAACTGATGTTTGAAATACAGCTTCTGAATGGAAAAAAAAAATCAGTATTTCTTTTGGACACATAATTTATTTCTATTCTATCTTCATACATCTTAACTTAAAATTCTTATGTCAAGTTAAGCATTAAAACAAAACTGTCATTTGGGCTGTATGTCCAATGCCTCAGAACAAAAGTAACCTAAATGCTTATAAATAAAAACACTTACTCTAGGATTCAAAAGAAATCCCTCCAAATTTGGAGATGTGGGACAAATATTTTTTATTCCATTTTAACAGGAAGCTGAGTCACTGTCACAGTGATTTCCAGACTTCGGTTTGTAACACCTCTATAATGTTCCATGATATTTTCAAAACAAAATTTACTTCAGTTCATCTCCACTTTTAAAATATAGCACTTTTAGAGCAAATGTGATGGGTAAAATCAATCTTATTATGTTTGAATAAAATGAGTTTGAATAAGAACCTGAATCACTTGTGGCTGAATAACCTTCCTGAGTCTTAGAATTAAGGCTAACAAGAACATTTTCTTGTCCCCTTGCTTTTGCCTGGGCCTCAAATTCTGCCCTGGCTGATTGCAAAAGTAAGGTGTTCCTAGGGTAGTGGTGTTCCAAGTACAGACCTCAGATCAGCAGCATCATTGGTTAAAAATGGAAATATTTAGCCCTCATCCCAGACCTACTAAATTAGAAGTTCTGGGGGATGGTGCTTCCCAGGGTATGAGTGTAACGCTTGTATTACTGATGTACACGAAAGAATGAGAACCACTCTTTCTGGTGTTTAGGTATCTAACAGGATCAGAAAAATGACCTAGGAACTTGGGTCCTTCCAAGAATGTGTCCCATCACAAAGGGAAAATGATATAAAGTCATACGGGCATTTACGCATATAAATCAGATCTCCAGGAAAAGAGTAAAATATTCTATCTATCCCCATTTGTTTCCAAATATCCATGTGTCCTTTCTTTCTTTTTTTTTCTTGTTTTTTTTTTTTTTTTCTTTTTGACAGAAACAGAGGGAGAGTCAGATAGAGGGGCAGATAGGGACAAACAGGAAGGGAGAGAGATGAGAAGCATCAATTCTTTGTTGTGGCACCTTAGTTGTTTATTAACTGTTTTCTCATATGTGCCTTGACCAGGGGGCTACAGCAGAGTGAGTGACCCCTTGCTCAAGCTAGCAATCTTGGACTCAAGTCAACAACCTTGGGCTTCAAGCCAGCGACCTTTTGGCTCAAGCCAGTGACTATGGGATCATGTTTATGATCCCATGCTCAAGCCAGCGACCTTATGCTCAAGCTGGTGAGCATGTGCTCAAGCCAGATGAGCCTGCGCTTAAGCCGGTAACCTCAAGGTTTCAAACCTGGGCCCTCCGTGTCCCAGTCCAACGCTCTATCCACTGTGCCACCATCTGGTCAGGCTCCATGTGTTCTTAATTAGATAATGCAGACATCTGGATGATGGTATAAACTTTTATCTATCGAAAATCATATAAATGAGGATACTACCTGTTAACCTATCCTCTTTAACAGACACCCATTACCTTGTACCCAAGGGCATTCTCTGCATTCATTTGGAGCAAGGGCAGTATTTTCTAAAGAACTGTGTGACCAGCCAAAGTTAAAATCCTGAAATCCTTAGGCACCGGGAAATTGCTGGAGGCTATGAGTAGCTCTTGTCCTTTTGCTTTCCACTGGTTCACCGCCTCTTTTGAGCACTTTTTTAAAATTTGAATCACTGATATTTCTCAACCTTCTTCCCCAATTGGATTCTCACTGTATATTGGTGGTTCCCAAACTTTGTTCATCTTTAAGCATCCCATTTAATTATATTCTATTACCACAAATGACTCCATAAATTGCAGGTTTGTGTCTAGCAAGATCTATTAAGCTATACTAGTTTTGTGTTTTTAGATTCATTAAAGACATAATAAAGAGGTTTATCAAACTCCTGCTTTATACAACTTACCAACTATTCTCCCAGTATTTTCTTTTATAATTACAATTTTTGTGGCCATTTCATGTATATGCTTATAATTTCTTATGGAAACATTTACATATTGGGAAAAAAATCTGTTGTCCAATATGATCTATACAATCTCAAAGAAAATAGATTTCTCTTCTTTGAATTCTGCTGATAGTGTCTTGCACAGGTATATTCTCTGGGTGCAAAGATTCAGAGTTCTACTGCTTTGAGAATAGAGTGCAAAAGCCCTTATCGGGCTAACAAAGATTCTTCCTCTCCATGCACCCACTTTACCCACCTCTATTTCTGTCCTTTCTCTAATTTCGAATACACAGGTTTTCTGTTTCCAATCCTAGGGTCCTTGAACATAATCTTTCCTCTACCCCAATTCTTCTCCCAGCCTCTGTAACTTGATTACTCCTGTTCATTGTTCAGCTGTCAGTTCAAATATCTCTTTCTAGGGGTAGTTCCCTAGAGTCTCTTTCTTTATCACCCACTCCTACCATGCCAGCTCCAGGGCTAGACAAAGTCTCCACAGTATTATCTCTTATTACGCTGTGTTTTTCCCCCACTGCAGACTATACCGATGTATTTGTGCAATAATTTGATGACTCACTCTCTCTTCAGACTGTAAACTTCATGGAGGCAGAAACCATATTTGAATTGCTCTCTGTGGGAAAAAAAAATTGCTCTCTGTGGTATCCTCTGTACTTACCATGGTACCCAAAAAAATAATAGGGTTAATTAATATTAGTTGAATGAATATATGCACAAACATAGCAAATGCATTGGTTTTTTATTAAGGCTGAGATAAGTAGTAATTCCTGAATAGATTCTTACTGCTGGAAATAGACAATCTTTGGCCCTTGAGTTGATAGGACTTCAGAGTTTCATCTAAATCTCTAAAACACCACTGTTGCTGAATTTTGAGACTTCATGTGGAGATTTTTCAATTACATGAGAAAATGCTCATGAACAATATCTAAATAAAATGCATGAAATACACTTTTATATTCACTGGAAGCTCAACTGTATAAAAATATAAATGCATGAAAGAATAGAGTTTCTGCTACCTTTATCACCTTATCTTATCATTGTCATTGATGGGGACAGAGACTTTAGAACAAAAATGCAGTCAAATTATTATTAAAGAAAATCAACAGGCCTGACCTGTGGTGGTGCAGTGGATAAAGCATCGACCTGGAAATGCTGAGGTCACCGGTTCGAAACCCTGGGCTTGCCTGGTCAAGACACATATGGGAGTTGATGCTTCCAGTTCCTCTCCCACTTCTCTCTCTCTGTTTCTCCTCTCTCTCTCTCTCTCTCTCCCCCCCTCCTCTCTAAAATGAATAAATAAAAAAAAGAAAAGAAAAAGAAAATCAACATAGGCAGTAGAGGAAATCAAAAGAAAATTGTTATAAGAGAAATCATAATAAGTAAGAGCAACAATAATAGCAACATTCTTACAATGGGCCAAACACTATTCTATGTGCTTTACATCTAATTATTCACAATAAACTTATGAAATAACTCTTATTTTTATCAGATTTGTTCACCTTATAGAAGCTCCACTATGAAAACTGTAGGTATCTACTGCTGTCTCCCTAGTTTAGAGGGCACATTTTAGGAAGAGTTTACATGACACAAGAGATTCAGAAAGGTTAGGAAGGACCTGGAGCCTTGAGTATATTTTGGAGGGAAAAAAGAAAGATGGAGAGAGAGAAAAGGAAATCCCATTGAGCAAGAATCTGAGTACTTAATTAGAGACATTTAATATCAATTGAAAAACTCCCATGAGGAAAGAGTAAAAAATATTTTTGTGACACATTTTGACTTGTAAGAGAGTTACCTGTCAGCTCCCAGGGAGGTTGGGATCTTTCTGATAATAGACTTTGCCAGTATTACATCCCAGATGTGGTGGAACATAGTCACTAGGAGATACACACACACATACACAGATAATTAAGGACTAGAAAGAAATAGGCCAACATGTTCCTATTGCTTACCTGTGGTAATGAGTTTATGAATGACTACTATTTTCCTCTTTGTGTTATTATTAATGATAATTTTTATAACTTAAAACATAAACTGCCAGAACATATATTGTGGTCAGTTGTTCTATATACCACCACTGGGCTTAGCAATATAAATCAGCTGCTGCTGTAGTTGTTTACCGTTCTTGTGTCTTCATTTCTTAGTTCCAAGGATGCCTGAGGATCTGAATACTCTATAGACACAGCCCAAACATAGAAGATTGCAAAGGGACTTGTGTTGACTCATTAAATTCATGCTCAGTTTAAAGTGCAGTTTTGCTTATGCTTGAACAGGGGCAAAGGGAGACAGAGAGAATTGAGATTTTCAAATTCATTTATTTTTTTTTTATTTTTCTGAAGCTGGAAATAGGGAGAGACAGTCAGACAGACTCCCGCATGCGCCCGACCGGGATCCACCCGGCACGCCCACCAGGGGCGAAGCTCTGCCCACCAGGGGGCGATGCTCTGCCCCTCCCGGGCGTCGCCATGTTGCGACCAGAGCCACTCTAGCGCCTGAGGCAGAGGCCACAGAGCCATCCCCAGCGCCCGGGCCATCTTTGCTCCAATGGAGCCTTGGCTGCGGGAGGGGAGGAGAGAGACAGAGAGGAAAGCGCGGCGGAGGGGTGGAGAAGCAAATGGGCGCTTCTCCTGTGTGCCCTGGCCGGGAATCGAACCCGGGTCCTCCACACGCTAGGCCGACGCTCTACCGCTGAGCCAACCGGCCAGGGCTCAAATTCATTTAAATAATGCTGCCCTTGAGGCAAAGACAAGTTTTTGAGCTGATTTTCTGGTTTCTTTCTTTACATACATTCAGGCATTCAACGAATTTACCAAATGCCAGCATTACTAAGGGCTATCTGGTAAAACAGAGCATAGACTTCAGCAGACTTTGAAAGTAAAATGTCTGATCTGTATATTGGACACCTGTCATTCAGGCTACTTAAAATGTTTTTTCCTAACACAATCCAATGGCCTTTTGGAAAAATACCTCCCCCTTCCTGCTTACTCTTACTCTCATTGCAGCTGCTGTGAGAAGGACTGAGCCTCTTTCAGGGATGAGCACATGGCCTAAGCCTAGCTGATGAGAGATCACTCCCAACACATTCACAAAGGAGAAATGGCAGTTGTTTTTGGAGGGGCATGTTACCCAAACCAGCCAACTAAGAGTGATTTCCAAATGTATAAGGTAAGATAATGCTAACTGCTATTACAAATTGATCCAAAAATATAGAATGGTTCAAACAAACTAAAATTTATGTCTTGTAAAAATAAAGTCCAAAATGGTATTCTTGATTGGTATGCAGCTCTTCACAAAGTAGTGATTCAGGGACTCAGGCTGTGTACCCATATTCTGGCACCCAAAGTCTCACATGGGCCCCAAGGTGAAGAACATGGAGAATCGCATGTGGAGAGATTTTATGGGCCGGCCTGGAAGTAGCACACATCACCTCTGCTCACAGTCCATGGGCTAGAATGCTAGCTTCTGGCTGACTCAGTGAGGGACTCATGAATACATGCAAGGTAGAGCAATAGTAGGTTTGCAGTTGTTTGTATGGAAAATAATATAGTATTAGTGAATAATGATTTAAGAATAAACTCTGTGTCCCATGTATTCACAACTGTAAACTTACTTTTGCCCCACTCTGTGGTCTTCCCAGTGGGCACAAGAAGGAGAGAAGTTGGATTTGAGGACTATCTAGCCAGTTACTAACATAGAGACTTTTCTAGATTTATTAGGAAAAGGATGTCTCTTTTTGGAGGAGTTGCCAGTCTTGGAGACTGTACATTCAGAGCCACTGGTACCACAGTTGCCACCTGTGCAGAAAGAGTTATCAGGCAGGCCTGGCACTGCTCACCCTCGGAAAGGCCTGCTTGCAAGTTTGGCACTTGGCCTTTGGAGTACTGAGATTTCAGAAGGTTCTCACTACCTTAATAGGTGAGGTTAACTTCTGCTGCCTTAAATATTTGTAAGAAACAATGTGGTTTATGCTCAACACCTGCTCTCCTGTGGGAATCTGGAATTTTTGTATGTGCTAGGCAGAGAGTGCCTACCTGCCCAGTCTCTCAAAGAACCGAGTCTGTAGTGAGCTTCCTGGTAGGTGACACTTCACATGTGCTAAGGGGGGTTGGCGCATCCAGTGGGCCTCCCCTAGGAGGGGACTCTGCATCTGCTTTTCTCAGGATTCTGCCCATGCAGCTTTTCCCTTTGCTTATTTCCCTTTGTATCTTCTTTTTCTCTTCTTCCAAATGAGACGAGGGAGATAGAGAGACAGAGTCCTGCATGCGGCCCACCCAGGATCAACCCAGCAACCCCCATCTGGGGCCAATGCTATGCCCATCTGGGGCTGTGCTTGCAACCGAGCTATTTTTAGCACCTGAGGTGGACACTCCAAAGCCATCCTCAGTGCTCAGGGCTGATACATTCGAATCAATTGAGCCATGACTGCAGGAAGGGGAGAGGGGATGAGAGGGTGAGAAGCAGATGGGCACTTCTCAAGTGTGTCCTGACTGGGAATTGAGCCCAGGACATCCATGCACCAGGTTGACACTCTACCACTGAACAAACCAGCCAGGGCCTGTATCTTTTCACTGTAGGAAATCGTAGCCATGAGGACAATAGTATGCTGATACCTGTCAGTCCTCACAGCAGATCATGGAACAGCAAGTGGTCTTGGGGGACCTTCAATACACTACCACATGGGGTAAGTCTTTTTGAGGTCAAAGCTAATGCAGAGGAAAACTATCAAGAGACACAGAACAGCAGATTCCTGATTGCATTTCTTGGTCACCCAGACCAAGCTGTGAATTAAGCCAAACTTAATTGCTGAACTTTTCAGTTATTAAACCAATAAATTCTTTTTCATGCTTATGTTAGATTGAGTTGGATTTTCTTTTGCCTTAAGCCATAAATAAGATAGACTTATACAACATATTATTTAAATATCTCTTAACATTTCAAAAGGTGATTAGTTGCTTTACTTCATGGATACCATATTTTTTTTAATTTTTTAAAAAATTAGAGCTCTCTGGAGCAGAAGCCTAGGAAAGTTTCAGAAAGCAAGTTTGGCCTGGGGAAGATGGAGAGAGGTCAGTAGTAACAGTCATTAAAAAACAAAGTCACCAGAAAATAGGGAGAATAGAAACTAAGGAAACCCAAAATTAAATCATGGTAAAAACAAACAAACAAACAAAAAACAAGTATACAGAAGATGTCCCAAAGGTATTTGGTAGCAGTATAACGTTGTCTGTATTTTGTGCATAGCTTCTCTGAGTGGGGAAGCTAAATTCAATGGAATGGAATGGAATGGAATGGAATGGAATGGAATAGAATAGAATAGAATAGAATAGAATAGAATAGAATAGAATAGAATAGAATAGAATAGAATAGAATAGAATAGAATAGAATAGAATAGAATAGAATAGAATTAGAATAGAACTCAATAAAGAGTAGGAATTTTGGCTTATTTTATTAATAGCCCAGGATCCTAAAATAGTACCTGATACACAGTAAACACAATTAAATATTGTTAAAATGAAAAAAAGGATGCAGAATTTTACAGAAAACATAAGTCAGATCTAGCTACTTTGAAATCAGGAAAATATAGCTATCATTTACATTCATCTTTTAATTTCTTCAATCAAACATGAGAAAGTCAGACAATGTCTAAATATAAATATTATATTAAATGTTAAAAAACTACATTTCTAGGAAATTATATTTATATAGGGAAAGAAAGGGTAAGGAACAGAGCTCAACATAACATGGGAATCAAAATGAAAAAAACATACTCATTAGACATGCTTAGCTCACTAAAATCGAATCATAACAGATATTTTTCTCAGTAAAGGAAATCACGGAAATCATCTAATCCAGAGGTTCTCAAAATCTTCTGAAAATCAGAAAACTCCCGGAACATTAAAAATTTTAGATTCCTGGGCCCTCCTAAACCAAACAAATCAGTATCTTAAGGTAAGGATATGGGAGAGAGGTATGAGGGCAAGCAATCTGTGTCTTCAACTGACTCTGATAGTGAGCTTGTTTGAGGACCTCTGCATTTTACCCACCCTCTTCATTTCACAGAGAAGAAAACCAGCACCCTACAACAAAGCTTGCTTCTGTAAGAGAAGATAACATTTTACTGTCAACAGGATCAGAACTCAAGTGTTCTCCCATGATACTATACTATCAAACTCTAGGTCAGTATCCCAAACAGACAGCTCTATCTATCCCAAAAGCCCCTCTGCTTTTTGTGGGATAGAAAACTACCTAGGAGTTGTAAGATATGATTCCTTCATTCTCCTGAGTTCAGAGGGGCAAGAAATACAGATGTGAGAGGCACACGTTCTACTAAAACTCCTTCCTGAATTCAAGATTCTAACTTTCTAATATTAGTGTTCAAGTTGGGGCTACGTGCTCTGAGTGGAAAGCAGAGGAAGCAGGAATCTCAGGCCACTAAACAGATAACCACACTTTGAGCCAGGCATAGGGCAATAGGTGAAGCTGAAACATAATGACATCATGATGCATCTGTTCTGACTTTAGTATTCGCAATGTGAAAACCTACTTCTAAGTTTACAAACTGATGGACTCACTCCATTTCCTTGTTCCCTCAGCCATATGTGTTGATTCACAGCACACACACAAAAAAACCTAGAATACACAGAGTAAATGACCTGTGGTTGTTGAAACATTAAGTTTCAGGACATGCAAGTCAGGGAGTCAAACACTCTGGAGCTGTCAAATCCACAGGCATTAAGAATCAAATTGGTCTCATCATATGTACACCCATGACTCTTTTCTACCACCCATGACTCTTTTCTACCTCCAAGAGCAACAAAAAATATTTGTTTTATTTCTTGATTCAGAAAGTCAATTAGAGACTACACTGAATAGTGGTCTTTTGGGATTCTAAATATAAAACTGTAGTCTCAGTATCTTACTTAACCAAATATAAAACAAATAGATTGGTGGGAGCTTCTCTATCTAAAGATCAGGTATTCTGTTTTTCTTAAATATTATTAATTATGCAAAGTAGATAATAGTCTTTTGAAAATTAAAATGCATCTGAGTGTTCTGAGAAGTGCCGTTTATTCTGAAAGAATCTGACATCAAACCACTAAATCAAGTGCTTACAGACAGCTCAACAGCAAAAACAAAAGGTAGCAAGATTGTGACTTCGTAATTGTCTTATTCTTAGGAAATTAGCATTTAACATGGAAAAAAGTGAGGTTTGTCATAGCTCATTCTACTGTAGATATTTAATTCACCATGTCCTAACAATTATCTCATCAAAGGCTCTTCAGGTATTTCTTGTCACATTTTAACTGCTGGAATGTTCAGCTCTATCTTTTGTTCCTTGATTTATAGCCTAATTTACTTGCCATAAAAACACATGTGCTCATGCATTTCTCCACTTCACTAAGAGCCTTGGAATCATTTGTCTGAGCATATCCTGTCTCTTCTTTGTAATTCATAATCCCCTTGAATATACTTAGGGACACTTCATTCTTCAGTTTTGTATTTATGAACCACATCTGATACACTACCCTGATCAATCCAAAGCCATTCCTACCTGATACATTTTTCTCTTCCTTTCAGATTCCAATATGATTTCTGCTTCATCACTTGCCATTTGCAACATATATTCAGCATATCCTCCTGTGAGCCTTGCTCTAATATTCTCTAATTGTTTCACATCTCTTACTTTTCTTGTCTTAAATAAAATTTTAAACTTTTTGAAAACAAGAACCATTTCTCTGGCTTTTTGAAAATTAAAATGCATCTGAGTATTCTGAGAAGTGCCTTTTCCAGACTTAGCCAAGGGTCTGGTTCATCCTCCATAGTAAATAAACATCAATTGATTGAGTTCAATGGTTGTATATTAACCTCATTATTCATTCATTGAACAATTATTTATTGGGCTCTACCAAGACCCAGACTATTCCAGATCACATGTTCTCAAACTCCATCTCCATGTGAATCACCTGAGAATTTTTAAAAATTTAAAATATTGATATAATAGGTCTGGGTTGGAGCCTGAGATGCTACATTTCCAACAAGGGCCAGGTGACACTAATGCTGCCAGTCAATGAACTGAACTTTGAATGGCAAGAACCTAGACCAAGGGCTGTAAAACACTTGCTGTAAAGAGCCACATCATAAACATCATAAGGCTTGTTGGGCTACCTGCCATAACTAGTCAACTCTGCCTTTGTAGTATAAAAGCAGCCATGGATAATAAGTAAATTAATGGACATAGCTGTGTTCCAATAAAACTTTACTTATAAAAAAAATGGTTGTCCAGCCAAACTACTGGTAGGCTGTAGTTTGCCTACCCTTGGCCTAGACAATGAGGCCACATAGATGTGGACCTTTCCTTCATGACGTTCAAGTAGGGAATCTCTACATTTAAACTGTAAAGTTTTACTAAACCAAAATATAGAGCATTTCTGGGTGTCAGACATCTTAATTTTGGCAGGTAATTAGTAACTTTCTGCTGGTTATTAAGTCACCTGATGTAAATTGGCTTGGCTTGGTCTCTCTCAGGTTCTGCTAGACTGGCAAAGTAGAAAATTAATCATATTCCAGTGTACTGACTTCATGATGCACAATATCAGCTAATTTCAGGTAAGCATACATTGCTTTTTCTTTCATGTGTGTGTGTGTGTATGTGTTTATTTTGTCTTTTGGTTTTTAAAGGTGTCATTCATTTGACTCACCATACCTACTGAGCACTTTTATATGGTTGAGAAAATTTTGACTTTTCTACTGGACCAATAAATTAGCCCAGAAAATATTTGCTTTGACATTCTTTATTCTTTACTTTGCCTTTTGCATTATTTCCAGTCTGTCCTTGCTCCTTTCATTTCTAGTTCTGAAAACCTGGTAAGTAAATGTCAATACCTATTCATACTTCCCCATTTTCTTATGATTGATTTCCCTAAAATAATCAATTAGGTAAATGGCTAATTGATCAGGAGAAATAGTACACAGTACAAATAATGTTTTAATTGCTGGAAGAAGGCCCTGGAAATTCAGCATTGACATCTTTTGCATCCATGTGTTTCTCTCTCTCTTACTTGTCAGCTGATTACGGAGCATGTGTAGTATTTCAAGTCCCATTAGCAATGAAGAAAAGGAGGCACAACCCACCACCTGAAGTGTCCCAGAATACTGGGTCTTCACTCTCTTTAATTTCCAAATAACCACGATTTGCTCCCACCTGCCATATGGCTGAGTGAAGCCCAGTGCCCTCCCCAAGTGCTTCAGACCATCCCTATAAAACCACTCTCAGTGCTCTAGTTGTTTTTCATCTCATGACAAACTTTTACTTCCAGCTCTTTCTCTCATCATGCTGGCCATCTCATAATTGTCAAGGCTTAATTCTATTTTTCACTTGGCTCACTTTGAACAAAGCTTTTCTTTTAAATCTTCAGGCATCACTAACACTTCCACTAGGTTGCAGAGAAGGCCAAAATTTACTGAATGACAAAATGACAATGCAAGAAAGACCGAAAACCTTATTGGGTATATGTTGCTGCCTATGTTTAGCCCGTCAGCCATACCTTTTTTTTAGAAGACCTCTGTCTGTGCTCTCCCCACAGGCTTGTTGGGCTACCTGCCATAACTAGTCAACTCTGCCTTTGTAGTATGAAAGCAGCCATGGATAATAAGTAAATTTTCCAGACATTACCTCTGCTCTCATGAGCCCAAGAATACCCATTTTTGTACAGCCTACTTCTGCACAAATCAATAAACTTCTTCTCTCATCTTCTCCACACGCCCTTATTTTCACTCTGCTTAGTAGGAACCTATAGCCAATTAATATTACAGTAGTAATTTCCTCACTCAAGGAGGACAACACTTCAGGTGATACTGTAGAACAGTTTAGCTTCTCATTTTTGCTACTTTGTTTCCAGAACAGACTGTGCACTCAGTTTTGGCATCATAAAATGCCCATTATAGTTCTTCTCCATTTACCCCCCAAATAGCTTTCTTTTTCTTCATATGAAGTCTTCATCACCTCCTGGAGAAGTGAAACAACTTCAGGCAGCTTGCAAAAGAGTAATTTTATTTACCGTATTTTTCGCTCCATAAGACGCACCTGATCATAAGACACACCTAGGGTTTTAAGAAGGAAAATAAGAAAAACAATATTCTGAACCAAATGGTGTGTTAAAATATTTAATAAAGTACCGTATTTTTTGTTTGTTTCCTACCATTCAGTCAAACAGAAAACCAACTGGAACTGTAATAAATAAATATGTGTTCTAAAAACACTGAGAGCACAGAAAAGGAGTAATTCTACCTGGGAGAGTGAAGAAAAAATAGGAAACTATGCATGTTTTTCTTTGCTATCCTGGGTTCGTTCACATTTAGATGGAGATAGGAGACATCTTAGCATGTGTACTGGGGTGAGAATAGGTAGGGAGTTTGGAAATTGAGCCTTTTTAAAATAATTTTTAATAAGTCATGTGACTAAAAGAGACCTTAGTAATTTCAGGGCTGAAAGCTTGACCTAAAATATACACACAGGCTATGAAATCTCAGAGACACTTACCAAAACAGGGCCACACAACTAGAAGTGTTCAGGTGTTCCAGGCCATCCTCTGTTTTAGCAGTTATACTGACTCCCAGAAGATTTCTCTAGTGTACTTCAATCTGCACAGGGAAAACTACAAGTCCTGGTTCATGAGCCCTGGACATTGTCAGACCAACATTATATCTTAAGGTACTAAAGCTATTAGGGGTTATGAAAACCACTGATACCAAAGCCCTCATTTTTAAAGATAAAGACTATGACACCCAAATGACTTTCCCCTGATTTGTCACAGATCCGAGGCTAAAATTCATGTGTCTGTGGACATCTTTGTTTTTCCCACCAATCAGCATTTCCAGTCTCACTGGCCTTGCAGAGTGCTACCTTAAAGGTTTCTTCAACTTCAAAATTTCTGGCAACTCAACCAAGGTCCTCTAGGACAAAACTGGGACATTCTATATAATCAGAATGAGCCACCTACAGCTTACCATTACATCAGTACTTGGAGTGGCTTATATTAATATATTCACAGAGGTAGCTTAAAATACAGTGTGTTTGTAAAGTCATGGTGCACTTTGGTCACAGGAAAGCAACAAAAGATGATAGAATGTGAAATCTGCACCAAATAAAAGGAAAACCCTCCCCGTTTCTGTAGGATGATGTGGCAGCATGTGCGCATGCACAGATGATGATGTAACACCGTGTATACAGGGGAGCAGCCCACAGCCATGCCAGTCGAGATGTGGACAGTACAGAGGAAAGTTCAAGTGTGTTCTGTGGCTCGCTAAATTCGAATCCGTGACCAAAGTGCAACGTGAATATCAGTGCGTTTATAATGAAGCGCCACCACATAGGAATAACATTACTTGGTGGGATAAGCAGTTGAAGGAAACCGGCAGTTTGGTGGAGAAACCCCGTTCTGGTAGGCCATCAGTCAGTGACGAGTCTGCAGAGGCTATACGGGATAGCTACCTAAGAAGCCCTAAAAAATCTGTGTGCAAGCCCACATCAAACTTGTGCTGAATTGGTATGAAACTGGGAGAGTTCTCCTTTTATTTGGTGCAGATTTCACATTTCTATCATCTTTTGTTGCTTTCCTGTGACCGGTCAAAAGTGCACCATGACTTTACAGACACACTGTATAACTGACTTAACTAGAGGGGGCAGTAGGGCCATGAATTATTATAGAACACCTCCTGTTTGGCAGTAATGATATTTTGGACAGGATAACTCTTTGTTGTGTAGGACTTGTCCACACATTGTAAGATGTTCAGCAGCCTTTCTGGCCTCTACCCTCTAGATCTCAGCAGCAACCAACCTTCCACCCTCCCTCCTGTCAGTCTCTAGACATTGCCAAATGTCTCCAGGGAAACAAACTTGGTCCTATGAGCTTGATGACTACTGTTATACGCTATGTAAAAAGATATTTCCCCAAATATCACCAGTACAACTTGTTGATAAGGCAAAGCTGAATTTATTGCTTACCACAGTCAGAGAGAAACCCATCTTGCAAAGATTTGACTGTCTCTCAGAACAGGATTGTAATGTCAAAATTCTTTGGAAAGTGGAAGTTTGGTTTATGGTGGGGCTTTCCATATACAGACACTTGATTAGGATTAGATAAGCATCACAATACAACAGTGAAAAAAAGTTGACCTTAAACAAATAAACAAGTTGGATATTTCTCCTGCAAAATGGGTTTATTCAGGAACAACAAAGAACTGCGTACACAACATGTGGTCTAATAACCACCACGCAAGTCTTGAGAAATAAAGCAGAGGAAACTCTTACTACAGAGAAGAAGAGAAAGTTGGGAGTGATATTATAACTAAACAGTTCTTACTATTAGGCTCTAATAGAATGAGAGCTTTACCTACAAGTTCTCTCAGCTGCAATTTAAATAAGGTTTCTAGTAATTTACACAAAAACAAGTATTTTAGTATTGTGAGTACTTTTAGGTGAAGGATTCAAAAAACCTTAGGGTACATCTGTCTATTGAATAGTTGTTAGGTTTTTTTAGAAGTTACTGTAATGAACAATAAAATTATTTGCATGGAAAGGAGAGTTGTGGAAAAACAAAGCTTGCCAATGAAGACAGCAACAGCAGAACAGTAAAATGATGTCAGTGCAGATAGTTGGGTGTGGTTTTGTTGCTCAGTATCCAGGCTGAGTGTATGGGTGGTTTAGGTTCTCAACTGCCACCCTTTAATAAGTGTCTGATTTAATGCTCTTTCCTGGACCTCATTTACATTTTTAAAAGTTATCTCTAACTACTAAAAAAAGTATAATGCCCTTCTGAGCCTGTGTGGCAGACATTCTTTACACATTCCTTAGACTGAATCAAACCAACACTTCATTTCTAACAACTGTTTGCAAAATTAACAGGAAGGCCGATATCCTGACTACCAGATGAAAAAATTAGAGATAGTCATTAGAATTAGCAACAACTAAGCTTATCTGCACATACAGAAATTTTTTCCATTTCTCTTAAAAATTCTTGCCTTGGCCCTGGCCGGTTGGCTCAGCGGTAGGGCGTCGGCCTGGCGTGCGGGGGACCCGGGTTCGATTCCCGGCCAGGGCACATAGGAGAGGCGCCCATCTGCTTCTCCACCCTCCCCTCCTTCCTCTCTGTCTCTCTCCTCCCCTCCCGCAGCCAGGGCTCCATTGGAGCGAAGATGGCCCGGGCGCTGGGGATGGCTCCTTGGCCTCTGCCCCAGGCGCTGGAGTGGCTCTGGTCGCAGCAGAGCGACACCCCGGAGGGGCAGAGCATCGCCCCCTGGTGGGCAGAGCGTCGCCCCTGGTGGGCGTGCCAGGTGGATCCCAGTGGGGTGCATGCGGGAGTCTGTCTGACTGTCTCTCCCCGTTTCCAGCTTCGGAAAAATACAAAAAAAAAAAAGAAAAATTCTTGCCTTTACCCCCTAATTGGAACACTAGCTGGGTCACTGCCTGAATCAGTGCTTCCCAAATAGCTATTCTTTGTGATCTCAAATAAATGCTTGTTGCATCTCACATTGGCTTATTATGTTTAGGTTAACACTACCATATCCTTTACTTGCTTCAGAGACCAACACAATGATCAAAACTAAGTCAGAGAGCCCATCTAGCTAACTTCTTGCTTTTTCTCAACTTGTAGGAAAGTGGCATTTGTCATTCAATTCAAATCAAAGATGTGAAGCTTGAGCTCCCATAGCCATTTCACCTTCCTGTCCTTAACAGAGCCTGAGATGGACCCCAGCCCTAGATACATCATTTAAGCCCTTGGTCCAGAGGTCTCTGATGCCAATTCTATACACTGATTTTCAATTATATGAACCTGCAAATTTCTTGTTTCATAATTCTTATTTGCAATTTCCAGAATCCTAGCTTATATAAGTGCCTGGCAAATAGTATATAATAAATGTGCTTACTTTTCTTATCTATAAGATTCTTTTGTGTCTCTTAGGTCCTCTACCTTCAAGTGGAACAACCTCTATGCAAATACTCAGAAGAAATGTATTATTACTGTGGATCACAGTGGGAAAAATTTATGTCATTGATGGTTTCTGAACTACAGACAGATACTTATTGGCTGGGGAAAGGAGAAAAAGGGAAGTAAACTTTATTGTACTTTCTCAGCTAAACATGTTTTGGAAGAGGAATTTGTCTTCTTGTCAGATGCAACATTACCAGAGATTTAATCTGATGACTCTACTTTCTAGAAATGACAAAAGTGTAAGACTCATTCTTTTACAGTCTCTTAAAGAAAAGCAGTGATTATTAATTGCATTATTAATTTGTAGCTTTTCAGCTTCTGAGTCTTCTTATAGAAGAGAATTATGCATAGTTAGCTTCTCACACAATAAATAAATAAATCTCCCTGATTTTCAATTCCATAATAGAAATTCTCAGCATTCAAGAAGAAACTTGAGGACAAATTTCACTTTGCCAGTGGATTCATTTACTAACTCTCTAGCTCACCCTTTTTTCCAATTCTCTCACTTATGTTCTAATCACATTCAGTAGTAGTTTCTCAGTAAGAATCATAGATATTAAAGAAACTCCAGAAACCAGATGTGTAAATGAGGGGAGGGAGGAGGGTATTAGAAAAAGATTGAGCTGGAGGCATTTGTTCAATTGACTTTAGCAAAAAATTGAGTTGGTAACTGAATAGTGAGTTCAATTACCAACAAATGTTTTGATGTATTGATAATAATGCAAGGCCGTCAGAAGCTTTCCAGATATTAACTAAACACAGTGGCTCACCCTTCGTATTAGAAAGCACAAGGTCTCTTAGGTAACACTTTTCACCAAAAATAGTACCCTGTGTCTCAGAAGGTTCCACCTTTAGTGAAATATAAACTTGCAATTTCCAAGTTCATACATGACTGAGGAAACATTCGTACACAAGGAGGGCAGAAGGTGATAGTCTTTGCCATGATTTTTCCTGAAAGAAAACAGGCACTCATCCTGTATTTCACCCAGGTTTCAGGGTAGTGCCACCTGTTAAAAGAGATAGCAACACTCTACCAGCCATTATGGCCCCAGTGACAGAATCCTGTATTTATAACTGAGGAATGATTCTGAATTCTCCACGTGATGCATTATCAAAATAAAGCCATCTTTTGCAGGGACATGTGTTTTGCTCTGTCTTAGAACAGAGTCCTCAGGTATTCCCTTCAGTGCTATCCACAAGTTTCTAGAAAAGTCGAGTTTCTAATTAGCTTGGATTGCTCATTTAGAAATGGCGAAATCCCATAAGAAAAGATGAAATACTGCCATTTGTAGCAACATGCTGGACCTTGAGAATATTATGGTAAGTGAAATAAGTCGATCAGAAAAACCTAAGAATTATATAATTTCACTCATATGTGGGACATAAAACTGAGACTCATAGATCAGACAGAAGTGAGGTGGTTAACAGAGAGAGGGCTAGGACAGTAGTGGGGAGTAAAGGGGCAAAGTATATGGTGATGGAAGCTGGTTTGACTTTGCTTGATGAGCACACAATGCAATGTACAGATCACATGCCATGGAGATGTACACCTGAAACTCATGTGATCTATGAACCAATGTCAGCCCATTAAATTTAATTTCTAAATATAATAACTTAATCAAAAAATACATAAATAAAAATGGCTAGGTCAAAAGTATATTATGAAAGGGTAGGATGACATTTCCTGGAAATTCTATAAATCTTGAAGCTCAGATCATAGCTTTGAATTATTCAATGATTTTGGGCTTTTAAAATTTCATACCTCATTGTCCAGTAACTTTGTGTGTTTGTGTTATTTATAATAAGATTTGTAATAAGAAATATGCATTTGGTCTTCATTGCCATTTTGTCACAGAGCTCCAACACTTGGAATTTCCCAAGAGAAGAAAACAAAGGTGTCTTTTGTTATGTTAATGAGACAACTTTTGGAAATCACCTAAGGATGGGGCTGCTTGCTATTGGAACCAACCTATTAATTAGAAGGTTGGAACTTTCCGTCTCCAACCCCTGACTTGTGACCTCTGGGGAGGTGTGAGGTGCTGAAGATTGAGTTATGCCACCAATCACTAATGATTTAATCAACTATGCCTATGTAATGAAGCTCCCATAAAATCCGAAACAGACTAGGTTCGGAGAGCTTTTGGGTTGGTGAGCATGTGAAGGTGCTCAGAGAGTGGCACATCTGGAGAGGAAGTAGTGCACCCTTTCCCCTGTATCTTGCCCTCTCTCTTCCATCTGGCTGTATTCTGAGTTATATGCTTTCCCAAGAAAAATCCAGTGGCATAGTAAGCACACTGTCTCTTCGAGTTCTGTGAGCTGCTCAAGGAAGGGGTCATGGGAACCTCTAATTTATAGCCATTTGGTTAGAACTCAGGTTATAAACCTGGATTTGAGATGGCATTAGAATTGGGAGGTGGGGGGAGTCCTGTAGGACTGAGCCTTTTTACCTGAAGATGCTAATGTAATCTCCAGGTAGTATCAGATTGAGTTGAACTATTAAATAAATATCCTGCTGGTGTCTGGAAATTGGTTTGTGGTATGTGTGTGTGGGGGGAGGACCCCCTCCCATGTTGGATTTGGTACCAGAATCCTTTTAGTGTATGTCCAAACAATATGATATTTTACTCATTTATCTTCAGAATAAACATATAAGGCAAGCTAATTAATACAGTAAATATGGGAGAAATTATATCTGGTTAAAAACTTTATATAGTCTTTGAATAGTCTTTGATATGAGAAAGGCTTCTAAAAACAGAAAAAAATATTGGCTATCATTTGAACATAGTCAAATATTGATAATAATAGGCATTGTGGTTCCAATAGAAGATAATATGAAGGTAATTTATATTTGGATTAGTATTTACTTAATGTAAATAAAGCACCTAGTATTTTGACTTCTTGAGCTAAAAAAAACTGAAGAAGTATGAGGAGGAGGTGAGAAGGGGTAAGAAGTGAAAGAGGAGGAGGAAGGAGAAGAAAGAAAGAAAGAAGAAAGAAAGAAAGAAAGAAAAAGAAAGAAAGAAAGAAAGAGAGGGAGGGAGGGAGGGAGGGAAGGAAAGAAGGAAAGAAGGAAGGAAGGAAGGAAGGAAGGAAGGAAGGAAGGAAGGAAGGAAGGAAGGAAGGAAGGAAGGAAGGAAGGAAGGTGAAATTAGTAGTTAAGTTTCTACTTAATATAGAATCTACTCATAGTAATCAGGAGGCAATTTTATACATTATTTAGCACATCAGGAGATCTGAATATAGGCTCTTAAAAATATCTAATATATTAAAAAAATCTAATATGTGCCAGGAACAAGGCAAAGCTTAAACAACAGTGGGTCAAAATTAGTATAATTTTTAGGGGGAAAGTAGAAGTATGTCATTAATTTTTTTATAATTGTCAAATGTTTCAAAGCCCCTTTAATTTAAAACACTGATGATTTCATCAAAGAAATAATCAAATGAACATTAATAGTTAATTAATATATATAATTTAACAGCCATCTAAATAGAATTTGGATTTCTGCATTTGTAGCATGTTAATTAAATACAAATATAATCCTTGTGATTTAGTCTCCTAAATACCATAGACTATAAAATGTATAATTTGAATATACTGCTACTTCTGAAGTCTTAAAAGTTTTATTAACATTTTATGTTATTCCCTGTGAACTAAAGTAACAGGCCAATTATTTATATGAAATAAAGTCCTTAAAGTGATTCACATTCAGAATGACTGCTTTAAGATGGCACTAAACACAACATTCTGATGCTCTGACTTAATACTTCTTTAGGAATGTTGCCTATAACATCTCAGAGCTTTACCTCATTAGATTTTAACCTCATACAATGAATCTGGTTTTATTTCCAAGTCATTTTTCCTGTGTGGTTAAGTTGGGCACTGCTTTTTCCTCTATTTTTATTTTACACTATTACTTGTTTCTGAATTAGGATCGTCTAGAATTGAAGTTTCTTTGGAAAAACTGCAGTGGGTTTTTTCTTTGTTTTGTTTTATTTCCCCAGCCCACTTGGTAGCAATGAGGGAAATGAATTGTCAAGTTTCTGAACAGCAGAGCTTAGCCTATATGTGCATGGCTGCCAAAGCTTAGCCTCTGCTGAAGCTGGGTCAGCAAGAGTGTCCAGGGGCATCATATAAATTTGTGACAAGTCCTTGTATGGCTTTACTTGAGTTCTAATACATTCTCTCATTTTGCAGTCTCAGATCACTATCCTTCATAGCAGTTAGCTTCCAATTGTCTTCCAATTATTGGGGATCAGACCTAGATCCACATCAAACTGGGTTCCAATCCGCTAAGAATTGAGTGTGCTTATTTTTCTCTTTAGATTCCACATATAAGTGAAATCCCTGAATGTAAACTATAATTGAAAAATAAAGTACGCTTTCCCTCCCAGGAACACGGCTGCACCTTTCCCTTCCTTCTCTTTATCCCCCACCGGAATGCATCTCCTAAACTCTAAGGGTCCCACGAGACTGGCAAACAGGGGAGCAGTGGGCAGCAGCAGCTCCTCTGGGGCTATCCCCCTGAACCTGTCTCTAAGCTCCCTTTTCTCTGACTTAACAATGAGCCAAAGCAGCTCTACCTAGGCTCTCCTGTTGCTTCTTCCATCCTAAGCCCTTCCTTGTTTCTCTGCCCCCAGCTTTAATAAATGTACTCTCAAAATAAAAAAAAAAAGAATGAAAGAAAGAAAAGAAAGAAAACATTATTATCAATTTCATTATGTATAAAATGGGAATGAAAATGACACTTTCCTCATAAAATTATTGTGAGGATTACATGTGACAAAGTATGTAAGGAATTCAGCACCATGCCTGGCATATATTAAGTACTCAGAAAATATAATTATATATATTTATTTCAACAAGTATGCATTATTAGTGATTCCTTTCCAATTTTCTATTACATATCTCATATCACAAATAATCATTCTGTATTCCTCTTACTACAAATGTCCATGGCATTATGTGCTTGGTTTGAAGTTTAACAAATACAAATTATTTGGTATAGGTTGTCAATACTTTTGCCAATATAATACAAAAAAACAAACATTCAGAACCAAAAGAAACTAGATGTTGGATTTTTCCCCTCTTTTTAATTAGTCACTGCTCTCTCCCACTACAATGGTGAATTAATAGTTAACCATAATTTCTACTGAGATTTACTGAACTAGAGGAAGGGTATCCAGATTGATGCCACAGTCCTGTCCGCATCGTGACAACACTTTACAGATCTGGAAGGGCACAGACAAACCAACAAACATGTACCCCCAGCCCAGATGAGGGAGAAAAGAGATAAAGGTCAAGGTTAGGGAGAGTACTGACTGTTGTATAATGACATTTTGAGTGAGTGCCCAGGACACAAACACATTTCTCTGAGCTGTTGACCAACCCCAGCCACGTGGGTGAGCACAGATAGTAGCTCAATGTTCTTTATTTGCTGGCCCATGTCTGTGGCTAGTTGAATCAAAGTGGATGCTGACCTGAACTAGACCAATAGAAAGTCAATTCTTTGGGGATTCTTAATTGGAGCGACAGACTTAAATGTCTTTCTTGGTCACCTAAATTAAAGAAATGTAAATTCCAGTACTGTGGAGCAGCCATCAGCTGCCTTGTGCAAAAGAAAGTAAAGGCAGCCCTCCAGAAAGGGAAGAATGGAGAGGGTTAGAAAGAAGATTTTTGTGCAGGAACCTTAGAGTATGCCAGCCTTTGTGCCTTTGTTTCTGAGGTACCTAGTTCCCTTGCTGCCTTCAAAGGAGACCAACTGTATGTACTTCTTGCCCAGGTTTAGTAGAGTAGTCCCAAGTCATTATAATAACTTTCCCCATTTTTGCCTAAACCGGTTTAACTAAGTTTCTTTTTGATATGATCAAATTAAATAAATCAATTACTCTTGCCACTTTTCTTTTCCTTGCTAATATGTAAAGGTTGACTGCCTCTTTTTTTTTTTTTTTTTTTGTATTTTTCTGAAGCTGGAAATAGGGAAAGACAGTCAGACAGACTCCTGCATGCACCCGACTGGGATCCACCCGGCACGCCCACCAGGGGTAATGCTCTGCCCACCAGGGGGCGATGCTCTGCCCCTCCGGTGCGTCGCTCTGCCGCAACCAGAGCCACTCTAGCGCCTGGGGCAGAGGCCAAGGAGCCATCCCCAGCGCCCAGGCCATCTTTGCTCCAATGGAGCCTTGGCTGCGGGAGGGGAAGAGAGAGACAGAGAGGAAGGAGGGGGAGGGGAGGTGGAGAAGCAAATGGGTGCTTCTCCTATGTGCCCTGGCCGGGAATCGAACCCGGGTCCCCCGCATGCCAGGCTGACGCTCTACCACTGAGCCAACCGGCCAGGGCCTTGACTGCCTCTTTAAGGGATTTCATTTTTTATCAGTTCCAATAAAAATAAATTATTTTTTATATTCCACATTAAAAAATGCAAAGGTTGTTTCTTAAAAGTAGAAAAAAGATGTTTGAATATATTTGTGTGTCTTTTTTTATGGGGGGAGGGGTTAAGTTAGCCACAGTAGAAAAGGATGTAGAGAATAATAGAAAATGAATTTAAATCATTTCTCTTATTTTGTAAGTTTTGGGGAAATATACAACCAAAGAATATGGATAAACTGCAAATCCACAGGCTTCTTAAAACATTCCATCACATGTAGGGAAGTTGACTCTCACAATGACCTTGGGAAAGAGGCGTATGGGTCCCAGGAGGCATGAGAAGGGAAGAGTGACTAATCCACATCAAATAAGTCATTTTTCTTGGATGGGACTCAGGATATGAAACTTTAAAAGCATAGTATCTCCTCCATTTTTTTTTGTTTGTTTTTGTTGTTTTATTCTCTGTTTCTCAAAATGTATTCTATATTATAGTACTCCTATGGGATAGTTCATGGTCCAATAAATTTGAGAATTGCTAAATACTCAATCCTCCTCCTGGAGATTTACAATGTATATCCATATTATATATAGTCTGTAAAGAAATACATTCAACATCACTTAACTCAGTGTTTGACCAATATATTTTCCAAAGAATTATCGTAAAGCATTATTAAACTTGTGTTGCTAAAGGAGCTATTAATAAATTGAAGAGTTAATGGTTAGTTGATTAAAAATTAAAAATATTGGGCAATAAATAGTACATTGCCTATTTTCCCCATGTATAGCTGATATTTTAAAAATATAATACCTTCTTATTGTTAAAAATATGGAAATACATTAAAGTATAAAGAGATAAAATTCAGCTAAATCTTATTGCCTCAGGACAACCACAATCAACATTTCATTGTTCATACTATCACATATTTCTTCCATATCTATATACAATCACAAGTGGTTTTACATAAATCAGATATCATAACAGTATGATTCATCATGACTATCTTCACCTTTTCTCCTTTACCTGTAACTTTATCTATAGAAATACACATCCATAGATAATCAATGTTTTACAAATTTGATATGCAGCTTTTCATGATTAGATAGATGGGGGTAATTTTTTGGTATAAATTGTGTTATGATGATGAGAGCTTAATATATACATTATTCTACATCTTTCTTTTTTATGTGGAAATTCCTCTAAGTTATATGGTATAAAACATAAAAAAGTATTTTTGGCTCAAATCATTGAATATTCTGGTGAAAAACAATAGCTTTAGGTATGGCTGGTTATAGAGGCTCAATCAACTTCTCTTTATCACTCCCTTCTTCTATAATGATTCTTTTCTTAGATGGACTTTTTTTCCCTTAAGGGGGAAATAAATAGCCTTTAGAGACCCAGGGTTACTTCCCTGCTGACTCGTTTTTATCAACCAGAGTGTGAGTAGATTTATCCCAATATTCCCTACACTTTTACTCTGTCACATAGACTGAACTGACTTAGGTCACATGCTTGTCCCTCAACAGATCCTAATGAGGTTTTGCCCTTTGAACTGGGCATTCAGCCTTTCCAAACCTGAGGGAATGAAATGAAGATGGTGAACTTCCAGCTAAAGTCTGAAAGGGGTTGGTACCAGTAATAAGGTAAATAAACACTGGGCTTTCCAGAATAACAAAGATCTTTATAAGCATGCTATAAGATGTAAGTCCATATGAAAACATAACATTCCACTAAACAGCAAGAAAATATAGCATAATCATATTTCTCATTCTTGGAGAGCTAGCTTTAATGCAGAATTATCAAGACTAAATAAAACTACTTACCACATTCTATACTGGGTACCTCAGTTAGTCATCATGTGGCTACAAGGAGTAGAAGCTATTTCAGCTGGTTTAAGTTAGAGGTGACTTTGTAAAGTCTACAGAAGAACCTTAGAGAACCATGTGACAAGAAGAATAGCTAGGTCTCATATGAGAATTGGGAGATTCTCAAGGAGATTATCTAGAATTTTATAGTCTCCTGTCTTAACATCTGCATCATTCTCTTCTCTGCAGGTCAATTTCTTCTCTATCCAAGGAATAGGAATGCTCACACTCTTGCTGGTAAAAATGGCTATCTCTTTTTATTTCTATATCTGTGTAAATTGCTACTGCAAATGTCATTTATGTAGTTTCTGATATTTCATCTCAAAAATGTGTTTTGTCAATGGTTTTCAAATACAAAGATGCTGACTCCAGCCCCATCCCCACATTATCTTTCTTTTGGAACACACTTCTTCGTTTTTCCATTTTGCTTGACCCTCTGTGTTGATTTCTTTGCAGATGAAACCATCAGTCTTAAAGGAGTAGCCTTGTGTAGGAGGTGAAACTTATCATTCAACCCTGCCCTAGCTCTTCGTTGTGATTGTCCAAGAAGTTTACTTTAATTTTAATAGCCTACTGCACTTCTGATAGCCTCCAGTGGTTGAAGGTGTGCCACGCCTGTCAATGTCCAGAAGGGTGGATCTCTGTCTCTGTCAACATCTACATTCAGGCTGATTGGAAGCCAGACCTTCAGGCAGCAGGTTTAAAGTATGCAGATATATACAGTCCTGTAGGATTGTAAACCCTGCTGGCTACCAGTGCCAGGCAATCTAGGTATGTCTCTTGGGTGATGGTTGAAAAAATCTGGGCTGATCACTATACAAGCTCCTTTGAGAAAATGCTGGGGAGCTGGAGCAAGGCGGAGGGAGAGTGAAAAGACGGCATTGGCCAGGCTGGTGGCTGTTGGTTACAGCATTGTGTGGCTGTTGGTTACAGCACTGTGTGGTAGGCCAAGGTTGCAGATTTGATCCCTGATCCCTGGTGGGGGCATGCACAACAATCAACCAACGAATGCATAAATAAGTGTACCTCTGAATAGATGTTTCTCTCTCTCCCTCTCAAGTATCAATAAATATATTTTTTTTAAAAAGAAAAAGGAAAGATGGCACCCACTGTCCTACATTCCCTGACAACATGTTGCAGACACCTAGATGCGCTCCAACCCCAAAGCCTGCCCCTCCGGCTGAAGCTGCAGAGCAGCATAGAAGCTTCTCTCCTGGAAAGACTGTGCAGTGGCTGGACGGGGCAGTCTGTCAGAACCTCCTCTTGGGTTGTCACAGCTCCAGGATCCCGGGACGCAGCCCCTCCAGAGGGAGAGTGAACAGGTCGCCAGCCCTCCTAGGCCTCAGGAAACGTTCACAGTCCACCTTAGGAAGGGGAGTCAATCCGCAGCCTTTCCCTCAGGCTGCGGCTATGGTAAGTTTGCAGGCCGTTTCCGTGGAAGGACAAGCTCCAGGGTCTGTGGCATTGTGCCATGTCCTTTGGGGTGGTAACCACTGATGAACTCTTTCTGGGTTGGTTACAGTTCTGTGGGACCCAGAAGCAGAAGTCCCGCTGGGCACCAGGGTCAGGCGATGGAGAGGCGGCCCCTGGCGGCCGCAGCAAAAACGGAGCACGAGACATGCGTGAAAGTGGCCTGCCACGCGAGCTGCGGCGGGGAGGGGAGGGTGGCTCCTCCGGGTCCCCTGACCCCGCGAGAGCAGCGTGACCCTGAATGCGTGTCCAATCAGATGCCGCCTCTCAGGACACACCGGAGACAGGCGGAGGGAGCCTCTCCCACTGAAGGCCGAGCTTTCTCCACCGCCGCTGCTGGACCCCGCGCTCCCACGGGACCACCCGGCGCTTCCACAGGACCCGCGTTCCCACTGGACCCTGCAGCGGTGAGTGGAACACGCAAGCCCTTCAGGTGCGGTTCTCCCATCGGTACACCCTTGTGGGTCTCGTGGGCGCCAGCCATGTTGCTTTTTAGAGCTAGGTGTTTAGGGGGTTCATCTCACAGGTGTGAGTCTTAAAAATTAGGAGTGCCGATGTTAAGTTCAAACCTTTCACTCATCTGGAGAAACTCTGGGTTTTGAGTTCCCTCCCAACTGTTAGTCACTGTGTGGGGGTGGATTTACGGTGAGATTGTGTCCCAGCCTCTTCCACCCGTTTGTAGGTGGGCATTCATCCTTTGCCGGATATGTGGCAGTCACTCAGACATTTGTTAGTTTATTTTTCAGAGAAAGTTCTATATGTAGCTGTAGATTCAGTGTGCTTGCTCATGGGAGGAAGTGAGTTCAGGAGCTGCTGTGTCGCCATCTTGGACCTAAATCTCATCTTCACCAGATCATGTAGCTCCAGATTGGGCACATGTGACTAACTCAATGTTTACTCCTTAATTTCAAATTCTTTTTTTTTTTTTTTTTTTTTTTAATTTTTCCGAAGTTGGAAACGGGGAGGCAGTCAGACTCCCGCATGAGCCCAACCGGGATCCACCCAGCATGCCCACTAGGGGGTGATGCTCTGCCCATCTTGGGGCATCACTCTGTTGCAATCAGAGCCATTCTAGCGCCTGAGGCAGAGGCCACCCCGCTCCAATGGAGCCTTGGCTGCGGGAGGGGAAGAGAGAGACAGAGAGAAAGGAGAGGGGGAGGGGTGGAGAAGCAGATGGGCGCTTCTCCTGTGTGCCCTGGCCGGGAATCAAACCCGGGACTCCTGCACACCAGGCTGACGCTCTACCACTAGCCAACCAGCCAGGGCTTAATTCCAAATTCTTGACAGGAGAAAATTGGATTGGGATATCTTGGGTCAAGTATGCATTCCTGGCATCATCAGCTGCACCTGAAGGAAGCAGTGTACCTGTTATCCTTAAGGAAGTCTGAAAAGAAGTGAGCCTAGGGAAGAAATGTTGGGCATTTTAGGTGGACTAACTTCAGGAGTTAGAAAACTAACAGTCATCAGATTTCACATAGAGACATTGTGGTTAAGGTAGCTGGTATTGAAGGCAGCTTTAGGTCCATTACTCCTAGTAAAGTGACTCAGAGGTTATCTCATCTGCAAATAGGGATAATGATAACTACTGCATAGGGTTTCTATGAACAATAAAGATGCTAAAGAGCTAAAACTCTCACTTTCATACTTGACACACAGTAAGCACTAAATAAATATTAGCTGTTATTAAAAGCATTAACTAAACATACACTTTATGGCCAAAGTAGCAGTTTCAGACTGAGACTCAACTGATGCACTGAATGAACTGTACAGTAGGAGATGTGCAAATAAATCATCCAGGAACTTAAGTCTTACTATTCACAACAGGGACTAGAAACTAAAGTTGACATTTAGGCTAAGTTCCCCAGACCCTGTATTTGTGAGCCCCCTGATGACCTGCAGCTGCTCCCTTTTGCATGTGGGAACCTGCTCTAGCCTCAAGTAGACTTGTTCTATTCACACACCTCTGCTAAACTGCTGAGGCTTTTAGTTTATTAACTTTATATGCCTTCCCCACTGAAAAGTGGTGGGTGGGTGAAACCCAATATGGCAGGGCCTCATTGAGGCAGGAGCAGAGGCAAGAAAGCTAATTACAGCAGCTGGGAGCCCCAGCACAGGTGCTGGATTGGAGGCTGCGGGCCACTCTTGCCTCAGGGCACCAGATAATAACTTCGAATCAGTGCTTGGAAGGCCATTCAGGCTCGGCTTCTACTTCACAGCACGTGGACATGACAGGCAATATCTTTCAAACAGCAAACATGTCCTGAAAGTGGCAGGGAGATATGGAGTACTTAATAGTAGGTATATTCTCCTGGGAGGTGGGTGGCAAGCAAAACGGTCTCTGTTTTCTCATTGAATGTTACCAAGACATTGAAATAGAGATGGTGAAGGAGCCTAAGCAAAACTCAAACACTGTTTCTCAGCCAGGCTGGGTTTGTATCAGAATAAACTTTCCTAACTCATGAGAGATTCTGTGTTCTGAAGTTACCGCAGCTATGAGATGAGATTACAAAGAAAGTCAAGAAGAGTTTAATAAGTTCATAGATGTTGCTAATATTGGTGAAAGTTAGGAAAATCCAGGCTGTACTTTGACTGAATTGATGGTCCTGCCTCCCCCAGGACATTAATAATAACATTTAATACTGACATTGTGGTTTGGAAAAGACTATCCAAGACTTGTGTTCCAATGTACTGTATAACTTTTCTTTTGAAAATTAACCTACATAGACAAGGTCAACATGATCATGTAAATAAAACATTGAGAACAGTGCCTAGCATATAGTAAACATTCCAAATACTGCCCATTTCTCTCTCTTCTTCTTCTTTCTGTCTTGCTCTCTCTGTCATGTAATGTGGCCTCTGAAGTAAATAATATATATATTATATACATATATATGTAAATATGTAGTTTGACATATATATAAATATGTATATAATATATAAATAAATATATCATATTTTTTTACATTAATATATAGTGTATGTGCCAGGCAATCATCCTTACAACAAACACATCTATAAGGTAGGGACAATTATAAAGTCTGCTTTAAAAGTAGAAAACTGAGCTATAGAGGTGTTAGGTAGCTAGTAAATGCTGACACTAGGATTTGAAGCCAAAAATGTATGCTTTTGGCCACTAATAGTGGCCTATCTGTTCTTTGAAGACAGAAGAAATACATTTACCTCTGTTTTATCTGGGCTTAGGCAGTTCCTGACCCATAGAAGGCATTTAGTTTATGCCTGTGGAACATTAGGAAGAGCAGTAATAGACCTTCCTAACACCTGGTACATACCTGAACCATATTCAGTACAAGAATTCAGATTCTTGCTTAAGAACTTAGATGAGAAAAAGCTTAGTGGAAAAACTAGTTTTTTGCATGTCCACTCCACCGATCCAGAGGGAGATTAGAGAGCAAGTATAATCATAAAAATGTGCAGTTTTTATTCCATTTCCCAGGCACAGAACAAATCATCATGATCAATCATCAATCCCCAGGCTGCTTCCAACTCTCTGTTTGTTTTAGTCCCTGCTCCTGCCATGGCAGGACAAACCACGTCGTCTGTCTTTCCGTAGGTCTTTGGGTTGCAAGGGTGTGATTCCACCTTCAGATAACAGCTGGCTTTAGGACTCAAATGGTGTCATTGGTGTTTTGCTTTTTAAATTTTGACTGCATTCCAGGTTTCTCCCTCAACTTAGTCAAATGGCTATGTCAGCTTCAGATTTTATACTTTCTCAGTCCTTTAGTCCATGAAGAAGACAGACCTCAGAAGTTCTAGCCAATTTTGTTATAACGTATAGGTTTTGGGGGGTCGTATGCTATCTAGGAACAAATCTAATAACCAACCACTTTGAACCTGATCCCCTTTGGATCCTAGGATCAAATTAACAATATAGTACTCTACAATTTATATCTGAAATGTAAGTGTTAGAGCAATTTAAAATGTCCATTCAAGGATTTTAATCCTACTCTGGAACTTCAAGGGTTTTGTTAGTCATTCATAGGATGCAACAACTTGAAAGGCAAAGAAGTTCTTATATAACCTGAGCAAGTCATTTCACTTCAGTGGGTTACTTCCTCATTTTATATGAATCAAGAATTTGACTTAGGTCACTGAACTTTCTCTAGATAACCAAAGGTTAGGATTATGCCCTCCCAGGTACAACCTTCGTATGGAAACCCAGAACTAGCATAGTAGAAGCTAAATGCGTTTAGAGTTGCAAATTTGGAGAATTTCTTACTTTCTTCAGATAGGAGATATGAGTAAAATGAATAGAAATTCCTAGGGAGGTGGATGAAAATGGAGAGAAGAAGTGTTGTTCTACATGTAGATTTCTGTCATTAATTTATTCAACATTTCCATAATATTTTTCACTCATGGTCTATTAACATTCTATGTGCTATAAGCTGCATAGTTAGGCCACTACAGGATAAAGTCGATGTCTGACTCATCTTTGACCTCCCAATGTCTAGAATGGGCTTTGCACATAAGTGTACAGTACAGCCAATATTTCAAAGAGAACAGTTTTATCATTTAACTTGAAAGAGCCAATCATATTGTAGGAACATTCCCAGTTGTTCCCTAGAGGTTATTGAACCTTGCAAACAGCTATTTTTGCCTTAGTTCCTGGGATTCCTACAAGATACCAAAAGAGCTTTTATTTAAATCAACTAAAAATACTTTCAGCAAAAGTCACCAAAATTAGGTCAGCTTGGCGTTAAAAAGTATCAGGAAGTGGTGACAGATTTAAGTGGTCGAACCATTTGCATGAATATCAAACCAATGTTGTCAAAAGATCAAAAAACAAAGGACCAGGCAGTCTCTTCTCCAATAAGTAATTCTTCTGTTTGTGGCCAGTTAATTGAAGCCAGGGACTAACTTCTCTGAAACAACTTTGTTTTTTCCATCTTAAAATGAAATATTTGAGAAGCAGTATCACTTACAGTTCAAATCAGGCCAAAAAAAGCACAACTAGAATTTTTCCAAGATTAAATTATGAATGTTTCAAACAAACAGCAAAGTTGAAAGAATTTTGGTGGACATAAAAATACCTACCTTCTACCATTAATATTTTACTAAACTTGTTTTCTACATATCTAGCCATCTATCTGTACTTCTGTCCAGGCATCAATCCTTTGCATATTTAAGTATTTAAGTATTTCAAGTTGCAAATATCAGTGGACTTTTCCCAAACGTTTCAGCATGCATATCATTTACGAGGAGAATTGTAGGATGCTGTGTTGACCACCTCATGGAGTATGTATAGTGAGACAGTAGTAATTCTCCAAAGATTGGGTTGCTGTGCAAAGACATATATTCATTACCGGGACCTGTGCCAAGATGTTCTGATTCCCTATCTTTGCTAATACCAAGCCTTGCCATTTAGATTGGGTGTGTTTGACTAGTTGTGTAGATCACAAGCACTCTTTATAATACATAATAAGGCATAGAAGTTATTTAAACAGAAAGAAACGCTGTCATATAAGATATGTAATTTGGCACGTTCATGAGCCACGAATATCTTAGCACTGACACATCTAGAACAGTGCTCTGTGTAAAGGAAATGCTTAGTTAATGAATATTTTAATATTTTGTGTGCATTCTTCTCTCATTCAGTATTGATCTAACATGACTAGCCTGAGTTAGTGTAAATACCTTTAATTTCTCAAAGCCCTTGTCCACTGCTTCTTTTTCTGCTGCTCAAAGATTATACAATATAAAATTTAAAAATAAAAGTCTACTCCTTCACCACAATAGTTATATGCTTCCCATTCTCTGCTTCTCATGATGGTGTCTTAATTATTGGGTGTACATTTTATAGAGCATAATGTGGTTAATCTGATAACTTTTCTGTTCTGCCCTATTATTTTTTAGTAGTTGTGATTTTTAAGTAAAGGAAAGAGTGTAAGTATTAGGAGAGGAGTCTAACTAGTTCCTTCAAAAATCAATATCCATGTACTAGTAGGATAACCAGTGATTTGGCTGGTTGCCGACCACCTTTTAAGTGACAGTGTGGGTATCTATGCCTTGTCTGCCACCATTATGATTTGCAGTCTTGCTTTTGGTTTTCATAGAGTAAAATTTTACAATCTGGCAGGAGATCCATTCAGAAAATACCAGTTTAACTGATTTTCCCAACTACTGGTAAGTCTTAGTTTCTCCGTGTGTGCAGGGAACTACAGGTAAGCTCCCTGAGAACAGGGCCTGAGGCTGTTTTTGCCTATGACTGGCTCCTCAGCAGCCAGCAAAGGGCGTGGTACATAGTAGACATTCTGCAAATATTTTTGAATGAATACATCTTAAACTATTATCTACTCTAGCTACAAAATCATGTTGAAATACATAAATATAATAGCATATTTTAATAGTATTAATAATAATAATTAAATATAAATATTATATTTATAAATATAATAGGCCATAATAACAAAACATGTAATCAAAACCTATAAGAGTATACGGAATAGGTAGTGTTTCTTGGAGTTGCTCTAACAAATTGCCACTAATTTAGTGGCTAAAAAAAACATTGTTGTCACCACACAGTTGTCTGTATCCATGAGTTTTCTTTTTCTTTTTTTTTTAATTGTCCTTTTTTGCTCAATCCCTCCACCTCCCTTACCTAGCCTCTCCCCCATCCACTAGCTCTCTATGAATAGGCCTGTCTCTATTTTGCTGGTTATTTATTCTGTCATAGTGCTGGAAGCCCAAAGTTCAATATCTTGGTGTTGGCAGGACTGTACTCCCTCCAGAGGCCATCAGGGCAGGATTCTCCTGCCTTCACCTGGTCTTCTCTGTGTCTGTGCCTGCTCTTCGCTGTTTTAAATCTCCCTCTGCTTCTCCCTTAAAAGAACAGCTGTCCTTGGATTTAGAGCCTACCCAGACAGTAAGCCTCAAAATATCCATCATGATTTTTGGGCACAACATCCTTAACTCATCTACATAGATGCTTTTTCCAAATAAAGTTATATTCACAAGTTGTAGTAATTAAGATTTGGATGTAACTGTTTATGGACCATCATTCAACTCACTGCTCACTCAATAATTTCTTAGGCACTCACAGTACTTATCATGTATAATAATGCAATTTAAGAGGATATTGCGCAGCAAAGGTATTTTTACATTTTTATTTGATTGATTTTAGAGAAAAATATTAATTTGTTGTTCCACTTATTTATGCATTGATTGGTTGATTTTTTATTAGTTTTAATTTATTTTATTGGGGTGTCACCAATTAACATAATTATACTGGTTTCAGGTACCCAGTTCTACAACACATCTTATACACCATATTGTGTGTTCACCCCTCAAGTCAAGTCTTTGTCCATCACCATTTATTCCCCCATACCCTCCTCCAGTTCCCAAACCCCACTCCAATAATCATCACACTGTTGTCCGTGTTCATGAGTTTTCTTTTCTTTTTTATTGTCCTGTTTTGCTCAATCTCCCCACCTCCCTTATCCAGCCTCTCCCCTACCTAACATCTGTTAGTTTGCTCTCTATGAATGGGTCTGTCTCTATTTTGTTGGTCAGTTCGTTTGGTTCATTAGATTCCACATATGAATGAAATTGAATGGTACTTGTCTTTCTCTGATTGGCTTATTTCACTTAGCATAATGCTCTCCATGTCCATCCATGCTGTTGCAAAAGGTAAGATTTGATTCTTTTTTATGGCCCTGTAGTATTCCATTGTGTAAATGCACCACAGCTTTTTTATCCACTCATCTACTGATGGTCACTTGGGCTGCTTCCAAATCTTGGCTATTGTAAATAATGCTGTAGTGAACATAGGGGTGCATATATTATTTTGAATTAGTGTTTTGGGATTCTTCGGATAAATTCCCAGAAGTGGAATTGCTGAGTCATAAAGCAGTTTCATTTTTAATTTTTTGTGGTAACTCCATGCTGCTTTCCACAGAGGCTGGCCGAATCTGTAGTCCTACATTGGTTGATTCTTGTATGTGCCCTGACCAAGTATCGAACCCACAACCTTGGGATGATGCTATAACAGTGAACGACCGGGGCAGGCTGCAATTTTTTTTAATTAACATAGTGCATTTAAGGAATTGTTGAGAAATGTAACTGTTGTATTTTTAGCTTATACAGCATTCTTTCTTAGTACTATCTACTGTATCCAGACCTGAAATTATCCAAAAATGTTATCAGCTGTTTCTGTAAAGAAAATTAATTATTTACCACCAACAAAATTAAATTAAAACTACTATAGATATTAAAGCCACAATTCTAATTAGAGAAGTACTTTTTGAGGCATTTACTCTCTGGAGCTGGAATTCTCAGTAACTCTTCAAAAACTTTTGTATCCAAAGTTGTTATTCACAAAGCTGAAATCAGTACTTATAAGATACAAGAGTTAAAGTAAAAATCATGTGTCTAGTAACTTTTATTTATGCCTTTTCCCCCCTATAATTGAAAGTATCTAATGAAATATTTGGATTGAATGCTTCTTTAGCAATTTAATGGCAGTTGAACTTGACACATTTTAAAAAATTGTGTATAATCAATAGCTAGTTTTCAAGTTAATTTACTTTCAGGGTTTTCTTCTCTTCTGCCATTTCCTCAGCTTCCCCTAGGTTAATAGCTCAATAGAAACCTAACACAATTACAGGTATTTGTGTGACTAGTGAAAAAGAACAACGGCATGATATGAATTACATTTAATTCATCAATACCAAAAAAATCCATCATGATTTTTGAGGCATGTTATAGCAAATAACTGAGAGTTTTCATTTTATTTGGTGGCTATTGCTCCCAGCTTGGTGCCGTAGGTTAGCTGACTGCCTTAGTTTTTCAGACCATTCTGAACTCGTCTTTTCTCTGATCCTCCATTAGTGTTTTAGTTGCCATCAAACTGAAAGTTGAATTTGGTAGTACTTTGATATATGAAGACAGCTGTAAGGTCTTTTAGATGCAGTAATAAACAATAGGAGACAAGACAGAGAAGCCAAAGATATCTAAGAGGGCTGAGCAGAGGAGACCACAATTATAGGAAGACATATTGGTTGTTCCACAGCAGAATGCAAAGAGGAGTGGATAGGATATAGGCAGGGAGGAGAAGGCATAAGGCATGTGTAGCTGGGGAAGTAGGGGGTAAAGGTAAAAAAGATTGATGACAACATCTAGCATAAATGCTCACCCTTCCACCATCAGGAAACAAATTGTTAAATGTCTATCCTTCCCTACTTTGTAGGATGGTCTACAATGAAGAGGCCACCAGCTTGCATCCTACTGAGTCTAGCCCACTCTTATATTGATTACAGGCATGCAATTATAAATGGAGATGAGAGCTATGAAGAAAATGAACATAGTTCCACAAGCAATAACAAAGGTGCCTGAGTTAGACTGAAGATGAGAGAAGCCTTCACTGAAGAAGTGACTCTAGACCTGATATGCAAAGAATGTAAAGGATTTACTAGTGAAGGGCAAGAATAGGGAATCTGGGTAAAAGAGAATAGCCATATGGTAGATTCAGCATGTGCAACAGACTGGTGATAAATGGAAGCTAGTATAGTTAAGGAACTGAAGATGAACCCTGCAGCTAGATATTAAAAGGTAAGGGGCACGTGGCAGGACATGAGGCATGCAGGCAGGCAGAAGCCAGTGCCTCCCTCTGTCTGTACGCCTTGAGAAGGGTGTACAGTTGGATGAGCATCCCTTCAGGAAGTGGTGCGATAGGACAAGTCAAAAGACAGCACTATTCATTTGATCTAACTTGTCAAGTACACATTTTTCCTTTCTTAGGGCCTTTATGATAACACACCATATTTCTTTTTCCTACTTAATTACCTTAATCTTTCTGGTGTTATAGTTCCTCATATCCTTGTCCAATTCCCTTCATTAGACTGTAAGTTCCTGGCCTACCATTCTTATAATAAATATTGCCTGACTTCAAAGCAAAGGCATCGCAAGTATCAGCTTATCCACGATTACCAGCATATCACCAGGTGCACTGGGCCCTGGTGTCTTTTTAAACTGCTGTTAAAATGTGTGAGATATATTTCCAGTCTTTGGAGTTTCTTTCTTCTTCATGTATCATCATTTTCATAGTCCTTATTTTTATTTTTATGTTTTCTTTTGTATTTTATGACATTATGTCATGTACTTAATGTCCAGACCTTATGTCCATTTATTCATTCATTCATTCATTCATTCATTCATTCATATTTGTACATGCATTTATAGATACCATATATGGTACTAAAAAGTATTTAAGGCACCATTTGTGGGAATAAATTGATAGTTTCTCAATCAATATGAGCATAGTATTCAAAATTCCTACATATCAGTTTTCTAATAGTCATGCTAATAGTATGTAACTTATGGATTTATTGTGAGTGTTCAATGAGATCAACCTCATAAGGCATACAGTTTATAAGCAGAAGTTCTGAATCCATGCTATCAACTGGTAATATTTTATGAATATCTTGATGACAATAATGGTGGTAGTGGTGGTGGTGATAGAGGTGGTATGGAAATGTCTGTGCCAGTTATAGAATTGATATATTTTCTGTGTACTTTAATTACTTCTGATATTAACATGGTTAGTCCATCATTACTAAAGAGCATGACATTTCAGGTATTCCAAATCTCATGACTGTTTAAGTAAAAACATGAATAACAATAATTGTTACCATTTATTGAGTGTTACTAAATGCTGAATTTTGGTCAGTGCTTTTTATTTTATTTTATTTTATTTATTATTTTGTTATTTTAACTGTCAAGACTTTATTCATTTTAGACAGGAGAGAGTGAGAGAGAAAGAAGGGGGGAAGGAGCAGAAAGCATCAACTTCCATATGTGCCTTGATCGGGCAAGCCCAAGAGTTTGAACTGGCAACCTCAGTGTTCCAGGCTAACACTTTATCCACTGCACCACCACAGTCAGGCCAGTGGGTTTTTTTGTGGGTTTTTTGTTTGTTTGTTTTGTGACAAAAGATAGAGAGAGAGGGACAGACAGACAGGAAGGAAAGAGAGATGAGAAGCATCAATCATCAATTCTTTGTTGCGGCACCTAAGTTGTTCATTGATTGCTTTCTCTCATATGTGCCTTGACTGGGAGGCTACAGCAGACCGAGTGACCCCTTGCTCAAGCCAGCGACCCCAGGCTCAAGCTGGTGGCTTTGCTCAAACCAGATGAGCCCACGCTCCAGCGGGCAATCTCGGGGCTTTGAACCTGGTTCCTCCACATCCCAGTCCGATGCTCCATCCATTGTTCCACACCGCCTGGTCGGGTGCAAGGTAGGTATTTTTAGCCCCATTTTATAGTTGAGAAAAGTAAGGCTTAGATAGCAAACTGCCAAAGGCACATTGCTGATAAACTCTGAAATCTAAGCCATGAAATATTGGAAGAGTGATTTGTATGTGTGTGTGTGTGATTCCTTTAAACACTTCAGGAAGCTCTCCCTATGTTATATTCTGAGAGATATGCTGCTTCTCCAGTGTCAGTATACAGCTTATTCTATCACTTTCATATTGTATTATTATCTTCTGTTTCTCATCTATTTTTTACAACATTCTGATTCTTTCTTAAAGACAAGGAGGACCCGCTCTGTATACATACCACCTTCTATTGAGCACAAGGTCACACACATTGAATAATGAGTATGTGAAGAAAAAAAAAGACTAATTAATATCCACACACCCATTTATATACTTATTTGAATGATACCTTGAACTGCTAATATAATTGTTTAGTTTGAATGACTTAGAAATTATTACAAGAATATTAGGAATAGAAGGCAGGTAACTATAGTCTTGGCCTGAACTTCAGGAGAACCTGGATCTAGTCCTGAATCATTTCTCTAAATACTTGTAATACCAGATAAATTTTTTAGCATTTCAGTTTTTTCATCTCTAAACTAAAACCACAGGACTAGATTACTTCACACACAAAAAATATATACCCTTATTGTTTTGACATTTTATGACTTTGATATTTAAATGGTTCTTCTTTTCTCCCTATGCACACAGAACACCTTACTTTCCAGCCTACCACACGGATAGGTGAGAGCCATGTGCCTAGTCCCCATAAGTGAAGGGTCGAAGTGACATATAAGGGAACTTCCTGTTCTCTCTTCCTCTGCCTCAGCAATCAAAAGCAGTGTGTTTAGATGGCAGGGCTATAAGATAGAAGCACACTCCCTGGGCCACTGCTTGGAAGTGAGCTTGCCCTGGAGAGGATCTTCAGTAGGAAAAATAAAATAAAAGATCAGGTTCCGAGAACTAACCCTCCAAAGCCCAATAATCTTATTAAGTTGAGAAGCATGCGTGTGAGAAAACAAAAAAATAAAGATTTAAGACTATCTTGACCAAATGCTATATATGGTCACTGACTGACACATACTGAAAGTAGATGTTTGAAAAGTTTACAAATTTTTTAGATAATTCTTTGCCAAAGAAACCTAAGTCTAAAAGTTAAAATAAAATAAAAAGCCTATGACTTATCATGAACCTTTAAATGGTTCTTGATCCACCAATTCTCATGGGATGAGAAAGCTGTGTGACCCCCAAATAAAACATCTCTGTGGCCCCAATAGAGCATAATATCAACTTTAAATATGGCCAAGAAGGATAATGGAAGGAAAGAGCATCTAAGAGGATGGATGCAGGGACCATGGAAAACAACAGCAACCTTGAAAGTCAAGTTTTGAGAAGATGGCATCAGTAGATGAAAGCAGAAGTGAACTTCTTTGATGATAGGTGGCCTGCAGCACAGCAGCAGTACCCAAAGCGGACACTGTGTGAACCCAAAACACACTTCTCAGTTAAGCCACTAACTTCTGAAGGTTGGTGTGTTATCCAGCATAGACTAGCTTAAACTGGATATTATCGATTCGTCTTCCATTTCTGTGCCACATAGGAACCTGTATTCTACCAACTACATATTTTGTCCCTGGTTTTGTACAACACAGCATTGACAACTGGTTCCCAATGACCAGTAAATTCCCAGACAAAACTCAAGGGAAGTTACCTACGTATGTTAACATAAAGCAAACTAGGATACTGGCTATCTCTAAAAGTTAAGATCTAATGAAAGTTTCCAAAACACCTAATGAGTCTTCAGGGAACAGAAGTCTGGAAGAAATGGGGTAATTTTCCTATTTTTAAAACACTACTTTTTTTTTTTTGTACTTTTCTGAAGCTGGAAACAGGGAGAGACAGTCAGACAGACTCCCGCATGCGCCTGACCAGGATCCACCGGGCACACCCACCAGGGGGCGATGCTCTGCCCACCAGGGGGCAATGCTCTGCCCCTCTGGGGCGTCGCTCTGTTGCGACCAGAGCCACTCTAGTGCCTGGGGCAGAGGCCAAGGAGCCATCCCCAGCGCCCGGGCCATCTTTGCTCCATGGAGCCTCGGCTGCGGGAGGGGAAGAGAGAGACAGAGAGGAATGAGAGGAGGAGGGGTGGAGAAGCAGATGGGCGATTCTCCTGTGTGCCCTGGCCGGGAATCGAACCCGGGACCTCTGCACGCCAGGCCGACGCTCTACCACTGAGCCAACCAGCCAGGGCCTAAAACACTACTTTTAATTGCTATAAATGTAAAAAAAAATTTTTTTCCTCTGAGAAAACAGAAGGCAATAAAAAATATTTTTATGTAGCTTTAAATCCATCAGAGATTCAAAGTTGGAAACACATGGCTGTGTTTCAGTTTTATTTGAAAATAATTATAACTATATTTAATTCTCTGTGTGTGTGTGTGTGTGTGTGTGTGTGTGTGTTACAAGGAATATTTAATGTCTATTCAGGATCTGATAAGTTACTATAATAAGTTAAGTCCTCCAACTGCAAGTACAATGTGTCCGTAAAGTCATGGTGCACTTTTGACTGGTCACAGGAAAGCAACAAAAGAAGATAGAAATGTGAAATCTGCACCAAATAAAAGGAAAACCCTCCCAGTTTCTGTAGGATGATGTGGCAGCATGTGCGCATGCGCAGATGATGACGTTAACACCGTGTATACAGCGAAGCAGCCCACTGCCATGCCAGTCGAGATGTGGATGATACAGAGGAAAGTTCAGTGTGTTCTGTGGCTCGCTAAATTCGAATCCGTGACCAAAGTGCAACGTGAATATTGGCGCATTTATAACGAAGCGCCACCACATAGGAATAACATTACTTGGTGGGATAAGCAGTTGAAGGAAACCAGCAGTTTGGTGGAGAAACCCCATTCTGGTAGGCCATCAGTCAGTGACGAGTCTGTAGAGGCTATACGGGATAGCTACCTAAGGAGCCCTAAAAAATCTGTGCATGAGCCCACATTGAGCTGCACTGAATAGGTATGAAACTGGGAGAGTTTTCCTTTTATTTGGTGCAGATTTCACATTTCTATCATCTTTTGTTGCTTTCCTGTGACCAGTCAAAAGTGCACCATGACTTTACAGACACACTGTATTATATGAAGACATTGGGAAACCCATGTGAGACCAATGCTTGAGCTATTAAAATGCAGCTTGCCTTTAGTGAGCATTCAGATTTGTCACTTAGCAGTGATTCAAGTTTAGGAGCTGTAGTGTTATAGTGGCAATGCTTTGAAGGTGTGAAACTGAGAGCACACTGGAGATTAAGTCCACTAACATTCAAGGGGTCCCCGAGAGTCTATTATAGAACTGTTTTATCTCTCCATCAGGAAACACCAACACACTCACTTTCCGAAAAGGAAGACGCCTGTCCCATTTATCACAGGGGCCAAATGCATTGTCTTTTTCCCTCTAGCAATTAGTGACTTATCTTACTCATCTTTCTTCCAGATGACCCTTGAGACGTTTCGAGGTATTGACAGATAGATGGTCAATCAATGTTTAGGAGGCAAAGCATGAATCAGGGTGTCAGACATCAAAGATCAGCTGAATGAGTGGATCAGACCAGATCCATAAGCCGTGTTTCAATTATCTTCCTTACTGTGTGTTTCAAGTATGAGAGAGTTAGCTGGCCATTCTTCTCAGGCTGCTGCGCACGTTCCAATGCAATGCTTTGCACACAGACAGTCTGCATAGAATCCTCTCCTTCAAGGGAGCAGGAGCAGTGACAGCATCATAACCACCATCGAGTAAGAGCTTACTAGGTGCCATGCATTGTTCCCTGAGCTTTAAAATATAATATATGTATTTATTTCACTATCACATTAACCTATGATGCACATTCATTCCCATTTTGTAAATGGGGGAACAAATCAGTATACAAATAGCCGTCAGGACATCAGGCCTTTCTCCAAATATATTCTTCAAAGCTCACCTATGGAAGGAAGTGCCACAATCAGCTATTTAAAAGCAGACCAGAGAGCTGTAGGGAATATCTTTCTCTGTTTACTAAAATCGTCTCCACACAAGAATTGAGTCCTGTACCCATGCAGCCTGGATGAGAATTGTGCTTCCTTGTATTATCTGAATTGAGAACGGGAGGGGGGGCCTGGAGAGGGGAGGCAGACAGATAGACTCCCACATGTGCCTGACCAGGATCCACCAGCATGCCCACCACTAGGGGGTGATGCTCGGCCCCTCTGGGGCCTTTGCTCTGCTGTAATCAGAGCCATTATAGTGCCTGAAGCAGAGGCTATGGAGCCATCCTCAGCACCTGGGCCAACTTTGCTCCAATGGAGCCTTGGCTGTGGAAGGGGAAGAGAGAGGTAGAGAGAAAGGAGAGGGGGAAGGCTGGAGAAGCAGATGGGTGCTTCTTCTGTGTGCCTTGGCAGGGAATTGGACCCAGAACTTCCACACATGGAGCCAATGCTCTACCACTGAGCCAACCGGCCAGGGTGAGAATCATGCTTCTTAAAATTAACTGTTGTATAGTAGGTACAGAGGGCCTCAGTGGCTTGAGACAGAAGAAATTCAGCTCACGATTAGGTACTATACCTTCAGAGTTTGAAATTAGCTTTAAAAAGAGCTTACAAACATACAATTTCAAAATAGCCCACCCACAGAAGCCATAAAAAACTTCAACACTGTGTTAAAAACTTTTATTTTAAAATTTATTTATTTACTTATCTATTTTATTATTTTTTTACAGAGAGAGAGAGTCAGAGAGAGGGATAGACAGGGACAGACAGGAACAGAGAGATGAGAAGCATCAATCATTAGTTTTTCATTGCAGGTTGCAACACCTTAGTTGTTCATTGATTGCTTTCTCATACGTGCCTTGACTGCGGGCCTTCAGCAGACCGAGTAATCTCTTGCTCAAGCCAGCGACCTTGGACTCAAGCTGGTAAGCTTTTGCTCAAATCAGATGAGCCTGCGCTCAAGCTGGCGACCTCGGGGTCTCGAACCTGGGTCTTCCGCATCCCAGTCCGACGCTCTATCCACACCACCGCCTAGTCAGGCTTTTTCTTTTTCTTTTAAAACAATCATATCATATTAATTGACTGGGTTTTAAATATTATGACAATTGTACATATGCTATCTTTAAAAAAAAATACAAGTGCTAGCCTGCATCCTAAAATAGCATGAATTCACAGGGCCATCCTAATATGTAGGCAGGCATTTGAATTTATTACAAGGGATTGCCTTCACAACTAGAAAAGTGAGACTCAAATTTAATGGCAGGCTGTATCCGTCAGGATGGGCCAAGTTACACTGCAGGAATGATTGATGCACAAATCTCCAAGCCTTACCCAACTAAGCATATTCCTTCCTCACTTTGTTCCACTGAGGATTGGGAAGAGGGCTCAGCTGAACAAAGACACTCAGGAACCCAGGCTGTTGGAGGTTCTTCCCACATGTGCATTTCAGTGCCGGTGAAGGCAAAGAGCCTGGGCTGCATGTGGTTGTCCTTAGAGCTTTTATTTAGAAGCAATGCACATCACTTCCATACTCACGCCACTGACCAAAGCTAGACAGAGGCCAGGTCTAACATCAGGGGGGTGACAGAAAGTACAGGCGCCCTCATATTCCACCTTGCATTTGCCTCCTCCACCCATTCTGCACCCAGTTTTGTTTTGTTTTGTTTTGTTTTTCCCCAGGGAACCTATATAATCTATATCAATGGCTCTCATTTCCTCTGGGATACTAGAGGGAGGAGGAAAAGTCAGGTCAGAGTGAATAGTCCCCTGGCAACCTCTCTATGATGCGACCCCTAGTTTGCTGTGTTCTCCAAGCTAAGCCACTACTGCTTGCGAGGGATTCCCTCTTTCCAGGTTCTGGTTTAATGGCTGGCTGTATCCTCCACAGTTTTTACCCTGACTTTTAAGATGATTATTAAAACTATATCCCACCCTTTATATGAGGTCCCTTTGTGAATAATAACACCTGGATTGATCCTAAATTGGGTACACCATCTGTTTTTTTGGAACACTAAAAAGGCAACAACTCAGTGAACAATAATTCCATTTTCTGTGCTGTCCTGTGATGACACAGTGGCCAGAGGAGAAAATAGAGATTGTCAGTGAGACCTCCTTGATCATCAGTGGTAACATATGAAACTATTCTATGGAAGTACAGAACATGTTTGCCAAGTAATTAAAACCATGGTAATTTTTACCTGTGAAGTTCCCAAAAGAGCTCAGTAGGAACTTGAAGTTTCAAGATCTCCTTTAAAGGATTACTGGGAATATAAAAAAATGTTATTGTCTGTTCTTTTCCTCAATAATCCCCGCTGCTCATTAGCCCAAACAAACTTCTAAATAGTGCAGCAGTAAACCAAGAGAGGTGCTTCTGGACAGCCAGTATAACAAACATTGGTTGTATTGGGGATTTTATCTGGAAATCACTCAATCATAGTTTGTCATACTATGTTATTGATTTCTTATTGGCCACACTGTTCATTAAAATGCCAGAGACCAAGGAATTAATTTTTAGTGCTCTTCCAGATACCAGATTTTTATCTCCTAGCAGTATAATTCAAGTTCAAGGGTGTTTATTGTGTTTAGATAGAAAAGTAATCAAAGTAGCTTGGGTTTAAAACACACAGAGAGAGGGAAGGGTGAAGTTTTTCCTTACCGTACGGACTGCAGCTTTAACCTCAGTCTGTGATCAGAAGAGTGTCTGGATATTTGCTGATGTTTCAAAGTTTAGAGTGGGGGGTTCCTCCCCCCCCCCTTTACTTATTTCACTAGTTACAGAAAGAGTGGTAGTAATTATTGCCTTTTATTCCCAAGCAGTTTTGCTTTCTGAGTGACTGCACTTTGAATTCTGTGATCTATCGCCAAGGTAATCTTCAAGTTCACAGACTGCTTAATTCACCACTTTCTGGGGCAGAGGTATGAGTTTAGTAATGTTTCCAGTCAGTTTTTTACATAATTTTAAAATTTTTTAGAAATAAGGCACTCAATACTTTGCTTATTTGATTTTATAAGCCCTGGTAGAACCTGAGGTATATCAAGTCAAAAAGATGACAAAATGGAAACCTAGTAGTCTTTAAAATACTAATACTATGAACTTCCCAAACCATAAATTAACAAATTACATTTGTAGTTATATGCAAATACTAAAAATTCACTGTAAGTTGATGAGAAAAATAGACACATTTCCAAGAAAAGGTGTGAGTAGGCAATTTTCAGAAGAGACAGGCATGAGGCTAGTAATACATATAGTAAAGGATGCTCAAGTTCACTAATAGGGAAAAATGTAAATTAAATGAAAAATAAAATTACATTTCTCTTGCCCATCAGTATGACAAAATTTATCTAAACAATAATCCAGTGCTGGGGCGAATGTGGGAAAATAAGTATTTGTATCTAACAATCTGGAAGAAGGGTAGTGAAGAATTTATATGAGAAAAAAAGCATGCAAATAAATGTAGATAGCATGATTTTATTTTTATAAGAACAATACCGGCCCTGGCTGTTTGGCTCAGTGTAGAGTGTCAGCCTGGCATGTGGATGTCCCGGGTTCGATTCCCAGTCAGGGTACACAGGGGAGGCAACCATTTGCTTCACTCCCCCTCCCCCTCCCCCTCTCACTTCTCTCTCTTTTCCTTCCCTCCTGCATCCCTGGCTTAATTGGAGCGAGTTGGCCCTGATGCTAAGGATGGCTCCATGGCCTCCACCTCAGGCACTAAAAAATGGCTCTGGTTGCAATGGGGCAAGGACCCCAGATGGGTGGAGTATCACCCTCTGGTCAGCTTGCTGGGTGGATCCCAGTCAGGGCACATGCGGAAGTCTGTCTCTGCCTCTCCTCCTCTCACTGAATAATAATAAAAAAAGAACAATACCTAAAACACTATATGGTGGCAGCCAACCTCCAAGATGGCTCCCAATGACTCCTTCCTCCTGGTGCTCATGCACATGTTATCAGATTGGTCTTGTGACCCACAAGATGCAGCAGAAGTTATGTGTGATTTTCAGTGCTAGGTCATAAAAGACATTGCAGCTAATCCTTTGTTCTTCATTATTGAATTTATTTTCCTGGGGGAAGCCAGTGGCTATGATGTGAGGACCCCCAAGTAGCTTTATGGAGAAGTTCATGTGAGAAGGAGCTGAGGCCTTCTACCAAGAACCATCCAGAAGCTGAGGCCATGCCAACAACAACATGAGGGTACTCTCTTACAAATGGATTCTATTCTATTTAAACCCTCAGATGCCAGCAGCCCCAGTCAGAATATTAACTGCATCCTCAGGAGAGACTCTGAGCCAAGATCACCCAACTAAGCTGCTCCTAGAATTCCTGACTCTGAAACAGTGATGCAATAAATATTTGTTGTTTTTGCAAGAAATAAGGTTCTGGCAACTTGTTATACAGCAACAGTTAACTAATTGTGTGGGAAAGGTGGAAGGACATGTTGCACTGTTAAATTATTTACTTCAGTGTAAAGGTGGAAATGATTTGTGTTTCAATTTCCATTTTTATATTTTATACTCTGCAGTTACCATACATAAGCTGTTAAATGCTATACACAGCATCCCAGTTATCTATTCATTTAACCACAAATACTGAGTAATTACTCCAAAGCAAGCACTGTTCCATGTGAAGGTTTAAAGGTAAATAACATATATCAACAATACAGAGAACAAAAATCATATGATCCTATCAATAAATGCAGAAAAGGCATTTGATAAGATACAGCATCCCTTTCTGTTTAAAACACTCAATAAAATGGGTATAGAAGGAAAATACCTCAACATAATGAAGGCCATATATGACTAACCATCAGCTAATATCATACTAAATAATGAAAAACTGAAAGCATTTCCTCTAAAATCAGGAACAAGACAAGGCTTCCCACTCTCTTCACTCCTATTCAGCATAGTGCTGGAAGTTTTAGCCAGAACAATCAGCCAAGAGAAAGAAATAAAAAGCATTCATATTGGGGAAAAAGAAGTGAAGGTTTCACTTTTTGCAGAAAACATGATCCTATATATAGAAATCCCCAAAGACTCCAGAGAAAGACTGTTAGAAACAATAAACCAGTATAGTAAGGTTGCCGGATATAAAATTATTATACAAAAGTCTGTTGCTGCTTCTTGGTTCCTGAGAATAGCATTAGAGGAGAGAGCAAATAAAGGCCAGGAGGAGAGGAGAAGCAGCCAAGATGGCAGAGTACTAAAGAAGAAGCAAGTTTGTGCAGAGAGAAGGAGATGGGGAACAGAGGTGAATAAGTCTGAATGAACATTACTATGGGTGCTTAGAATACACTGTTGCGCAGATGAACTTTAAAAAAGAGTAAAGAAAAACAGCTTGAGATAAGACGGCGATGGAGAAGGCAGATGTACCAACTTTCACCTTCCAGAACCAAAGTGGATTACAAAATAATTTTAAGAACCATCATCTGGAAAAACCAGCTTTGGACTAAACTAAGGGGACTCTTCAACCAAGGAACACTGAAGAAGTCACACTGAGACTGGTAGGAAAAGTGGAAATGTGGAGAGGGCTGCCCAGCTCTCCAGAGCGAACGGCAGCCAGGAGAGACTCGCGTGGCGGGAAGTGAGTTTAGCCGAGAGGGAGGGTCTTGAGTCCCAGGAACAAAGGCCCAGCCTGAAGCCCCAGAGCCTAGAAGAGGCGTATGGACAGTATTTAGCCAGAAACAAGACAGGATACTCTTTGTGAGAAAGAGAGTGATTTCGCAGACCAGGATTCTTCTTAAAGGGACCATGCAGAAAACCTCTCTCACAACCACTCACCTGGGGCTCCAGGGCATGGGGAGAGAGGAGAGGACCAGAGTAGCAGGAAGAGAGTGTAATCTAGGAGGCACAGGGAAAAACATTTTGAGAGACAGCTACCCTAACCCCTGGGATGAGTCACTCCCCAAATCTGAAGTGAATATTTCCCCTGGAAACAGCAATACCAGCAAAGGGAAGCAGGACAATAGCCAAACGAGCTCTCCTGCGGCACTCAGAGCAGAGTCGCTTAGGAGGAGGGAGCTTTCGGGACTACATTAGTGAGTCTTAGAATCTGAGCTGTAGCACCCACACCCACGTGGCTGAGGGCTTGCCCGAGGGTGGGCAGCGGCAGGATGCGGAAGCGTGGTTCTGTCGGCAAGGACGGTAGCCAGCTGGCCACCACTGAGGCCCAGGTGTGAGCTCAGTCTTGCCCGGCTGGGGAAGAGGGGAAGTGAAAAAAGTGGTCAAGACCAGCTATGGGCCACCTGCAATCCAGCCTGTGGGGGAAGGGCAGGAGCCCCAGAAGGGGCAGAGACCCACCCTTGAGCAAGGGCACAGGAGCACAGCCTTGCCCCACCCACAGAACTGAGGCTTGTGGCCTGACTTGGGAGCCAGCTTCTCCCGCAGGGGTGGAGCCAAAAGCCCAGAACAGGCAGAGTCCTGCTACTGAGCGTGGGCATGTAGTCCCACCAAGGCTTGCAGCCGTCCCATGAGTGGGCTCCTCCTGCAGGGGAGGGGCAAAAGCCCGGGGTTAAGGTGGAGACCCGCAGTTGAGCAAAGATGCTCATCCCTGCCCTCAGAGCCGAGCATAACACCACCCGCAGGGGCAGGGTGAAGGCCAAGGCCACCGAGGCTTGTACACACGAGCATGTGATCACAGCCACTCCCGTGAAGGAGAGGTGGAAACCACAGCAACAGCCCCAGTGGGCAGGCACCAGCAACGCCCATACCTGAATACCCTAGGCAGCAACAGCAGAGCGGGTGGCGGGCCTGCAGACAGACCAAACCTAGGGAACACAGAGGTCACACCCACTGGCCTGCAGTCCAGTGGCCAAAACCTTCTTTTACACAGACAAAATGAGAAGGCAGAGAAATGCAACACAAATGAATCAAGAGAAATCCCCAGAATAGGACCTGAATGAGTCAGATATAACCAAATTACCAGATGCAGAGTTTAAAATAACAATTGTTAGGATGTTCAAAGATATTAGAACAACAATAGATGGTCATTACGAACACCTAAATCAGGGGTCCCCAAACTTTTTACACAGGGGGCCAGTTCACTGTCCCTCAGACCATTGGAGGGCCACTATATACAGTGCTCCTCTCACTGACCACCAATAAAAGAGGTGCCCCTGCCGGGAGTGCGGTGGGTGGCCGGATAAATGGCCTCAGGGCGCCGCAGTTTGGGGACACCTGACCTAAATAAAGAGCAAATATAAAAAAGGATATTGAAATAATAAAACAATCAGTCAGAAATGACAAATACAATATCAGAAATGAAAAACACAATGGAAGGCATTAAAAGCAGGATGGATGAAGCTGAGAATCGAATCAGCAAGTTAGAGGACAAGATAAATGAAGGCATGGAAGCAGAGCAGAAAAAATAAAAGAGACTCAAAATGTCTGAGAAAACTTTAAGAGAGCTCTGTGACAACATGAAGAGAAATAACATCCACATCATAGGGGTTCCTGAAGAAGAAGAAAGAACAAGAGATAGAGACTTTCTTCAAACATATCATAGCTGAAAATTGTTCACAATAGCAAAGATCTGGAAACAGCTCAAGTATCCATCAGTGGACAAGTGGATTAAAAAGCTTTGGTACATATATACTATGGAATACTATTCAGCCATAAGAAATGATGACATTGGATCATTTACAACAACAAGGATGGACCTGGATAATATTATACTGAGCGAAATAAGTAAATCAGAAAAAACTAAGAACTATATGATTCCATACATAGGTGGGACATAAAAATGAGACTCAGAGACATGGACAAGAGTGTAGGGGTTACGGGATGGGGGTGAGAAGAGGGAGGGTGTTGGAGTCGGGGAGGGGCACAAAGGAAACCAGTTAGAAGGCGACGGAAGACTATTGGACTTTGGGTGATGGGAATGCAGCATAATCAAATGTCAAAATAACGTATAGATGTTTTCTCTGAACTTATGTACCCTGATTTACCAATGTCACCCCATTAAAATTAACTAAAAAAATAAATTTAAAAAAGTCTGTTGCTTTCATACACACCAACAATGAAACTTCAGAGAATGAATTCAAAAAAATAATTTCTTTTACAATTGCAACAACAAGAAAAAATACCTAAGAATAAACATAACAATGTAAAGGATCTATATACTGAAAACTACAAAGCGTTATTAAAGGAAATCGAAAAAGACACAATGAAATGGAAGAATATCCCGTGTTCTTGGATAGGAAGAATAAATATAGTTAAAATGGCCATATTACCCAAAGCAATATACTGTACAAATATGCAATTCCCATAAAAATTCCAGTCAATTTTTTAAAGAAATTGAACAAAATATCACCAAGTTTGTATGAAACTATAAAAAAACTCGAATAGACAAAGCAATTCTGAGGAAAAAAAAATAAAAGCTAGAGGCATTACAGTACCTGACTGAAATTATTTTACAGAGCCACGATAATCAAAACAGCATGGTATTGGCAGAAAAATAGACATACAGATGAATGGAACAGAATTGACAGCCCAGAAATAAAACCACATATATATGGGCAAATCATCTTTGGCAAAGAAACCAAAAACATACAATGGAGAAAAGAAGCCTCATCAATAAATGGTGTTGGGAAAATTGGAAAGCCACATGCAAAAGAATGAAAGTTGAGTACAGTTTGTCCCCTTGCACAAAAATTAGTTTAAAATGGATCAAAGATCTAAATATAAGATCTGAAACAATAAATTACATAGAAGAAAACATAGGTACTAAACTCATGGACCTTGGCCATAGAGAACATTTTATGAATTTGACGCCAAAGGCAAGGGAAGTAAAGGCAAAAATAAATGAATGGAACTGTATCAAACTACGAAGCTTCTGCACAGCAAAAGAAACTGACAACAAAAACAGTCAGTCAACTAAATGGGAGATGATTTTTGCTAACAACAGCTCAAATAAGGGGTTAATATCCAAAATATATAAAGAACTCACAAAAGTCAGCAACAAAAGCAAACAATCCAATTAAAAAGGAGAGCCTGCCTGACCAGGCAGTGGTGCAGTAGATAGAGCATCAAAATGGCACACAGACCACCCAGGTTCAAAACCCCGAGGTTGCTGGCTTGAGCGTGGGCTCATCTGGTTTGAGCGCAGCTCACGAGCTTAAACCCAAGGTCACTGTCTTTAGCAAGGGGTCACTTGGTCTGCTGTAGCCCCCTGGTCAAGGCACATACAAGAAAGCAATCAATGAACAACTAAGGAGCCACAACAAAGAATTGATGCTTCCAATCTCTCTCCCTTCCTGTCTGTCTGTCCCTATCTGTCCCTCTCTCTGTCTCTGTCACTAAAAATGAAAATAAAAATAAATAAATAAAAAGTAGGGAGAGCGAGACCAGGCAGTGGCACAGCGGATAGAGCATCGAACTGGGATGCAGAGGACCTAAGTTCAAAATCCCAAGGTCCCCAAGTTGAGCGCAGGCTCATCTGGCTTGAGCATGGGCTCATCCAGCTTGAGCGTGGGGTTGCTGGCTTGAGCATGGGATCATAGACGTGACCGCATCGTCACTAGCTTGACCCCAAAGGTTGCTAGCTTGAGCTGGGGGTCACTCTACTCTGCTGTAGCTCCTGGGTTAAGGCACATAGGAGAGAGCAATTAATGAGCAACGAAGGAGCTGCAATGAAGAATTGAAGAATTGATGCTTCTCATCTCTCTCCCTTCCTCCCTGTCTGTCCCTATCTGTCTCTCTCACTGTCTCTGTCACAAAAAAAAAATGGGCAGAGGCCTGACCAGGCGGTGGTTAGTGGAGAGAGCTTTGGACTGGGATGCAGAGGACCCAGGTTCGAAACCCCAAGGTTGCCAGCTTGAGCACAGACTTACCAACTTGAGTGTGGGGTCGCTGGCCTAAGCATAGGATCATAGACATGACCCCATGGTTGCTGCTTGAGCCCAAAGTCACTGGCTTGAGAAAGGGTTCACTCACTATTCTGTAGCCTCTTAGTCAAGGCACATATGGGAAAGCATTCATTGAACTACTAATGTGCTGCAACGAAGAATTGAGTCTTCTCATTCCCTTCCTGTCCTTATCTGTCCCTCTCTCTGTCTCTTTCTCTGACACACACACACACACACACACACACACACACACACACACACACACATGCACACACACAAATGGTGAAAGGACATGAACAGACACTTCTCTCAAGAAGAAATACAAATGGCCAACAGATATATGAAAAAATGCTGATCTTCACTAGCTATTTGAGAAATGCAAATCAAAACTGCAATGAGACACCACCACACACCTGTTAGATTGGCTATTGACAACAAGACAGGTAATAACAAGTGTTGGAAAGGCTGTGGAGAAAAAAGAACCCTCAGTCACTGTTGGTGGTGATGTAAAGTAGTACAACCATTATGGAAGAAATTATAGTGGTTCCTCAAAATCCTCAGACTATAACTACCATATGACCCAAAAATCCCTATACTGAGTATATACCCAAAAAACTTGAAAACAATGATACATAAAGACACATTCACCCCTATGTTCATCACAGCATTATTTATAGTGGCCAAGACATGGAAACAACCAAACTGCCCTTTGATAGAGGATTGGATGAAGATGTACATACCATATATACAGTGGAATACTACTCAGCCATAAGAAATGATGACATAGTATCATTTACGACAACAGGGATGGACATTGATCAAATTATACTGAGTGAAATAAGTAAATCAGAAAAAGCTAAGTACATGGGTGGGATACAAAATTGTGACTCATGGACATAGATTACCAGGGGGAGGGTGTTTTGGGGGAGGAGTTGATGGGGAGTGGGTTGGGGGAAGGATATAAAAAAGGGATACAAATATAAGGTGACGGAGGATGATTTGACTTTGGGTGATGGGTATGCAACATAATCAACTGTCCAATGATGTGGAGGTGTTTACTCAAAATCTGTACTCTTGTTGATCAATGTCACCCTGTTAAATTTAATTTTCTAAATAAAAAATAAAAGTAAATAAGCCCTGGCCGGTTGGCTCAGCGGTAGAGCGTCGGCCTAGCGTGCAGAGGACCCGGGTTCGATTCCCGGCCAAGGCACATAGGAGAAGCGCCCATTTGCTTCTCCACCCCTCCGCCGCGCTTTCCTCTCTGTCTCTCTCTTCCCCTCCCGCAGCCAAGGCTCCATTGGAGCAAAGATGGCCCCGGGCGCTGGGGATGGCTCTGTGGCCTCTGCCTCAGGCGCTAGAGTGGCTCTGGTCGCAACATGGCGACGCCCAGGATGGGCAGAGCATCGCCCCCTGGTGGGCAGAGCATCGCCCCCTGGTGGGCAGAGTGTCGCCCCATGGTGGGCGTGCCAGGTGGATCCCGGTCGGGCGCATGCGGGAGTCTGTCTGACTGTCTCTCCCTGTTTCCAGCTTCAGAAAAATGAAAAAAAAAAAAAAAGTAAATAACACAGGGTATTCTCAAAAAGACCCCACACTTTGATACAGATGGTGAAAACTAATAATTACTCTCTCCAATTTTAACTAATAATAAAAGTTATAAGTATACACCGAATGTCATTGGAACACGGGAAAAAGAAGACAATAATGTTGGTGGAAAATTGCTGAAGACTTTGCCAAGAAACATACCACTGAGGTACACGTTGAAGGACCAAGAGGAGTTTTCCAGGAAGGGAAGGGGGGGCAGGTAGGGAGAATACTGGAGAATCCTAGTATCTTGAGATTTATTCTAATTGTGCCAGTTTCTGAACACATACCTCCTTCTGCATATCTTCACCATCACAGAAAATAAAAATTAAGAGTCTGTGTAGCCAGATCAGGCAGTGTCGCAGTGGATAGAGCGTCGGACTGGGATGTGGAGGACCCAGGTTCAAGACCCCAAGGTCGCCAGCTTGAGCGCGGGCTCATCTGGTTTGAGCAAAGCTCACTAGCTTGGACCCAAGGACCCAAGGTCGCTGTCTTGAGCAAGGGGTTACTCGGTCTGCTGTAACCCCCAGTCAAGGCACATATGAGAAAACAATCAATGAACAACTAAGATGTCACAGTGAAAAACTAAAGATTGATTCTCCTCATCTCTGTCCGTTCCAGTCTGTCTGTCTCTATCTCTCTCTCTCTCTCTCTGATTCTCTCTCTGTCTCTGTAAAAAAAAAGAATCTGTGTTAAAAAGCAAAAGCCAGGTTATTCTTATTCACATTAATTTACTATGAGTATAACATTAAGGAAGAAAACCTGCTCTGTTATTCAATTTCAAAATACATTTCTGTGGACTCTGATCATCCAGAGCAGAATTGGAGAGCATGGTACTTTGCTCAGTATCAGCCCTTATACAATGCACGGCCAATGTCCAAACAGCCAGCAGAGATAGATGCTTTCCCAGCTTACCACACTGGATACTGCAGGGCCTGAGGCTAAAGGCTTGCTGGCTGTGATGTTAGTTCACAGTCAGTGCCAGTTTAATTGTACTTGAGAAACTGGGTGGTTGGGATGAACTCTGCCTTTTATTTTTCACAGCTCTCCCTATATTTCAAAGGCATCAGCTCTCCTAAGCATCCATAAAGTTACAAATGATAATCACAAATAGGGCATTTAGTTTTTTAAAAGCACATGTGTGCAAAGAAAACAGCTGGCTCATTTTTTTTTTAAGAAAACAAAATTGGCCCTGGAAAATTGACTCAGTGGATAGAGCGTCAGCCCAACATATGGACGTCCTGGGTTCAATTCCCAGTCAGGGCGCACAAGAGAATTTACCATCTGCTTCTCCCCTGCCCACTCCCCCAGCTCTTTCTCTTCCCCTCCCACAGCTAGTGACCCCACTGGTTTGGGCATTGGCCCCAGCACTGAGGATAGATAGGTTGGTCTAATCACGTCACTAAAAATAGCTCAACTGATTTGAGCATCAGCCCCAGATGGCGGTTGCTGAGTGTATCCCAGTTGGGGTGCATGCAGAAGTCTGTCTCACTATCTCCTCTCTTCTCACTTAAAAAAATAAAAATAAATAAATAAAAGAAAAAATAAAATCTTCCTTATACTGCAGGACAACATTACTTAAATAAGTGAACTAATATCATTCTTCTCCTTATCCCCGCATCTCTCCCTGCAATGTTTTTTTAATAGCAGCCTTGCAAATTTTTTTAATAGCAGCCAATTTCTACATTTATAGGAAATAAGAGTTGTGTATCTTTTATTTGCCTTATGTCATTTGGATAGGAATAGTGAACTTCAGAACAGGAAATTTGACAGGTCTCTCAGTGCAGTTGTTATGGCTCCATTTCTTAAAATTTGGCCACACTTGCTCAGGTCAGTGAGAGAGAACTGTTGACTTTGGGGACTGGTTTAAAAAGTTGGTTCTAAAGACAGGGAATTCTAGAATGTTTGAACCAGAAGAGGCTTATATAAATTAGGACTCTATATATTGTAAGTGACAGAAAACCTTACTAGTTATATAAGTCAGTGCATTCTTTGTTTGGTTGAGCTGGATGTATTGGCTTAATGTGATGGAAAATCTAGAGATTAGAATCACTTCAAGGGAGAGTTCAGTCATGTCTGATGAGCCTTTCTGTTCCTAGTCTGTTTCCTCCATCCATAAGTTAGATTGACTTCATTCTCAGAGACACTTGCCCTTAACCACCCAGACAGCTGCTCAAGTTCCAGATTTGCACTTTGTCTGGTTCAAATCTATCAGTATAAACGATCTGTCTTTTGTCCCAGCATTGCCTGAACAAGACAATGTCATTTGCTCTGATTGGATTGTTATATCCAATACAACATCGATCATATGGCCCAGGGAATCAATCTGAGGCACAGATTGGCCTTTAGAGACATGGGTTGGGGTAAGTACCATCAGGGCCATAGGAACAGAGAGTTCCAAACCCATGATTCTGCATCCTGTCAAAACAGTCACACCAGCTAGGATTTTGATGAAAAGTAACAAAAGTGTCATTCTCAAAATCTGCATTATAGTTTAATCACTAAGCTTTTCCAAGAGACTTTGCTGTGGACTGATTGAATGTGTCTTCCACTTACTACCCCACCAGCAAATTCATATGTTGAAGCTGAATCCTCAGTGTGAAGGTCTTTGGAGGTGGGGCTTTGGGAAGTTATTAGGTTTGGATGAGGTCATGGAAGTGAAGCCCCACGTTGGGTTGGTACCCTTACAAGGGGATGAAGGGCAGTTGTCCTCACACTTTACAGCACTTTGATACTAGAGATGCTGTACCAAACAGAGATTCCTGGAGCTCTCCACAGAGAGAGGTTCTAATTCAATAAGCCTTTGTGCTACTTGGAGGCCCAGGAATCTACATTTGAAAAGCTCAACAGGTGCTTCTATGAAGAGAAAAAAAAGGCTTCCAAAACTCACACTTCAAGAAAGCCATGTCTTCCTCCTAAAATACTTGACTATGCATTGGGATTTTTCTTCACAGCATTTGTGTTGGAAGGTAGCATAAGGACACTGGCAATTATGAAGACAAAAATAGAAGGCAATGGTTTTTTTTTTTTTTTCATTTTAATAAGGGCAACTCATCAAGGGCATAGAAAATCATTGGCTTTCTTCCTGTTTTATTCAGATGAATTTCTTGGGATGAGATTTCTAGAGAAGCTGCAGTGTTTTAAACCAACCCTTAATGCTCCTTAGGAGCCACAGGTTCCATGGAGACAAGAGGTGGTGCTTTGACAGAAGACCACAGATGGGATCTGAACGGTCAAGAGAAAAGATAGGGATCCAGGAGCTCAACTCGCACAGGAAATGTGTAAGGAACGAAGAAGTCAATAGCCACCTGTAATGACAGCTGGCTTACAGAGCAGGTGTCAATGATAAAGGAAAAGACTAGGTTCTGGGGAAACAGAGCTCAAAGAATGGGTCTTAGAAGTGGACATTTTGTGCAGGGACACGTTCTCCATTCACAAGCAGTAGTTTAACCTAGATCTTTGAGCCAGACGTCTCATTCAACGACTATCATGGTCCCAGGTACTGGAGCCTGAGCTACCGAAAGATCTATGACTTAGGTAGCTACGGTCTCTAGTGCTTAGATCATCTTGCTGCAGAGATAAACATTAAATGAGATACAGCATATATAGAGTATTTTCCTAAAGTATGTTCTCCTGAGCAGCAGCAACATGACCAAGGAACTTATTAGAAATACAAAGTCTCAGGTGCCACCCCAGGTCTGCTGAGTCAGAAACTCTGAGGGTAGGGCCCAGCCATCAATTTTAGTGAACCCAGCAGGTGATTCTGAGACATGGATCAGGGTTCTGGTCCTCAGTTGCCTCAGTGGTAAAATGGGCTTGATAATACTCAACATGCCTTCAGATACAGGCCACATGATATCAGGGATGATATTCTCAGTAACAACCCCAAGCTGCCTTATAGCTGAGGCTGCAGGGAGGATGGTTAATGTTGTTATACACAAGTGTCCAAAGCTGCATGGAAGGTGGGACCATTTTCAATTCTCCTCTGATCTTAAAGGCCCCTGCCTACCTCAGAAGCTTAAAAGCAGCAGCCCATCAACTCAGTAGGTGGAGATCATAGTCTTGGAACAGAACGCTCTGATCCATGCAGAGAGAAAACAGGGGTATGCTTTACAGTGCCAGTTTCCTGCTAAAAAAATAGATTCAGAACTGTCTAGGGTCATTCATGAGCACTCTGACACATAAATTCAACATCCCAGGGCACATTGTATGAAAAAAATAGTGGTGTTACACTTCTAACTAGATGAGTTTTATTCCTTTGCTACACAAGTTCATGGTAAGGCATTTGATAATGAGTCTGAATTCCTCAAATAGCAAATATGGTGTTGTATAACCCAGAGCTATTGTCTCAAAGTTGGTAGAATATGCTGTATATAACTTTCCTTAAAGATTGACTTGACCTAAAAAAATTCTTCCTTTTTTTACTTCTGAATTCACCTGTTCACACTGACAGCTTGCCCATCCATCCAGTGCCAGTCTCTCTCTGATTCCCTGCCGGCTTGGGCTTTCTGGGAGCTTATAAGGCTCCTGGGCAGAGCAGTGGGGCAGAACCTGGGATTCAATACAATGAGAGAAAGGAACTGTCAGTTCTTGAGAAACAGGTCCAACTTCCCCATCTTCCATGAGACAGTTCCAAAGTACATTCTGCAGGGAACCTCAGAGAGGCCCTGACTGGATTGATTAACAGATGTCCATTGGCCATTTTCCCTACCTGGTCTCATTTTCCCTGCTTCCCTACCTGTGCTTCCTGGGATCCCCTTTCAGATGGACTATGTGCACCTAAGTTCCTGTCTCACCCAGCTTTCAGGAGAATGCAAGTTTACACAGCTTGAACTTGGTAGAGCTCTATTCCAAATCCAGGCTGTCCTGCTTATGTGCTCTCTGCCTGTCATCCACCCTCAGTATAGCACCTTAAGTTTGCAGAAGCACTGACCCTTGTCCTACATCATCTAGGAGTTGAAAAGTTTAGTCTCAAGTCATGTAGTCCCAGAACTTCATAAACTAGATCAGAAGTCATTGAAAGAAAACAATAACTGCTTCTTCACTGAAAGAAAAATCACATTTTTTATTTAGAAAACTACTGAGATGCTTCAAACATAAGAATGCTTCTATGTCATGAAACCAGCCCACCACCAAGAGCACTGTTTGATGCATGTCTCCCAGGAGAAGGCCAAGCACTGTAAATACATGTCAGTTTTTCAAAGATGCCCAACATAACGAAGGAACATTCAATATGTGCGCCCTTTGAAACATTGTTGATTTTGTTATGCATCCCTGCATTTCAGAGACAGCCATTTAAAAGTCCAACTTGAATTACACATATTTTAAAGGAGCTGCACTTCGGTTCATCTAAATAGTTTTATTGTACAAACCTATAAAGAAAATAGCAGATTTCAGTAAGCAGAATAATCCCAGAGGAAAGTAGCAGGGAGAAATAATGCTCTCATTCTCGGAGACAAGTAGAGAGATTAAAATGCCTTCTGAGATCCCTTCCATCTCAATGTTCTTATGATAAAAAGGATAGGTAAGAAGAAAGCCTCTGTGCTCATCCATTAGCTCTTTTTGAGTCTTTTTTTCCCCCAGAAACCTTTTGTTCTGAGACTTACAAATGTTATCAGTCCATAAAAACAATGTTGGCTTAAGTTTGAAATGGCATATGGAACAAGGGGTAATGCAGATTCACACTTGTTTGTATTTACTAATATTGTCATCATTATTGAGATGCTTTTGCTTTTCATTTTACTCTACTGCATTATTTTTCTACATTAAATTAAATCTGACTTAGGGATTCCACAAATCAGAATGATAAGAAAATAGGCCCTGGCCAGTTGGCTCAGTGGTAGAGCATCAGCCCAGCATGTGGATGTCCCAGGTTCAATTCCCGGCTAGGGCTTACAGAAGCACCCATCTGCTTCTCCACCCTTTCCCCTCTCCTGTCTCTCTATCTCTCTTTTCACCTCCCATAGTCAGGCTCCATTGGAACAGAGTTGGCCCGGGGCGCTGAGGACAGCTCCATGGCCTCTGCCTCAGGTGCTAGAATGGCTCCGGTTGCTATGGAGTAAGAGCCCAGATGGGCAGAGCATCACCCCTAGTGGGCTTGCTGGGTGGATCCTGATTGGGCGCATGTGGGAGTCTGTCTGACTGCTTCCCCACTTCTCATTTCAAAAGAATACAAAAAAGAAAACAATAACTTAGGGTTTAAGGTGTCTGTTATACTTCTTAAGAATAAGAATCCAAGGACACAGGCAGTGTTTTGAAAATAAGTGAAGGACCTGTTATCTTTATCCAGTCATGATAACCAGCAATATGGGAATTTTCCAGTGGGATCCATTGGAGACAGGCTGGCCCTCTGTTGTTCCAAGAGCTATTTCAATAAGACCTTCAAAGCCCAATCACCTCTAAAGAAGTGCTGTGTGGGTGTGGGCACTGGTGCTCGCCACTCCAGGACTGAAACAGCCGTTTCCAGTGTGCAGCGTGCGGCATGCTCCAGTGTTCCTGTGCAACTTCTCCCCTTCCCACTTTTCCTTTTCCTCCATCAAACCTCCTGAAAGAATTCCTCTCTCCTCCCAGTGAGCCACTAGGAATACCAATGCCAGGCTCCCTGTCTTGTGGGTGGGGGTGAGTTGATGTGAGAAAATATAAAAAGGTATCTTTTATTCCTCCTAACTCACAGTGTTCTCCCTGCAGTATTTAGTAGTGGCCAAGAAGAACACCTCATATTTATTGATTATTACTGTATGCTAGGCATTTTACAGATATTAACTCATTTAATTCATCAATTCATTAATGAAATAGTATTATACAAGCCAGTTTTCAGATTAAAAACTGAAACCCACAGAAATTGAAGGCTTGCCAATGTTGCATCGCAAGGAAGTCACTAAGCTGGGATTTGATCACAGTCTCCCTGACTCTCGTTTTATTCTTACTAATTCATACTTTAGTTGGATCGATAATAGCTAATAGTAAATTATCTTAATAATAATAACTAAGTGATGAGAATTATCTATGCCAAGGCAATGAACTTAGCATTCTTCTAGGTCCTGAGATAAGAAAGGAGACAGGCCCTGGCCGGTTGGCTCAGTGGTAGAGTGTCGGCCTGGCGTGCACAAGTCCCGGGTTCGATTCCCGGCCAGGGCACACAGGAGAGGCGCCCATCTGCTTCTCCACCACTCCCCCTCTCCTTACTCTCTGTCTCTCTCTTCCCCTCCCGCAGCCGAGGCTCCACTGGAGCGAGGATGGCCCCGGCGCTGGGGATGGCTCCTCGGCCTCTGCCCCAGGCACTGGAGTGGCTCTGGTTGCAGCAGGGCGATGCCCCGGAGGGGCAGAACATCGCCCCCTGGTGGGCGTGCTGGGTGGATCCCGGTCGGGCGCATGCGGGAGTCTGTCTGACTGTCTCTCCCCGTTTCCAGCTTCAGAAAAATACAAAAAAAAAAGAAAAGAAAAGAAAGGAGACAGCATTTCTGCCTTTACGTGTAGCACCAAGGACAACACTTGTGGGGAATTTGAGGAGTAAATGCTGAAGTTTCTAATTAAACAGTTACAGTGTCCAGCCCACATGCACTCTCCTATTAGGCATAGAGTATAGGAAAATACTGAAGATGAGCACATAAAAATTGGAAGATTTCATAAAGATGCTATATCAGAAAGGGTATACATACAGTAGACTAAAAAAGCAAAGAATAGATTCATAACCACAGTAATTCAGTTATTTCCTTATTTTTGAATTTTTTTCTCTAGATATTAAAACTATAAAATAGTGGTGTCCCTTCTCTTCTCAGCTTTAAACCCTGCAGTATCTGTCCATTGTATTTGAAATAAAATGCAAACTCCTTACCATGTCCTACTAGATCTGCCGTGATCCAGACCCTGCCTACCTCTGACATCGGTCACCTTCAACATTGCAACTCCTAACGCATCTGCTGTTGACACTCGGTTCCTCAAACATACCAAACTCAACTTTTCCTTAGGATCTGGGCATTTCTATTTCTTCCGACTGGAATCTTATCTCCTTTTTATTTTTTAGGCCAGCTCCTTCTCATTGGTTGTCTCAGCTCAAATGTTAGAGAAATTGCTCCTCATTACCCATTCTATAGTAACACTGCTCTTCATTCATTCATTTATTCATTCATTCCTTTATTCATTTATTTGATGAATACTGAGCACTGTGGTCCAGCACTGCTCTAGGCTCATAAGGCACAGAATGCTTGACTAAGTACTTGTCCTCATGATACTTATATTCTCATGAGAGTGTTGGACAATAAACGGGAAGGAAGAGAGCTACTGGGGAGTATTACTTCCTTGGCTTGCTTTATTTTGGCTTTGCTCACAGCTCCTGTTAGATGAAACTTATCACATAGCTGTGCCCCATGTTCTCACAATTGTTTCTTCTGTGAGCCCTTCTTTAAACGTGCCTGCTATCTCTACAGTCACTTTATTCAAATCCTCATATTACCGAAATAGGAGTTCCAGGAACTTGAGTGTTACGGAACACCTCATGGGGAAGGTGATAATTAGAAACCTAATAAGGAAGTTTGGGAGCAAGTAGAGGGATATAGCTAGGAAAAACATTCTAAAAAGAAATACCACCAAATGCAAAGATGCTATATTAGCTCTGTACTTCTGTACAAATTGAAATAAAAGTAGTGGCTTAAAAAAACACAGATGTATTATTTCATAACTTCTATAGATCAGAAGCCTGTGCACAGTATGACTGGATTCTGTACTCAGGGTCTCCTGCTGCTGCTGAAAGCAAGGTGTAGGCTAGGCTACTGTGTCAACTGAGGCTCGGGGTCCTCTCCCAGCTCATTTGGGTGGTTCGCAGAATTCAGATCCTCATGATGATTAGAATTGAGTCCTGTTTCCATGTTGGCTGTCCTAGGCACTGCTCTCAGCAGCAAGAGACCTTTCATAGTCACAGCCATGTAGTCCTCTCCATCTTCAAGCTAGCAAAAAAGAACTCCTCAAGTCTCCCTTCTGCTTTGAATCTGACTTTGCCTGTCTCAACTTCTAGACCCTAATTCAAGTCTCATGTCATCGGGTCAGGCCAACCCAAATAATCCCCCTGTCTTAAATTCAACTGATGGAGATTTCAATTCTGTAAAATTCCTCTATTAAAGTACCTAGATTTCTGTTTGACTAGGTAACTGGCAGATGTTGTATATAGATGAGGACATAGGAATCGAGGAGCCATCTTGGAATTTTGTCTACCACAGAACCAAAGGCAAGAGCCAGCCTTTGTGTTGAAGAATAACAAGGGAACTAGTGTTCTAGATCAATGTGGGCAAGAGCATTGGGTGGTCAGGTCAAAAGGTGCTGAGAAGAAGAGAGAGGAGCTCATGAATAGCCTTGAAGATAAGCCGTGGAGGGGATGTTGGCTTTTACTCTAAAGTAAGAGGTCATTGAACTGAGAGGCACGATGTGACCCAGGTGTTAGAAGTATTCTCTGTCTGCATGAAAATAGGCTATAGGGAAGGCAAGGAGAGAGACCATCAGGAGGCTACTGGGGTAACACCAGTGAAAGAGGATGCTGGCTTGGACCAAAGAGGAGAAGATCAGGGTTGAGAAGGAGTCAGATTCGGATGTATTTTGAAGAGGGTGAGGGGAACTGTTAGGTTTGCTAATGGATTAAATGTGGGCTGAAGGAAGTGGGGAGTCAAGGTTTTATTTTCATGCCACTTTAACTCTCTTAAAATATCAAATTTATGTATTTATCACTGTCTTAAAATACTGTATATATATGTACTTCATTATTGTCTGTTGGCTTCTCCTACAAAGCAATTTCCGTGAAGGCAGGGACACTTGTCCACTGCAGAATCCCCAGTGCCTAGCAGAGTCTGACACAAGGTAGTATTCAGTAGATAACTGAATACATGAATGAATGAATGAATGAATGAACAAATGACTTTTTCATTTCAGACACTCGTTCTTATCACAAATTATTCCAATAGAACAGGAATAGAAAGTATTATAGATGTCTCCCTTAACATACCCCATGGTATCAAATTGTAATCTAACAAAGTATTTTATTCCAATATATTGGCCTCATTAAGAAAAAATAGGTGATTTTGCCAAATATTTACTGGACATAAATTTTACATTTTCTCAAGTGTCTTCAAGGTGTTTTATATTTCAATTTTCTCCTCCATCACCTGGGGTTTCAGTTAAGTGGTTTATGTTTTATAGGGGGTTTTTTTCAATTTATTTTTTTCTTTGTTTTTCTTTTTCTTTTTTTTATCTCCAACAGTCATGGTTTTCAGTTTTCAATTTTGTTTGACTTTCTGGAAAAGAGTTCTGTTGTACTCAATAAACAATGCATTGCTAATTTTCAAAGTAATGTTTTCTTGGTTCAGTTGTTGGGCAATATAAGCTTTGCAAACAGTAGAATTTCATGACATTCTGCCCAGGGTGCACCTAGAAAATCACTGAGGCTGGAAGGGATGAGGAGTTAAAGATGCCAAGGACTGACTGATGCAGTAGAGAAAAGAAAGCCTGATAAATTGGGAATACTAGGCAGTGATAAAAAATAAAATAAAATCCAGTCTAAAAAAGCCTTTTAATTGTCAATACATGTGAGTCATTAAAATCATGAAATGTTTATTATAAGAACATTCATTGTACATAAATAAAGTGGATTATGTATATAAGAAGAGATGGTCCAAAAACTACTTTTTGCTCATTTTTTATGAAATGTAAAAAATAGATACTAATCAAGGATACTATATGTCCAGTCCCCAAAGTGAAATAATCTTAAAAGTGGATGATCTTGGACCACCTGTTATTTGTGGAAGAGAGTAATGGTTTGCAAAGCTTTCTTTTTGTTTCTTTTCTTTCTTTTTTTTTTTAAGTGAGAGGAGGGATGATAATGAGACAGACTCCTACATGCATCGTGACTGGTCTGGCAACCTCATCTAAGGCTGACGCTCAGACCAACCTGGCTATTTAAAGCACCTGGGACCAACCCTAACCTATCAAGTCATTGGCTGTGGGAAGGGAAGAGGGAGAGAAGGGGAGAAAAGAGTGGGAGAGAAACAGATGGTCAATTCTCCTGTGTGCCCTGACCAGGAATCAAACCTGGGATATCTATCCATACGCTGGACCACTGCTCTATCCACTGAGCTGTCCAGCCAGGGCCTGGTTTGCAAAAGCTTTCTGAATGTTGGTGATTAATAAGGAAAATTCTCCCCTTCTTTAAGGTCTGGGTAACAATGAAGTTGACCTCTATGCACAAACAGGTTAGAACATTTTATGTGCTTAGTTGCTAAACCATCTTCTGGCTTAACTGATTGATCAGAATGCTGAGATGAGGCTGTCTTAAAGCTACTGAGTTCCTGTGAATGTGCTCAATGCTATGCATGCTAAGTATTCCATCTGAAACAAAGAAATAGCCAAACTCAGTGTCATGCTCTCTGATCCACCAGTCCTAGGGTCCTCTATTACCTCTTTCTGTGTGTAGAGCTTATGTTATCCTCTGCTCTGTATTGTTTACTTACGCGTCTGATATTACAGCATTAAGTTATGACCACTGAAAGGGAGAGAGGGAGTAGAGATGGAGCAAAGGAGAAGGAAGAAAAGAAGATAGGAAGAAAGAAGGGAAGGAAGGGAAGGACAGACAGGAGGAGGGAAGGAAAGAGGAACTTCATGTCTCAGATTTGAGAGGAATATACCCAAGCTTGAAAACAACTCAGAATAGACCCTGACCCAGGTAGCTCAGTTGGTTAGAATGTGGTCTGATACACCAAGGTTGTGGGTTCAATCCCCAGTCAGGCTATATACAAGGATCAACCAATGAATGCATAAATAAGTGAAACAACCAGTTAGTCTATCATCTATCTATCTATCTATCAATCGATCTATCTAATCTTCCTATCTTTCTATCTTTCTTTCCCTTCCTCTCTAAAAATTAATCAATTTAAAAAAAGAAAGAAAGAAACTCAGAATACTTTCTAGCTCTTAGGGTCAAATAAGTTCTTAACTAAGTCCTAATTAGCATGGGAGGACAGGCTGTGTGGAGGGATCACAACAATTCCTTTGTCTTTGAACAGTTATATTTGGTGGCCAGAAGACAGCAGAACAGATTGTGTTGTTTGAGATGCAGTGTTAAACATCCAAAGCCAACTTCATAAACTGTCAGAGAACATGTCACTTAGAGATCTGCAGTTTTGCCAGGCCCTTTCTACAGAACACCTGTAAATACCTCACCATATAAATTTGTTAATATTGCAGAGGTCACACAGTGAGAACTGGTCATGTTAACAGTAGACTTTTTTTGTTTTCACTGAGATGTGTCAGGTTTATTAGGGAGCTGCCTTTCAATGTGCACAAAATATCCATTGGGACAAAACAAGTTACAAAACCAATTACAGTATGACTCTATTTTATATTTAAAATTACACAAAATATACATTATGCCTAGAAAATAATCTGAAAAAATTTAACAAAAGTGGTGGGATTACAGATAGTTTTAATTTTTTTTTATTTTTTATGTATCTGTGTATTTGTTCTTATCCTACAGTGAACCTGTATTACTTATGTAATTTTTCTTTTTAGAGTTTATTATTTTTAACTTATTGTGTTGACATGGTTTCAAGTGTCCCACTCAATATAACACCCTCTACACCCTGCATTGTGCTCCCCCATGCAGTCTCTTCCCACCCCGTTTCACCCCCTTTGCCGCTGATACCGTGCCTCCACCCCCCTTTCCCTCTCACTATTGCTGCCTGTTTTCTGTTATCTATGTGTTAGGTCAGGCATGGCCAACATACGGCCCACGGGCCAGATCCGGCCCATGTAATGAGTTTGCAGCCTGCGATTAAATTTTTAATATTCTCCGCTACTTTAAAATCTCAGCTACTCAGAAGCGTAAGTGTCTTTGATTATTGGAAATCGAGATATTTAAGAAGATAGTGATACGTAGAAAAGAATTCCGCGTGTGACTAATCTAGGGTTAACTTCCAATAATTGGTCGAATGGATTTGCGGTACTTCTTTATTTTTTAAAAAAATTCCATTATAAAGATTTACAACAGGGGTCCCCAAACTACGGCCCGTGGGCCGCATGCAGCCCCCTGAGGCCATTTATCCGGCCCCCACCGCACTTCCAGAAGGGGCACCTCTTTCATTGGTGGTCAGTGAGAGGAGCATAGTTCCCATTGAAATACTGGTCAGTTTGTTGATTTAAATTTACTCGTTCTTTATTTTAAATATTGTATTTGTTCCCGTTTTGTTTTTTTACTTTAAAATAAGATATGTGCAATGTGCACAGGGATTTGTTCATATTTTTTTTATAGTCTGGCCCTCCAACAATCTGAGGGACAGTGAACTGGCCCCCTGTGTAAAAAGTTTGGGGACCTCTGATTTACAACTTTGGTACTCATCTGTACTCGATATGAACTGTTAGATTTTTAGTGGTGATGTGAAACCCACATTCTTTTAGGCGGAGTTTGCCAGTGCGCACCCAAGGTCAAACAATTCATTATTTTTGTGGTCAAGTGTGCTGAATCAAGTGGCATTGTAGCATAGACAATAGCTGCAGTTGATAACTGAAAATGTGTCCAGGCAGTTTGTAAAACGAATTGTTTATTTGCGTATAACCCCTTCAAATCAAGCTCATTCTATTAATTATTGTTTCGATTGTGATACAGTTTGGATATTTATACAGTATGTAATTATATTTTTATTAAAAAATATTTTTATTAAAATAATATTGTATATTAAAATTTTTTCACTCATTTATTTATAAACAAATTACATAAAATTTTGTTTACTTAAACGGATCATTTTTATATTTAACATTTTTTAATTTTAATATTTTGTCCGGCCCATGAAAAAAGTTTTCTTTCTAATCTGGCCCGGGGGCAAAAACTGTTGGCCACGCCTGTGTTAGGTGTGTGTGTGTGTGTAATTTGACTAATCCCTTCACCTTCTTTGATTCCCATCTCTTCTTCCACCTTCCTCTGACAGCTTTCCATATATACATACTCTTTGTACTTTTAAAGTACTCAGTGTGAAAAAATACTGATAAGACTTGACTGGTGGGGAAGCCTTCATAATTTTCCTTGATGGATGAAACAAACAGGGAGTTGCTTTCCTACTTCTCTTTTATTCCTCACAAGCCAACCATTTCTAAGCCCTTCCCATTTTATCTCCCAAAAGATATCGATTCTCTCCATCACCTTGTCACTACTTTAGTTTAGACCAAGGTTCTAAAGCTCTGGCCAATGATGCTCCCAAAACTTACTTATTTTCTAAATATATATTTACAAATGTATATTTACAATGCATGTGGTTTCTTAGGAAGTATATTCTTCTGGTTTCTTTCTCCAGTAGTTGCATCTAGATCCAACATCCCCCTGCATCTATTTATTTATTTATTTATTTATTTATTTTCAGAGACAGAGAGTCAGAGAAAGGGATAGATAGGGACAGACAGACAGGAACGGAGAGATGAGAAGCATCAATCATCAATTTTTCATTGTGACACCTTAGTTGTTCATTGATTGCTTTCTCATATGTGCCTTGATCGTGGGCCTTCAGCAGACCGAGTAACTCCTTCCTTGAGCCAGTGACCTTGCGTCCAACCTGGTGAGCTTTGCTCAAACCAGATGAGCCTGCGCTCAAGCTGGCAACCTCGTGGTCTCGAACCTGGGTCTTCCACATCCCAGTCTGACGCTCTATCCACTGTGCCACTGCCTGGTCAGGCTCCCCCTGTATTTAAACCTCATTTTTGAATCTTGTCCTAGGCCTTTTTCTCTAACCCTTTTGCTTTGGGACATCTCTTCCAGTCTTAGGGCTTCTGTTGTCTTGTATATGTTGATAATCTTTGGATTCTTCTCTTCAGCATGTTTCTTCGTGCTAAGTTCCAGACCTATATTTTGGATTCCTACTTTGCTATATTGAATATACATTGAAATTGTGACTTGGATATGTTAGAGGAACCTCAAGTTCAGCGTGACCCAAACTGCATCCATTATCTTATTTCCAGATGCAATGTCCTTACTTAGTGTTACCACAACCAACCTAGTACAGTCTAGAAACCTGGAACTTATTCTGACCCTTCACTCATCCTTATCCCTGACATCTAATCTGTCAATCAACACGTGCTGCATATTATACCTCCAAAATTTCAAAAATGTCCATTTTTATCCTCTCCTATTGCTACAAATCTCATCCAAGCCACTGTCATCTCTGACCAAGATCCTCTGGGCCCTGTCTACCTGTCCAGGTTTATTTCCCACCTTCCTGCTCTCCCCATACATTGTTCTCACACTGAACTTCTTTTGTCTTTTTCAAACATCGGTTCCGTTTTCTCCCTCACTCTGGATCTTTGCACTTGCGCTCCTCTGCAGCCTGTGCTCTCCTCCGGGCCTGCTTTCACCTGGCTGACTCGAGTCAGTCTACAGGTCTCAGGTCAGACCTCACTTCCTTTCAGAGGCCTTCCCTGAAGGCACTGGTTTCTGCTCTGTTGTTATTTGGTTTTCTGTCCTAATCCCTAGTCCATAGGACAAAGACTCTATCTTTCACCTTTTTACTATCATTAATACCAGAGTCTGGCTTAATGCCTGGAATACAGCAGCAGCTTAATAAACATTTGTTGAGTTAATGAACTAATTTATATGTTTACTTTTCTGTCTCTCTAATGAGACTGTGAGATTTGTAAGGGTAGGTTGTATAACTCTTAGATTAAGGTACCCAGTACTTTGTACATAATGGACACTCAATATATATATGTATATATATATATAAATATACATATTTATATATATGTATGTATACATATATATAATATATGTGTATATATAAATATATATATGTATTAAGTGGATAGAGTCACAGATGGATGGGTAAATGTTGGTTCTAACAGAAAAGGTTATTTTTGGAAAATGTTGCAAATTGTCCTTTTGGAGATTTCACAGTAATGCACATAAAAGATTACTGAAGTTAAAAAAAAAGTGTTAGAGGAAGAAGTGATATCAATAAACATTTTCTAAAAATGATCTGAGGAGGAAAATGTCCTATTTTCAACAACTGAATTACATCTTCATGCCTGTTATAACGTATTATAAAATACATCTATTGTGGGGAATATATTTTGAGATGATTGCTTAACTCTTTCAAGATACTTTGGTTTCATACTACGCTGTCTATTGACACCTGGGGAGATATGGAACTTTGATGATATGTTCTTCCATTATCTCTAGCAACAAAGGGGCCAGTGTGACAGATGAGAAGGTAGGAGGGAAGGAAGGAAGGGAGGGAGGAAGAAGGAATAAAGGGGAAAAGGGAGGGAGAGAGGAAGGACAGGATCAAGAGTGGGAGGGGAGAGAGGATGGGAGGCAGGAAGGGAGGAAGAAAGAAAAGAAAGGAGGAAAATTAATATGCCAAACTTATTAACACAGGAATTTATTATTTTCTCCTTAATATCAATTTCAAATTCATGACACTGAACATAACATCTTTTCATTGTTTTAAAAAAATAAACCCAGTCCAGTTAGGCATTGCTCTAAAGGTAGTAGCTAGAGTAACATTTGCCTTAATCAACCATCTGGGAGGGCTTGATAAAGACTGGATCTGCTCCAGTTCACATCAACTGGGGCGACTCAAAGACGGGGGGCTGAATCATCTACAGATTTGCTGATATGGCTGATGTTAATGCTGGCTTCCACTGAGCCCTCAGCAAGGCCTGTGGCCAGAGCACCTGCACATGGCCTGCCCACGCGCATGTGCACCTTCACAAAATGGTGCTGGGTTCTAAAAGCAAGGGTGCCAAGAAAGAAATCCAGGAGGAAGTAGTGCAGGTCTCCCCCACTTTTCAAAAGTTCGCCTATGCCACTTTTCTTTTTCAAAAGAACTACATTAATATCTGTTTTAGCTAACAGAAAGAAATTTGAAGAGAACTTAAGCCAAAGTAATATTTAGCATGTGTTTTGCAGCAGCCATTATGGAGGCAGCAGGCACCCCTGCCCCAAGCAGTGAGAGTGGCCCCACCAAGCTCCTTCCCCGGGAACTAGATCAGCATCTCAGCAACTAGCAACATAGCTTTGAACCGTGTCTGTGAGCATCGCCCGGTATCTCCATTTGTGCATCTGTTAGCAAGCTGTGTCCTATGGTATCAGGGAAACCTAAGAGCTCCTTAGGATGTTAAACTTAGAGCAAAATTAGACATAATTAAACATATCTGGTATGATTTGGCAAGTTATTTTTTAGTTCTAAATACTAAAAAAATTTTCCTCATACACTAATGGTAATTCTTCACTTTACATCATCTCAACTTATAACCTTTTTTTTTTTTTCAAATGCTCTACTTTCAGAGAGCAAGGAAAACCTGCATTGCCTTTTGTGAACTAGCCTCAGGTCATGCAGGCCACTTCTGCTTTGTTCTAGTCATTGAGATGTCACAAAAGCCCACCTTGCTTCAAGAGGAAAGGAAAGAGATTCCATCTCTCTTTGGGAAGTGCCAACAATCGGGAAGAGCATGTGGGAAATATTGCTGTAACCATTTTTGTAAAATACCGTTTGCACAAAACCATTATGTTCTTTTGGATCACTGTAAAATCAAAGCTTCAAAGGAACCACGCCAGTATTCTGAGTCCATGTAAAACTTTCGAGGTTCTCTAATGACCCCAGGACTGATGGTTTGGATCCTCTGATTAAGGAGGTCAAATCTACCTGGTTTTGTTTTGTTTTTATTTTGTTAAACCAAATATGAAATATCTGCATTTTTTTACAGACCATTTACTTCTAATCAGAGATAACATGGATCCTAAAACCCTGGACCCATCTTGTAAGCAAAATCATTGGAATAAACCTGGTTACTAACTCTGAATATAGCTAGCTACTAACTGGTATACCAGTTATAGGATTCAGAATGGAGATGCCTGGTGGGAAATGCTGTAGAGCTAAACCAAGACCACCCTGGATTGGGGCGTTACCAGAACTATGGGCAGATTTGCCTCTGCTTTTACTGCTGCCTCCCCTGGTAACAGGATGACATACTCTGTCTGCTCCTCTCCTGCCCTTCTCTCATACTTAAACCTGAGAGGCAAAGAACACAGGGTGAGAATCAATCTCCTCCCTGGTCCCCAAAGGAAATAAAACACAGCCGGCTGCCAGAAAGAGTAATAAAGTCTATCCTTTAGTCTGCTACAATGTTGTTTGGCAGGTGACTTCTGCAGAAAACAGACAAATGAAACAGAAAAACAGACTTAGAAACTGTGGGGCAGGGTGGGGGTGTGTGGGGGGAGATAGACTCAGAAACTCAGTCCTCAATGTGACAGGGAAAGAGGGATTGGATTGTTCTTTTCACAAGCGTCGAGTTATTTTATTGGTTCAAGACAGATAGTAGAAAGCTGAGACAGGCCCCAAGAAAAGTTATGTTTATCCCTAACCCTCTGGAAGGAATCTGTCATCTAAGTGAAAGCCATGAACCTTATATTATAGGAAGGTCAGTGAAGAAAGTTCTCTCTGTGAGTTGAATCTAGTTCAAGCTTATTTACCACTTCACCAATTCATACTATATCCACATTACTTTACCACATTGCTGGTTCTGTAGACCATCAATTTTCCTTCATTTTCTACATCTCAAGGAAAATTGGAAAAGGCCACATAAGTGGTGATTTCGGAACTGCTAACCTTGTAATATTCCCCGTAGAGGCTGTGAGGTGTTGGGGAGATAAAACTGGTGTGACTGTTCTAGTTCTTTTTTTTTTTTTTTTTTTTTTTTAATAAATTTTTATTAATGATAATGGGATGACATTAATAAATCAGGGTACATATATTCAAAGAAAACATGTCTAGGTTATTTTGTCATTAAATTATGTTGCATACCCCTCGCCCAAAGTCAGATTGTCCTCCGCCTCCCTCTATCTAGTTCTCTGTGCCCCTCCCCCACCCCCTAACTCTCTCCCTCCCTCCCTCCCATGTCCTCCCTCCCCCCACCCCTGGTAACCACCACACTCTTGTCCATGTCTCTTAGTCTCGTTTTTATGTTCCACCAATGTATGGAATCATGTAGTTCTTGGTTTTTTCTGATTTACTTATTTCACTCCTTATAATGTTATCAAGATCCCACCATTTTGCTGTAAATGTTCCGATGTCATCATTTCTTATGGCTGAGTAGTATTCCATAGTGTATATGTGCCACATCTTCTTTATCCAGTCTTCTATTGAAGGGCTTTTTGGTTGTTTCCATGTCTTGGCCACTGTGAACAGTGCTGCAATGAACATGGGGCTACATGTGTCTTTACGTATCAATGTTTCTGAGGTTTTGGGGTATATACCCAGTAGAGGGATTGCTGGGTCATAAGGTAGTTCTATTTGCAGTTTTTTGAGGAACCACCATACTTTCCTCCATAATGGTTGTACTACTTTACAGTCCCACCAACAGTGGATGAGAGTTCCCTTTTCTCCGCAGCCTCTCCAACATTTGCTATTACCCGTCTTGTTGATAATAGCTAATCTAACAGGGGTGAGGTGGTATCTCATTGTAGTTTTGATTTGCATTTCTCTAATAACTAATGAAGCTGAGCATCTTTTCATATATCTGTTGGCCATTTGTATTTCTTCCTGGGAGAAGTGTCTGTTCATGTCCTCTTCCCATTTTTTTATTGGATTGTTTGTTTGTTTGTTGTTGAGTTTTATGAGTTCTTTGTAAATTTTGGATATTAGGCCTTTATCTGAGCTGTTGTTTGAAAATATCATTTCCCATTTAGTTGGCTGTCTGTTTATTTTTATATCAGTTTCTCTTGCTGAGCAAAAAATTTTTATTCTGATGTAGTCCCATTCATTTATCTTTGCCTTCACTTCTCTTGCCATTGGAGTCAAGTTCATAAAATGTTCTTTAAAACCCAGGTCCATGAGTTGAGTACCTATGTCTTCTTCTATGTACTTTATTGTTTCAGGTCTTATATTTAGGTCTTTGATCCATTTTGAATTAATTTTAGTACACGGGGACAGGCTGTAGTCGAGTTTCATTCTTTTGCATGTGGCTTTCCAGTTTTCCCAACACCATTTGTTGAAGAGGCTTTCTTTTCTCCATTGTGTGTTGTTGGCCCCTTTATCAAAGATTATTTGACCATATATATGTGGTTTTATTTCTGGGCTTTCTATTCTGTTCCATTGGTCTGAGTGTCTGTTTTTCTGCCAATACCATGCTGTTTTGATTATCGTGGCCCTATAATATAGTTTAAAGTCAGGTATTGTAATGCCCCCAGCTTCATTCTTTTTCCTTAGGATTGTTTTGGCTATTCGGGGTTTTTTATAGTTCCATATAAATCTGATGATTTTTTGTTCCATTTCTTTAAAAAATCTCATAGGAATTTTGATGGGAATTGCATTAAATTTATATATTGCTTTGGGTAATATGGCCATTTTAATTATATTCTTCCTATCCAAGAACAAGGAATATTTTTCCATCTCATTGTGTCTTTTTCTATTTCTCTTAATAATGCCTTGTAGTTTTCGTTATATAGGTCCTTTACATTCTTTGTTATGTTTATTCCTAGGTATTTTATTTTTTTTGTTGCAATCGTGAAGGGGATTATTTTTTTGAGTTCGTTTTCTAATATTTCATTGTTGGCATATAGAAAGGCTATGGACTTTTGTATGTTAATTTTGTATCCTGCGACCTTACTGTATTGGTTTATTGTTTCTAATAATCTTTTTGTGGAGTCCTTCGGGTTTTCGATGTATAGGATCATATCATCAGCAAAAAGTGATACCTTTACTTCTTCTTTTCCGATATGGATGCCTTTTATTTCTTTGTCTTGTCTGATTGCTCTGGCCAGAACTTCTAGCACCACGTTAAATAAGAGTGGAGAGAGTGGACAACCCTGTCTTGTTCCTGATTTAAGTTAGAAAGTCCTCAGTTTTATGCCGTTTAATATGATGTTGGCTGATGGTTTATCATATATGGCCTTTATTATGTTGAGATATTTTCCTTCTATACCCATTTTGTTGAGAGTCTTAAACATAAAATTGTGTTGTATTTTATCAAAAGCCTTTTCTGCATCTATTGATAAGATCATGTGGTTTTTGTTCTTTGTTTTGTTGATATGGTGTATTACGTTAACCGTTTTGCATATGTTGAACCATCCTTGAGATTCTGGGATGAATCCCACTTGATCATGATGTATTATTTTTTTAATATGTTGTTGTATTCGGTTTGCCAGTATTTTGTTTAGTATTTTAGCATCTGTATTCATTAGAGATATTGGTCTGTAGTTTTCTTTCTTTGTGCCATCCTTGCCAGGTTTTGGTATGAGGGTTATGTTGGCCTCATAAAATGTGTTTGGAAGTATTGCTTCTTCTTCAATTTTTTGGAAGACTTTGAGTAGAATAGGAACCAAGTCTTCTTTGAATGTTTGATAGAATTCACGAGTATAACCGTCTGGGCCTGGACTTTTATTTTTGGGGAGGTTTTTAATGGTTTTTTCTATTTCCTCCCTGCTGATTGGTCTGTTTAGGCTTTCCGCTTCTTCATGACTCAGTTTAGGAAGGTTGTATTGTTCTAGGAATTTATCCATTTCTTCTAGATTGTTGTATTTGGTGGCATATAATTTTTCATAGTATTCTACAATAATTCTTTGTATATCTATGATGTCTGTGGTGATCTCTCCTCTTTCATTTTGGATTTTATTTATTTGCCTTTTTTCCTTGTTGAGTCTTGCCAAGGGTTTGTCAATTTTGTTGATCTTTTCAAAGAACCAGCTCCTTGTTTTATTGATTTTTTCTATAGTTTTTCTGTTCTCTATTTCATTTATTTCTGCTCTGATTTTTATTATCTCCTTTCTTCGGCTGGTTTTGGGTTGTCTTTGTTCTTCTTTTCTAGTTCCTTAAGGTGTGAAGTTAAGTGGTTTACTTCGGCTCTCTCTTGTTTGTTCATATATGCCTGAAGTGATATGAACTTTCCTCTTATTACTGCTTTTGCTGCATCCCAGAGATTCTGATATGTCGTATTTTCATTTTCATTTGTCTGTATATATCTTTTGATCTCTGCGCTTATTTCTTCTTTGACCCATTCATTTTTTAGAAGTATGTTGTTTAGTTTCCACATTTTTGTGGGTTTTTCCCCCTCTTTTTTGCAGTTGAATTCTAGTTTCAAGGCTTTATGATCAGAAAATATGCTTGGTACAACTTCAATTTTTCTAAATTTGCTGATATTGTCTTTGTGGCCCAACATATGGTCAATTCTTGAGAATGTTCCATGTACACTAGAGAAAAATGTATACTCTGTCGCTTTGGGATGAAGTGTCCTGTAGATGTCTATCATATCCAGGTGTTCTAGTATTTCGTTTAAGGCCACTATATCTTTATTGATTCTCTGTTTGGATGACCGATCTAGAGCCGTCAGTGGTGTATTGAGGTCTCCAAGTATGATTGTATTTTTGTTAGTTTTTGTTTTAAGGTCAATAAGTAGCTGTCTTATATATTTTGGTGCTCCTTGGTTTGGTGCATATATATTAAGGATTGTTATGTCTTCTTGATTCAACTTCCCCTTAATCATTATGAAATGATCATTTTTGTCTCTGAGTACTTTTTCTGTCTTGTAGTCAGCATTATTAGATATGAGTATTGCTACACCTGCTTTTTTTTGGGTGTTGTTTGCTTGGAGTATTGTTTTCCAGCCTTTCACTTTGAATTTGTTTTTATCCTTTTTGCTTAGATGTGTTTCTTGTAGGCAGCATATAGTTGGATTTTCTTTTTTAATCCATTCTGCTACTCTGTGTCTTTTTATTGGTAAGTTTAATCCATTTACATTTAGTGTAATTATTGACACTTGTGGGTTCCCTACTGCCATTTTATAAAATGCTTTCTGTTAGTTTTGTATCTTGTTTGATTCTTCTCTTTTGTTTTTCTATCATTTGTTTTTGTTTGTTTGTGTTCCGTACTTCTTTCCTCTGTTGCTACCTTTTTTAAGTCAAGTGTTTTTGTGGTGGTTTTTTCAAGGGTGGTTACCATTAAGTAATGAAAAGGGTACCTACCATATTCATTGTAGTACCCTATCTTATGAGTATTTCTGCACTTTATCGTCCTTTGCTACTGTTAATCTCCATCCTCTCCCCCCTTTGATTCCTTTGTTGTCACAGTTTAAGTTTGGTTTTATTGTTTTCTTGGTGGAGCTGTTACTTGTGGTATTGTTTTCTTTTGTTCTTTGAATCTGGTTGGAAAACCCCCTTTAGTATTTCCTGGAGTGGGGGCTTTCTGCTGATAAATTCTCTCATCTTTTCTGTATTTGTGAATGTTTTTATATCTCCTTTGTACTTGAAGGATAGCTTTGATGGGTATAGTATTCTTGGCTGAAAGTTCCTGTCTTTCAGGGCTTTAAATATTGGGGTCCACTCTCTTCTAGCTTGTAGAGTTTCTGCTGAGAAATCTGATGATAATCTAATAGGCCTTCCTTTATATGTTGTACTCTTCTTTTCCCTGGCTGCCTTGAGAATTTTTTCTTTGTCATTGGTTTGTGTCATCTTTATTATGATGTGCCTTGGAGTGGGTTTGTTGGGGTTAAGAAAACTTGGTGTTCTGTTTGCTTCTTGAATTTGAGCCTTTAGTTCTTTCCACAGGCTTGGGAAGTTCTCGTCTATTATTTGTTTGAGTATATTCTCCATTCCATTTTCTTTCTCTTCTCCCTCTGATATACCTATTATTCTTATGTTATTCTTTCTGATGGAGTCAGACAATTCCTGTAGGGCTTTCTCGTTTTTTATTATTTTTGAGTCTCTTTCTTCTTCTCTCTGTTGTGCCTCAAGTTGTTTGTCTTCTATTTCACTAATCCTATCTTCTATCTGGGCTGTTCTGTTAGCTAAGCTTGTTACCTCGTTATTCAGCTCGTGAATTGAGTTTTTCATTTCTGTTTGATTTGTTTTTATAGTTTCAATTTCCTTGGTAATATATTCTTTGTGTTCATTGAGTTGTTTTCTGATCTCCCTAAATTGCCTTTTTGTGTTTTCTTTTATATCTCTGAGTATTTTTAAGATTTCTATTTTAAATTTTCTGTCATTTAGCTCCAAGGCTTCCAATATGTTAAGTCTTTTCTCCATAGATTTTTTCACATCTATTTGTGTTACCTCTCTTTCTTTTGTATCCATAATATTCGATTTCCTCTTTCTTATTGGCATCTGAGGGTGGTCTTGTTGATAGCACTAATTAGAATTAATAAAGAGTAAAAAGAAAAAAAAAAGAAAAAACAGAAAAAAAAAAAAAAGGTAAAACACCCCACAAAAAAAAAACAGTAATAATTTATTATTTCCCCCTTTTTTCTTTCTTCTCTTTCCCTCCTCTCCCCTCCTCAGGGAAATATCGTGATGACCTGTGAATTATATTATGCTAAATGGAACAAAAACTGCCTATAATGGAGGGCTTGATTTGGGGTAAAGAGTTCAAGGGGCAAAAAAAGGGAGTAGGGACCTACTAAATGCAAAAAAAAAAAAAAAAAAAAGGAAAAAAATCTTAGACAAGCATAAGATGATTTGCTTGTAAGTGATGGTCGACTAAGAGATATAATGAGAGGGATAAGAGGGAACCAGAAAAAAGGAGAAAAAAAAGAATAATTAAGAAAAAAATAAAAATAATAAGTAAAAATCTGTTGTATTAAGTGGAGCGAAGACTAAATACAATGGAGACCTTGGGTTGGAAGGAATGCTAGTGAGTTAAAAAGCAATGTAAAAAGTACCCAAAATGCCACAAAAATAAACAAACAAACAAAAAAAACAAAAGCGAAAAAGAAAAATAAAACCAAAAAAAAACCTTGAGTCCCAAATTAACTAATTTGTTCGTGATTGAGGATTAAATGGGAGGAAAAGTAAAACGAGAAAAGAAAAAACGAATAGAAAGGAAAAAATAAGAAAAAGAAAAACGAAGGAAGAAAAAAAAAGGAAGAGCAAAAAACAAAATAAAGCAAAACAATAAAAAAAAAAACAAAAGAGGTGAGAGTGAGAGTTAAATGTTTTGGAGTATAACCTTAAAGGAGGGTGAGGATGAAGATAAGAAATAAAATGTAACACTCATGGGTATTGTAGTTCAAGAAAAGGGAAGCATAAGATGGGCAGAGAATAGAAGGACCGAGGTGGAGGAAATAGAAATAATAATAATAAAGGCAATAATTAGTGGAACAAGTTGTAAAGTCTGTGGATTTTTCTTGATTTTGAGAGGTTAACTTCTTCCTTTTTCTTTTCTCTCCCTCTTCCTGGTCGGTGACTCTGTACCCCAGGCTCTGCCCCTGTGTCGCACTTAGGTAGGGATTTGCAGTTGATGGGATTCTATGGCAATGTCATATAATTGGCTTTAGTCTTGCTGGTAGTCAAGGCTTGTTGGCGTTTGCAGGGTCCAACGATGAGAGAGTTTGCTTTCCTGGAGTCTCTTTCCTAGTCCCCCCTTCCTGAATTAGCAGCCTGGTGATCCAGGTATAAGGCTGCTACTGCTTCTGCCTGGGGAGTAAGAGGCTCAAAGAGCTAGGAAATCCCCACTCTATCCCCACTCAGCGCAAGGCTTTGGGAAAGGCTATGGCAGTCAGAGCCTCCAGTGTAATCAGGCGGGGATGGGAGTCAATTGTTGTCAAGGTGACTGTTCAGTGCCTAGCATTCAGTTGGACCACTCAACCCAGGCTTTCCACACTTTGTAGCCTGTTTTGGCTGGGAAGAAGAGGCACTAGTCTCTGCTTGCGACTAGTGTAGTAAAGATCTTATTATCTGCCAAGTCCCTCTTGTTAGCGTTTATCCCTGAATATGGAGGCTCTATCAATCAGAAGTTGCCCCCGCCCCTTTAGCAAGAGGCACTAAGAAATATCACGCCTCTTGTCTTGTATCGCTGAACTGAGAGAGATCTTATCAATTAGAGCCCGTGGGTGCGCAGATTTATTGGGTTAAGCTAATTTCAGTGATTGGGTCCGCAGCTGTGCTCCCGAAGGTATTTCAGGCTGCCTGCGCGCCCCTCCCCCAATGCTTGATTGTTAGCTTGAATGGCTGGGTGAGGTGCCCCGCCCACGGAGAGAATCTCCCAAGTAGGGAAGACCGCCCTGGCGCCTCTCCCGCTCGCCCCGCCGCTGGCGGCTGGGGCGCACCGGGGCGCAGGATAATGGGGCACCCTGGGTGTGCGGGCCAGTAGGGCGCACCGGGCGCAGGATATTGGGGCACCCTGGGTGTGCGGGCCAGTAGGGCACGTGCGCTAAAGGGGTGCTCCAGGCACCGGTGGCTGGGGACTCTCACTCGCAGTGCGCGGGCCGCTGGGAACGTTAGCGGTGCTCGCTCTGCAACCGGACCGGGCGCGCGCCAGTGGCTGCTCCCCGCTCCCGAGTGTGGGCCGACTCACCACAGGTGAACTCCCTCCGTGGCTTGAATGAACGTCCCTGCGGTAGTTAGCTTTCTCCACACCCTCGTCTCTCAGATTCAAGTGATAACAGTCCTTTCGCTTTCAGTTTGTGTGGAACTCCGGAATGCTCCGAGGATAAATTTTTCTGTTTCTAGTTGATAAATTTGTTGTGATTTTGGGGAGATCTGTCGGACGCGCTGCTCACGGCGCCATTTCCGTGACGTCACTCTCTGACTGTTCTAGTTCTTACATGGCCATTGTTTCCTGCTCCTTCTTGACTTCTTGGCCATAGACTTCAGACCTTCTCAACAGACCATCCACTTTTCTCCCTCCTCCCTTTTCTTTAACAGTGCTCTGTGCTCCTTAGGGATCCACCCCTTCACCCACTCTTGTTTCATGTGGTTTGGGTGGGGACTGCACCTGGGATCCTTGGTGGACAGCATGTAAGTAGATTAAATCCTTGGACTTTCTAAATCAAATATTTGAGCTGATGTTGTGAAGATGTCAATCTGGAGGGGCCAGAGAACTAAGGAAACCAGAGAGATGGAGAAAGACGCCGGGTGCTGACGACACTGAGGCCTTAGATCCAACCACGTATATGTGCATCTGCCCCCTGTACTTCTCCATTATGCGAGCTAATTAATCCCTCTTTTCACACGTGTCTAAACTGTTTTATTCGAATGTTTGTGTAACTTGAGAAGCAGTTTATAGCCATGTCTATTCTAATGAGGTCAGATTAGTTAGCCTCCATGTATAACCGCAGTTTTAACTTCTAGGTTTGATCCTACTATGGATACATAGGGTGTGATAGAATCTCTATAGTTGGTATGACTACAGAGCAACAGGGTTTTTTTTTTCCGCCCTTTACTTAGGCCTCAGCTTTGGCAACCAGATAATTCAGAGTAAAACTTGAAAACAAACTTTATTTTTAACAGCTTTTTCAAACTTAGGCAATAGATAAATAATTATGTTTGCAAAACCCCAAAAAATAATGGCAAGAGAGGATGAGCCCAATCCTCCAGTTGTTTGGGTTATAAGAGCTAACTTGGGCATAACTTGTGGCATATTAAGAGAAACTCTTAAGTTTAAAGCTCTGTTCTAGTCCTGATTTCAGATTTGCAAGCTACATGATCTGAGGGAAGTCACAACGTAAATTTTAAAAATGTGAGAATAAAGGATTATAAGCTACTAATTGTTAAATATCAATAGTAATAGAATTACTAATATTAGAATTAGAATCCAGTTCATACAGTCCTCCCTTTTGTTGCCATTTCTCAGAGGTAGAAAATAGTTCATATTTTCATCAGTCTTATGATAAAAATGTTACCAATATAATAAAATCTAACGTTAAAATTTATGAAGCTTCATACCTAATTCTCTAGGTATTGTTTTGTTACAAATAAAGCTATAATCCTGTCTCTGTTATGTATCACTATCTTTAAAATTTTGAAAATAATATACTGCTTTGAAGGTTCATTAAGCTAATTTTTAGAGAATTTTGCAATGTTCCTGAGAACCAAATGAATGTATAAGGTCACATGACCTTGGAGGTAGACACTTTTTTTTTTAAGTACAATCTTTCATCGGGGCTGCACAATGGCTGTGGTACTATATGCTGAGGAAACAATAAGTTGAAAGATCAACATGTGACACAATAAAATCCCAGAAAGACAACAGGTCGGTTATTAGAATAGCCCAGAGATGCCTGACTTCATGTTTGCCAAACTCACATCCAAAAAGCAAATCATATTCTGTTTACTTAATTAGCACCTAATGAGAGGACCAGATAGGATTACCTTTTTTGTAACACTCTGTCTTTTTATATTTAACTTGATTGGAGAGTAATTTCAAAGAAGCCAAAGATAATTAATTGTGGAGTGGGTATACTGTATGTGATTGAAGTAAAGCAAGAAAAAAATAACCATATGAGGCCAAGATCTGGAGGAGAAATAGGTAGCTATATTTGTCCTCTCCGTGACTTTGGGAGTGTGCATGGTAACCTCTCTTGTTGTACTGTGGACATGACAGAAATGATAAGTGACATGAGTCACTTAACTCTCCAGATCTAAGACACATTAGCCTATGCTAATGTTGTCACCAAATGATGCTTCTAAGCCTCACATTTACCAGTAAGCTAGTGGACCCAATGATTAATATCCTTTTGATTCTGATTTATTTTTATCACCAACTAAGCTCAGTCCTTCAAGAAAATGATTTTAAATAAATGATGCAACTGTATTTTAGTCGCTGGATTTGTACTCATGATGGCTGTCAACTCTACCAATAAAGCACGCTCCTATGCTGCTTATATTTATAAGCAGTGTAAAACTCATTCTTGGACCAAGACTTCTGATATATTACTTTTCCTTTAAATTCCTATACGAAAAGACTGAGATTATAAGCAGTAAACAAAGAACAAGCCTTAGCTCCTCCTTTTCCATTACTCCATGTATCCAATTTGTCAGATAAATCCTTCAAAATACATTTTATACCCCTTTTGTCCCCTGAACATTCATCTCTACTCCCTATGCCTGCCTCTAGTTTTTCTCAGGGTCTCTACTGTTGCCAAATTTCATTTTCTACACATTCTTTAAAATTAAACTCTTTGATATGAATGAACTATAAGGCCCTTGTATGATTTGAGTCATTCTTTTCTTTCTTCATTCCATTTTTACTACATAACTAGGTTGGAACCTTTTCTCTTGTCTCTTCACTTGGTGGATTCTCTTCTCAACCTTCAGGACGTCCATAAACGCTTCCTCTTCAGAGAGGCCTCTCTGATCCCATGTCTATAGCAAGACTGTGTCATGTTCCCCCCCATTTCTGTTTATTCCTGAATAGATCTTATATGATCTTTTTGTTCATGTATTTGTTTCTGTGTTAATGATCTTTTTCTCTCACTAGACTCCATGTGAACAAGAACTCCTCTGTATTCAATACATCATACTCAGCAAATACTTATTTAACTAATAGTTAAATAATCATTCTAATAGAATGATTTGCTCAAAGTCAAGCTCTCAATCCTTAAGGAGAACCAAATTCTGAAATAGGTGACTGCCCCATGTGCCAGGATGTTAAAGCCAGCTTCTACCCTTCTCCTACCAATTCTTGTGCCATCCTAGTGCATTCCTCGATGTCCACTTATGAGCCACGTGGCTGAGACAAGTCCTGTCCCCCCTCTTGTTGCAATTTCTGGTACATAGGCAATCAAATACCTGTATGTACACTCTATGGGTTTTGACAAATGTGTGAAATGTATGTGCCATTACAGTATCATATAGAATTGTTTCACTGCCTTAAAAATTCTCTTTTTATCTGTTCATCCTTTTCTCTCCCAACTCCTGGCAACCACTGATCTTTTTGTTGTCTCCATAGTTTTACCTTTTTCAAGATATTATAAAGTTGAAATCATGCAGTATATAGCTGTTTAAGATTGGCTTTTTCCCCCTTAGTGATAGGCATTTAATATTTCTCCATGTCTTTTCATGGCTTGATACCTCATTTATTTTTAGTACTGAATAATATTCCATTATGTGGATATACCACATTTTACTTATTCATTTACCTACTGAAGGACATCTTCATCACTTTCCAGTTTTAGAAATTATTAATAAAGCTGCTATCAAGATCCATGTGCAAGTTTTTTTGTTTGTTTTTTTGTTTGTTTGTTTGTTTGTTTGTTTTTGTATTTTTCTGAAGCTGGAAACGGGGAGAGACAGACAGACTCCCGCATGTGCCCAACCGGGATCCACCCGGCAGGCCCACCAGGGGCGACGCTCTGCCCACCAGGGGGCGATGCTCTGCCCCTCTGGGGCCTCGCTCTGCCGCGACCAGAGCCACTCTAGCGCCTGGGGCAGAGGCCAAGGAGCCATCCCCAGCGCCCGGGCCATCTTTGCTCCAATGGAGCCTTGGCTGCGGGAGGGGAAGAGAGAGACAGAGAGGAAGGAGGGGGGGTTGGGGGTGGAGAAGCAAATGGGCGCTTCTCCTATGTGCCCTGGCCGGGAATCAAACCCGGGTCCCCCTCACACCAGGCCGACGCTCTACCGCTGAGCCAACCGGCCAGGGCCCATGTGCAAGTTTTTGTGTGGACATAAATTTTCAGCTCATTTATGTGAATACCAAGGATCATGATTGCTGAGATGAGAGTATGTTTATTTTTGTAAGAAACTGTCAAATTATTTTTCCAAAATGGCTATATATGATTTTGCATTACCACAGCAATAAATGAGAGTTCTTGCTGCTCCACATTCTTGTCAGTATTTGGTATTGTCAGTTTTCTAGATTTTGACCACTATAGGTATGCAATGGTATCTCGTTGTTTTATTTCCTAATTATATATAAAGCATCTTTTCATGTGCTCATTTATCATCTTTGTATTTTTTTTTTTGGTGATGTGTGTTTAGGTCTTTTGCCCATTTTTTAATCAAGTTGCTTATTTTCTTTATGTTGAGTTTTAAGAGTTGTTTTCATATTTTGTATAGTAATAGGTCTTTTATAAATATTTTCTTCCAGTCTGTGGCTTGTCTTCTCATTCTCTTGATGAAGTATTTTTTTATTAAATCAGTAGGCTGCAGGTATATTACTTCCCATAATGTGGTGAACTTCATTCAATCAGAGGCCTTTAAGAGTAAAGGCTGAGGTTTCCTAAAGAAGGAATTCTTATCAAGATTGCAACATAGAAACTCTGCCAGCTTTTTCAGCCTGCTGCCATGTGGAATTGAGACTCAAGACTGCATCATCAACTCTTGTCTGAATTTCCAGCCTGCTGGCCTATCCTATGAATTTCAAACTTGCTAGCCCCCACAATTACATGAGCCAATCTCTAAGAATAGCATTCTTTGTCTCTCCCTCTCTTCAAGTATATACCCACATACAACCAGTATGATATATGTGTGTATATGAGTGTATGTGTATGTACATAATACACACACACACACACACACACACACACACACACATCCTATTAGTTCTGTTTCTCTGGAAATCCCTGACTCTGAATGTGCATTAACTCCTTGAACTGGACTAAAAACATCAGCATGCTTGGAATGAAATGAATTCTTCATTTGCAAGCACTTTGCCAGCAATAAAGTATTGATACTATACAAGCAAAGAATAGGGTTCTTTGTGGGAATTCTAGGCAAAGGAAGTCCTGTTGGGGCATCCCTAAGAAAACCCTAAGAAAAATAAAGGTAAGTGTATCCTGATACCTTCAGAATCCCTTTCCTATGCTTGTGTCCCCAGTGTCTGATGCCTCCTGTTGCCTCTCATTTGCTTTGGGCACTCTGATGGTGAAATTAAAAGCGTTCTAGCAGATTAGTATCAGAACTTGGCTTTTCTGCCATTAGATCTTAGTGCAAATCCCAGCCTTTTCACTTAGAGTTGTTGCTTAATCTCTCAATGTCTGATATCACTCATCTCTTAAATAAGCGCATTATTTTAAGGATAACTGAGACGACCCTAGTCAAGTGCTCAGCCTGGAATTAGCATTTAACTCATGTTATCTTCATTCTTAAATGTTTCACAAATAAGCAGTCACTATGCTCTGTTTGTGCTCCAAATCACGTACCTTTGCATATTCAGTTCTTTCACCCTGGATTTTCTTTACCTCCATTCTCTGTGTCTTCCAAAGCCCAGATTGCTCTAATTTCACTTGTGGAATTAAACTGATTTAGCCTACAGTAAATTATCATAGTTCTTATCTTTTGTAGCTAGTCATTGTTTCTTACTTAAAGCAGGGATTTGTGTCCTGGGACTGCTTTAAGCAGTTGCATGCATTCCCAGTCTCATTTAATCTTTACAACAACCTTCTAGAGTAAGTACTGTCTTAATTATATACACTGCTCACAAAAATTAGGGGATATATATATATATATTTGTATTTTTCTGAAGTTGGAAACGGGGAGGCAGTCAGACAGACTCCCGCATGCGCCTGACCGGGATCCACCCAGCATGCCCACCAGGGGGCAATGCTCTGCCCATCTGGGGCGTCGCTCTGCTGCAATCAGAGCCATTCTAGTGCCTGAGGCAGAGGCCACAGAGCCATCCTCAGCGCCCGGGCCAACTTTGCTCCAATGGAGCCTTGGCTGCGGGAGGGGAAGAGAGAGACAGAGAGGAAGAAGAGGGGGAGGGGTGGAGAAGCAGATGGGCGTTTCTCCTGTGTGCCCTGGCCAGGAATCGAACCCAGGACTCCCACATGCCAAGCCAACACTCTACCACTGAACTAACTGGCCAGGGCCAAAAATTAGGGGATATTTTATCACTTCATATTCATTTTGAAATATCCCCTAATTTTTGTGAGCAGTATATTTTAAAACTGAGGCTTAGAGAACTCAGTAACTTGTTCAATGTCCTAAAACTAGAATCTGGTAATCATGACTTGAAGATTGTTACACATGAAGTCCCTTTTCCCCAGTTTTTGAAGACATTTACTATTTGATTAATAAAGAAGTGACAGCCCGAATATAAATAAGTGACAGATTATAGGATGAAATCTCTAAGGCATAAAGATTATTGGGCATTTAGACAGATAGGAAAACAGGTGGTCATCTTTTCTTGCAAACTCAAGCTCTGCTAGCACTGACTTGGAGAACCACGTGCCTTAATTTCCTATACCCCAACTGGAAAAATGATGCACTTCTGACACCTTGAGTTGCTGACAGTTTTGTTCCTTGGCACCTTCTTTACAGATAGTTTCTTTCTAACAGAAATTTTAACAATCAGGTTATAAACTGCTAAAAAAAAAAAAAAAAGAAAAGAAAAGAAAAAGAAGAGTAACATATACTCCGGCAAACATTTCATGTAGTTTGTGCACATTAAAGTACAGAAGGCAGTATTTAGTAATTTGGTCATACCTTGAACAGAATTAATCAAGGTCAGTGGCTCTCCACCTTGATGCTGTTAGAATTATCTGAAGAGTGTTTGAAGATTGTCATTTGATAGAAACCTCTGGAAGCAGGCCCAAGCATCAGAGTCTTAAGAAAGCTTTCTAAGTGATTCTAGTGTGGAACTAGAGATGAGAACCACTGATCCAGGATAATCTACAGCTCTCATTTATGATATTTAGGAAAGATAAGCATTTAGAGAACATCTTCTCTCGGTTGAATTTTGTATTTAACTATAATAAAAGCTAAAGAAAACCATACATTGAAAAGAGTAGGTATGAATATGAAATTTACCAACCAATGAGAAGAAGGCTGTAGATAAAACAAAACATTGATATAATAATCTTGGTAAAGACAGTATCTCCTCACCAGCCCACAAATGGATATAATATCTGAGGAAAACCAGTTGGTTTCAATGAGATGGTGGAAAATGGCCAACCTAAGATGCTTTCTGTTTCTCTTGTAGTTACAAGTCATGTTCTGTGTCAAAGAGAAGGATTTATTCATGACAACATAGTTCTGAGTATTCAAAATAGTTGTATAAACACACAGGTACTTTAAAATCAATATCTCACCTGATATCTAAGGCCTATATTTCGAAACCTGACAATGTACAATCAATGACATTCTCACTGATCTTAAGTTTAAATGACCCCAAAGTCTTGCATGTCTCTGCACATAGTTGGATTGACTGTCAGATTATACTTAGTTATGGTATATGGCCTAATTATATCTCCAGTATTCCAATACAGGATTTTTTGTATTGAAAAAAATTATAGAAAACACAGCCATATTGTTTTCATGAAGAGACAAAACCAAGTTATAGACTAATCTTACAGTCACCAATCTGAGAATAGAGACCCACACCTTGTATTTTTTTCAAGTGCTTCCTGGATGCTGATCCTTAAAAAGAGAAAAGCAATGTGGTGGTGGATAGGTGATGAACATAGGTTTTAATTCTACTATAATCTTGATGAAGCCTCTTCAAGACATTCAGTCCAGTAGTAGAGACAAAAACACTCAAATGATTGGACAGATTTTAGAGGACAGAAAGTTGTGTCTAGCTTATTTTAAGATGGGCAAATTTTTCTACATGGCCTTGGCAAATTCCTTGGACTGCATAGCATGCTACCTGGTTTCCCTTAGGAAACCAGCTAGAGATTCTGCTGACCACATCTCCTCCCCCACGCTCTCTCCACCCTCCTCCCTGTATATGCATGCTTTGACAGAGTCTCTGCCTTCTGTGAGAGATCAAGACAATCGCCACGTCCTATGAGAGAAGAGAGTTAGAAATTAGTACATAATGAAGTGAAGAATTAAAACAAACAAAAATGGAGCGTGCAGAGGGGGAATAAAATTCCCGGACATTTAAATCAGAAAATGTGTAGTCATCTTTACTCTGAATGGGCTTTCTAGAATCCGTTGATTAGAAACAGCAAACAAACCAATATGAAAATCAGTCAAAATACTTATTATATACACCTGAAACCTATATGATCCTGTTGACCAATGTCAGATCAATGAATTTAATTTTTTAAAAAATGGGAAATTAGGAAAATTATTTCAAGAAGAAATATACTGTGTTCTGTATGTTAGGATAGTTACACTCAAAGTATACAAAATAAGTGATTGACTATGACTTCAAATGCTTGTATCTTAAAAAAATAAGGACAATCAAATGGTGATAAACCATCCAGTATTGGTATGGGAAAGATTAGCAAATTACCGTATTTCCCCAGGGATAAGAAGCTCCAATGTATAAGATGCACCTTAATTTTGGGGCCTAAAATTTGGAAAAAAAAAAGTATTACATAAAGTTATTGAACTCAAGTTTTATTCATCATAAAATTCATACAATTCCTCATCACTGTCAAAACTCCCATCCAATAGTTTGTTCTCATCTGTGTCTGATGACAAATCACTGTCTTCAACAATGAGCGGAAAAACGAGCGGAAAATGCAAGTAAAAAATCTACAACCCCTGTATAAGACGCATCCAGCTTTTAGACTCCAAATTTTTTGAAAAAGGTGCATCTTATACATGAAGAAATATGGTAGTTGCTTAATTCATCCTCTCCCAAAATCTTAAAGTTATAAAAATTGATCACAATATATTAAGCAATTTATATTCTTCTGAAAAATTATGCAGTAACAAGATTTTATTATTTGAATGATTTGAACAATACATGTGGAGACTTGTTATAAATAGATTTACGAATTGGATCTTAAGGAAATTGGAGTTTCTTAGCAATGCATCCCAATTTATGAATTTATAAGACCTAAATTTTATAATCAAATTTTCCTAACATAGAACACAGTAACACTAATGGAGATGTCATTTGCATTTCTCACACAAATATTCAAATGAGTGGGGTTAATAAAAAATATTTCTAAATGCTTTGGAATATCAGGTTTCCTATCATTTATAGGATGCTACCCTTCAAGAAGAAAGTGACCGTGTGAGACTTTACTTTAGAATAAGACTGTCCTCAAAAATAATTATGTAGGGGATAATTCAAGAATATGCCATCTGGTGTTTAAGCTGAGATGCTTCCCTAATTCACAAATCCATACTAGAATGTGTGGCTCTGTAGAAAATGTCAGTGTATCAGGTGCCACACTCACTCCCCGGTCTTTTCTAGGGCGTGACATCCAGCTCAATACAATGACTAATGAGGAGAGAAGTGAAACTTGGACCTGTCAGGAAGGAATGCAGCTACCTGCTTGTTCTCACACAATTAAGAGCAGGTTTTCTTCCACCTGGGTGCACTGCACTTCACAAGGAGAGGGGGAAATGTGGAGCAGCCGCTCCTATGGAAATGCCATTGTGGTTTCTCATCCAAATAAGGAAACCATCTCTTTTGGTGTCTTGATAGGGAGTTCTGTTAAAGGAAGAATCAGCAGTGCCAAACCCAAATTGTTCCCAATACATTTTTCTTCCTTGGCTTGATCAAGGTGCCATGGCATGTGCCCTGTTCTGCTCCATTTTACCTGTATAAACAAAAAGTGACCTCCCCTGCGTAGGTCTTTTAATGCTGTATATAAAATCAGGAAAAAATGGAAAAGGAATAAAGAGACTGATTTGCTTTCTTTCAGTCATGTTCAAAGGGTGCTGTTTGTATCCCCAGTGATTTTACATGAAATATTGTTAGACATTATTTGTTTTAAGAATTTATTTAGGCCTGACCTGTGGTGGCGCAGTGGATAAAGCGTCGACCTGGAAATGCTGAGGTTGCCGGTTCGAAACCCTGGGCTTGCCTGGTCAAGGCACATATGGGAGTTGATGCTTCCAGCTCCTCTCTCTCTCTCTTTCTCTGTCTCTCCCTCTCCTCTCTAAAATGAATAAATAATAAAAATAAAAAAGAAAAGTTAGTATCAATTTAGAAAAAAAAAAGAATTTATTTAAATTATAGACTAGGAAAATATTATATATATATAACAATACTCCATACGTATCACTGCAACTTTTAAAAAATGAAGTCCATATAACTAAAAAAAAATAGCTTAAAGTAAAATATTGCCTTTGGAATAGTAGAGATGGGATGCAAAAATGACAGTCATTGTGGCTGTGCGCCTGACCCAGGTTGGGGGCACGGGTGAGGTGGAAACAAGCAAGGAAAGAACAGGGCCTGTACGGTATTCTTTTAGATGGTATTTGGCCACAAGTTTTCAGATTTTGAGCAATCAAAACACAGTTAGAAGCAGGGCTGTTCAGATCTTTAAAAAAACTGCTAAAATCTCCTTTGGATGTCTCTCCTAGCAACCTTCTTTCCATGAAGATGAGTTCACCTTGACATCCTTATCACCTGCAAACAATGTCAAGTCCTTTTTCTCTCTGTCAGATTTCCCCACTACTTCTTTTTAAGTACGAACAGGTGAAACGGTATTATCTCAGTTCAATTGCTGAAGTTCTGTGGAAGACCAGCAGGTGACTGACGGGGGTTGACAGAGGTCCTGTCAAGTTAGTGAGGTCCAGACTCCCTTCCCTCCTGAAGTGCTTGATGCTGGTGCGAGGTGAGAGATTCCACACACACACCTTAGGGTAAGCTGCACTAAAATCATGCTCTTTAGCTAAAGGCTAAATCTTACCATTTCAGAACAGGATATCTACCATGACTTTGAAGTTTTCTTCTGAATGTGCTAACTTCATAGAGCATTTAAACATGTGCTATAGTTGCTTTCTTTGGATCTGTCATTTTAAAATTGAATTGAAGAATATTGTATAAATTTGCCATGTCTCAAAGAAACAGGTGGTTCCCGAGTCTGGGTTTTTTGCTAAAGAGTCTCTCAAGAATGTGATTGGGCATGTAAAGCATATTCAATTTCTTGCTACAGCTAAAAAGCACTTTTATATCAGGGACTCGTGGTTTCCCCAAAGCCTCTCTCCACAAAAGAGGAATAGTGGGAGAGCTTGGACAGCAGGGTACGATAAAGGCTGCCGATCAAGAGGACACTAACTCCTTATTCCAGGAGTTAATGAGAATATTTGCAAGCTTCCTCTATGTTTATAGGTAATTAAAAAGACTGTAGAACAACTGATAGACATTTTTAAGGAAATACAGAATGCAGTTGAATAGGAGAGGTAATTAAAATTGCATTTATTTTTCTGGAGAAAGACAAACATAACTTCGTAAAAGTTAAAGGTAAAGATTTCTAAACATAAGGAGGAGCAAATTTATACAGACTACCCTTCAGTGGATGAGACCTGGAGGCCACTGCTTCTTTAACTTGTGTGCTTTGAAGTGCTGTGTTCATCTGTTGGCAGGGAACACAGGGCCTGGTTGTCCACTGATGTAGTAATCCTCATGTAGAGATGAGTTACATTGTGTGGAAGAAATGCCTCGGTTTAATCTAAGAAATCTTTCTTTTGGTCAACTATCCCTTTTAACACATAATATTAACTATAATAGCTACCTATTTAATAATACAAATTTTAATTATTTTACAGGTTTTAATTGTATCAAATAGAAATATAGAATACGATTACAGTTTACATCATATAGAATACGATTACAGTTTACATCAGAGATTATTTTAAAATAAACTTTATAGCTCCAAGTTGTTCTGGAAATGGGCTTATAAATTTTTGAAACGAAAGAGGATGCCTTCTCTGTATTGTGTTCACAAACACTGGCCCAGGCTTGGGCAATAAGAAATTGGGTAAAAGGGCATGTACTAGTTGAGGTATTCAGGGCAATCCGATCAACCCCTAAATATTTATTGCATAATTTCTGTGCATCCAGCAATTATCACAGATCTTTCTCAGAAATTGGAGGCTTTTAACTGAATTGCCTATGCTGATTGGTTCATATGGTTAGCTGGAGAAAAAACTTAAAATTTTTCTGGGTTCAGTAAGAATAAATGTTTAACTGTATTGGCAACATCTTCTATGAGGGATGTTGATAATTATAATCCAGGTGCCCTGCACTTGCTATCCTTATTCTAGTGAAGTCAACGATTCTTAATATTAGCTACAGGGGAGCTTTTAAAAATACTGATGTCCAGTCTCTACCCTGAAAGATTCTGATTTGATTGTTGAAGATGCACCCACATGTCAGTATCTCTGTAAAGCTTTCCAGGTATCTCTGATATGCAGCATGTGTAAATTGCTAACAATCATACTTTATGGGGTTCAGAAAATCTCAAGTCTCCTGGGCTAGGTCTTTTATATGGTGTTTCCAGTGCCTGGTCTTATTAAAAGTCCTGAGAGACCACTGAAAAAGAACTGTTTCTTTGAACTTAGTAAATGGCATCTAACTCCTATCGATGTATTTGTCATTCCAAGTCCCTAAGAAATGCATACACTGCATTGCCACATGCCATCAACTCTCTTTTAAATAACATCAAAGAAAGAGTCTTATTAGTGATTCATCTTTCTCATATTTATTAACCTGACTTACACAAGTGAGTTGTAATTTTAAGTGAGTATTTCAAAATGCTGGTGACACCTGAGTGCCTTTAAAGCAATCTGTTTTTTTAATGCACTCATTTAGCATTTACTCATCCACTTTATTCTCCAGGGAATGTCACATCTCCAAAATAGCTTCCAGATTGTGGTAGGAAATTTTGAAATTATTTTAATATATACTTTCTCAGTTCATGTGAAAATTGAGTATTAAATTAGAAAAGAGTAAAGTCAGTTCCAACTAAAATGCTTTGATTAGTCAATGAAATTGTAAAACTGTTTCCAAATCTCTGATTTTCTCAGACAATAATGCTTACTATTATATGAACTCTCCCCCTTCCTGATACCTTACTCCTATTGGAATGCCTGGCAGAAGGTTTTGTGTAGAATAAATGCTTCTCAATCCTAAGAGACATCCTACAGTTGGCATGGACTTTATACAAATCATCATGAATATATTCTACCCTCAGAGCTGCTCATGGCAACAACTTCTGGCCAAACATAGACTGAGCACCTTCTGTATGCCCAAGCCCATCCTTGGTGCTGAGGATAGAGAGATCAATAAAACACAGTTGCTACCCATACATAATTTATAATCTAGCTCTTAAACTAGACCTGGAAAATCTCCATTAAAAACAACAGAACAGTTGGTTACCCTTCCAGCATTGATATACAGGCTGTATTTTAAGTTATTTGGATTTGCATGTAAAGATGTAATCAAATCATTTACATTTTTCAATTCAAGAAAATATAACAAAGATGTGAGATAGAAATTAATTGACTAAAGATGGAAGCACTTGAGTAATGATGGAGGGCTCTTTCAGATGTAACCATCTAACACTCAAAACACATTATCTTACTGCCTCTTGATTGCTGAAACATGTATCATCCTCACTAGAGGAGACACAGGGCTGGGTATGTCACTTTGATGAGTTACTGTATCACAACAAAAATATTTTTATATTATCTTTTATTTTCTAGGCAAGGTAACTGAACCTAAAAGAAGTTGGGTGATTTACTAAATCCTAATATTGGGAAGCTGAGATTATAAACTAGCTTGTTTCCAAGGACTTTGAATAGGTGGCTCTTCATACAACCTCCATAAGATGCTGAACCTGTTGTTACATTCAGTCATATTTTTCTTTACCTCATGCACCAATTTCTATAAAATCTAGATGAATAAAAAGCAATATTTATATTGATATACTAGCAGGAAAATAGATTCATCTCCATATTTACATAGGTTTATATGTGATATCTAAACTATTTATTTTGCTTAGACACTATGATGTGTGCTAATAAGGGCAGGGACTTATTACCAGAAGCTGATTGAGAGTTTGAGAGATAATTTCCTTCATGCTGAATTACTCTTAGGAAATGGCCATTTATTCTAACATTCTCAATGCCTACCATGTCAAAATATATTAAATGAATCTTTTTTTCTTTTTGCATTTTTTCCTTCTTACACCAAAACTTCTCATTTTTGGAACCAGATGAGAAATGGGCTCTGACTTTAAAATTTCCCTGGAAACCCAAATATAATACAGGGGTCCTCGGGTTACAACATTCTCGACATACAATGTTTAGAGTTTATGACACTCGCTCTCATGAAAACTTTAAAAAATTGAGACATGAGTGTTTCGGTTTATGCCATTAGCATCATACTTCGTTTTACACTTATTTTTTGTCATTTTTTTTCTGTTCTAAAGTACAGTGTACAGTACAGTATATTTATGTCCTTTTCCTTTTTCTCTGGGTTAGTTGTGTTTTTATGTTCTAGATTATGATTTTACAACTGTGTTAGAATAGGTAAGTGACTTAGGCTAGGGTGTGTTTTGACTTACATCAAAATTTGGGTTACGTCACTATCGTAGGAACATAACTGTATCGTAACCCCAGGACCCTTTGTAATAACATTGACTACATTTGAATATATACATATATTTGAATTTTATTTGTAGTGCTAAGTGTTTAACAAAACAAGAGTTTACTCCAGAATTTGCCATTGCATAAGTATAAAAGGGAGCTATTACATAAACAATATCGCTAATCATAATGGGTCTTAAAGGAAGTAAGTAGCACCAAAATGGTTTTCCTTCTTTCCTTCCTTCCTTCCTTCCTTCCTTCCTTCCTTCCTTCCTTCCTTCCTTCCTTCCTTCCTTCCTTCCTTCCTTCTTTTCCTTCCTTCCTTCCTTCTTCTCTCTCTCTCTCTTTCTTTCTTTTTCTTACTTTTTCTTTCTTTCTTCCTTTCTTTCTTTGAAATAAATATCCCTCTTATACCCTGACCAGGATCCACCTGGCAACCCCTGTCTGGGCCAATGCTGGAATCAACCAAACTATTTTTAGCACCTGAGGCTGACACTTGGACCAAGAGCTATCCTCAACTCCTGGACAAGGCTCAGACCAATTGAACCACTGACTACAGAATGGGAGGGAGGAGAGAAGGGGAAAAGGAAGAGAAGCAGCCATCTGCTTCTGACAGGGAATTAAATCCAGGATGGCCATACAGTGGGCTGATGTTCTACCACTGAACCAATGGGCCAGAGCTGGTCTTCAGTCTTTGAGTGTTATCATCTTGGATCTTCAAAATCTAGAAACATGTTATTTCTTTGTCAATACCAATGTGAAATGCCACTTACACCTCCCATTGGTTCTGGGGAGGAACACACCAAAAGAGAGAAAATAGTGCCAATATTTAGGGGTACCAATAACCACATCAGCCAAAGACAAAGCAAAGGAACAGTGATGCCTCAGATTTTCATTCTCCACCAGCAAAAGGAAGCCCACAGTCTACAGAGAGGAAACAAGTGAGTTACTGACTCACCATATTTGTCTGTAACAAAAAGCTAATAAGTACTAGTGACAATTTTTTTTTTTATATTATCACCCAAAGTCTACAGTTTTTATTAGGGTTCATTCTTGGTGTGTTACATTCTATGGGTGTGGACAAGTGTATAACGGCACCATCCACCATTAGAGTATCATGCAGAATGTTTTCACTGCCCTAGAAATTCTTAGTGTTTTGTCTGTTCCTCCCTCTCCCTTAACCCCTGGTCGTCACTGATCTTTCCACTGTCTCCATGGGTTTGCCTTTTCCAAAATGTCATATAGGTTGAATCATAGAGTATGTAGCCTTTTCACATTGGCTTCTTTCACTGAATAATATGCATTGAAGGTGCCTCTATGTCTTTTTCTATCTTGCTAGCTCATTTTGTTTTTTCAGTATTAATAATCCTTCATTTTCTGGATGTATCACTGTTTATTCACTCAGCTACTGAAGGGCATCTGGGTTGCTTCGAAGTTTGGGCAATTAAGAATAAAGCTGCTATAAACACCCAAGGGCAGGTTTTTCTGTGGATATAACTTTTCAGCTCCTTTGGGTAAATATCAAGGAGCGCGATTGCTGGATCATATGGTGAGAGTACGGTTGATTTTGTAAGAAACACCAAACGACTTCCAGAGAGCTGCGCTGTTCTGCATCCCACCAGCAACGCACGAGGGCTCCTGTTGCCCCACAGCTCGGCCAGAATCTGACGTTGCCGGTGTTCTGGATTTTGGCTCTTCTGGTAGGCGCTTAGTGGTAGCTTGTTTTTTTTTTGTTTGCTTGTTTGTTTGTTTTGTTTTGTTTTTTTAATAATTTTATTTTTTTAATGGGGTGACATCAATAAATCAGGATACATATATTCAAAGATAACAAGTCCAGGTTATCTTGTCGTTCAATTATGTTGCATACCCATCACCCAAAGTCAGATTGTACTCTGTCACCTTCTATCTTGTTTTCTTTGTGCCCCTCCCCCTCCCCCTTTCCCTCTCCCATTCCCCCCTCCCCCCCCCCGTAACCACCACACTCTTATCAATGTCCCTTAGTTTCACTTTTATGTCCCACCTACGTATGGAATAATGCAGTTCCTGTTTTTTTCTGATTTACTTATTTCGCTTCGTATCATGTTATCAAGATCCCACCATTTTGCTGTAAATGTTCCGATGTCATCATTTCTTATGGCTGAGTAGTATTCCATAGTGTATATTTGCCACATCTTCTTTATCCAGTCATCTATTGACGGGATTTTTGGTTGTATCCATGTCCTGGCCACTGTGAACAATGCTGCAATAAAGATGGGGCTGCATGTGTCTTTACGTATCAATGTTTCTGAGTTTTGGGGGTATATACCCAGTAGAGGGATTGCTGGGTCATAAGGTAGTTCTATTTTCAGTTTTTTGAGGAACCACCATACTTTCTTCCATAATGGTTGTACTACTTTACATTCCCACCAACAGTGTATGAGGGTTCCTTTTTCTCCACAGCCTCTCCAACATTTGCTATTACCTGTCTTGCTAATAATAGCTAATCGAACAGGTGTGAGGTGGTATCTCATTGCCGTTTTGATTTGCATTTCTCTAATAGCTAAAGAAGATGAGCATCTTTTCATATATCTGTTGGCCATTTGTATTTCTTCCTAGGAGAAGTGTCTGTTCATATCCTCTTCCCATTTTTTTACTGGATTGTTTGTTTGTTTGTTGTTAAGTTTTATGAGTTCTTTGTATATTTTGGATATTAGGCCCTTATCTGAGCTGTTGTTTGAAAATATCATTTCCCATTTAGTTGGCTTTCTGTTTATTTTGTTATCAGTTTCTCTTGCTGAGCAAAAACTTCTTAGTCTGATGTAGTCCCATTCATTAATTTTTGCCTTCACTTCTCTTGCCTGTGGAGTCAAATTCATAAAATGCTCTTTAAAACCCAGGTCCATGAGTTGAGTACCTATGTCTTCTTCTATGTACTTAATTGTTTCAGGTCTTATGTTTAGATCTTTGATCCATTTTGAGTTAATTTTTGTACAGGGGGAGAGACTGTAGTCCAGTTTCATTCTTTTACATGTGGCTTTCCAGTTTTCCCAGCACCATTTATTGAAGAGGCTTTCTTTTCTCCATTGTGTGTTGTTGGCCCCTTTATCAAAAATTATTTGACTATATATATGTGGTTTTATTTCTGGACTTTCTATTCTGTTCCATTGGTCTGAGTGTCTATTTTTCTGCCAATACCATGCTGTTTTGATTGTCGTGGCCCTATAGTATAGTTTAAAGTCAGGTATTGTAATGCCCCCTGCTTCATTCTTTTTCTTTAGGATTGCTTTGGCTATTCGGGGTTTTTTATAGTTCCATATAAATCTGATGATTTTTTGCTCTATTTCTTTAAAAAACGTCATTGGAAGTTTGATGGGAATTGCATTAAATTTGTATATTGCTTTGGGTAATATAGCCATCTTGATTATATTTATTCTTCCTAGCCAAGAACAAGGTATATTCTTCCATCTCATTATATCTTTTTCGATTTCCCTTAACAATGGTTTATAGTTTTCATTATATAAGTCCTTTATATTCTTTGTTATGTTTATTCCTAAGTATTTTATTTTTTTTGTTGCAATCGTGAAGGGGATTATTCTTTTGAGTTCGTTCTCAATTGTTTCATTGTTGGCATATAGAAAGGCTATTGACTTCTGTATGTTAATTTTGTATCCTGCGACCTTACTGTATTGGCTTATTGTTTCTAGTAGTCTTTTTGTGGATTCTTTGGGGTTTTCGATGTATAGGATCATATCATCTGCAAAAAGTGATACCTTTACTTCTTCTTTTCCGATATGGATGCCTTTTATTTCTTTGTCTTGTCTGATTGCTCTGGCTAGAACCTCTAATACCACATTAAATAAGAGTGGAGAGAGTGGACAACCCTGTCTTGTTCCTGATTTAAGGGGGAAAGCCTTCAGTTTTGTGCCATTTAATATGATGTTAGCTGATGGTTTATCATATATGGCCTTTATCATGTTGAGATATTTTCCTTCTATACCCATTTTGTTGAGAGTCTTAAACATAAAATTGTGTTGTATTTTATCAAAAGCCTTTTCTGCATCTATTGATAAGATCATGTGGTTTTTGTTCTTTGTTTTGTTGATATGGTGTATTACGTTAACCGTTTTACGTATGTTGAACCATCCTTGAGATTCTGGGATGAATCCCACTTGATCATGATGTATTATTTTTTAAATATGTTGTTGTATTCGATTTGCTAGTATTTTGTTTAGTATTTTAGCATCTGTATTCATTAGAGATATTGGTCTGTAGTTTTCTTTTTTTGTGCCATCCTTGCCTGGTTTTGGTATGAGGGTTATGTTGGCCTCATAAAATGTGTTTGGAAGTATTGCTTCTTCTTCAATTTTTTGGAAGACTTTGAGTAGAATAGGAACCAAGTCTTCTTTGAATGTTTGATAAAATTCGCTGGTATAGCCGTCAGGGCCTGGACTTTTATTTTTGGGGAGGTTTTTAATGGTTTTTTCTATTTCTTCTCTACTGATAGGTCTGTTTAGGCTTTCTGCTTCTTCTTGACTCAGTCTAGGAAGGTTGTATTGTTCTAGGAATTTATCCATTTCTTCTAGGTTGTTGAATTTAGTGGCATAAAGTTTTTCATAGTATTCTACAATAATTCTTTGTATATCTACGGTGTCCGTGGTGATTTCTCCTCTTTCATTTTGGATTTTGTTTATATGAGTTCTTTCTCTTTTTTCCTTGGTGAGTCTTGCCAAGGGTTTGTCAATTTTGTTGATCTTTTCAAAGAACCAGCTCCTTGTTCTATTGATTTTTTCTATAGTTTTTCTGTTCTCTAATTCATTTATTTCTGCTCTGATTTTTATTATCTCCTTTCTTCGGCTGGTTTTGGGTTGTCTTTGTTCTTCTTTTTCTAGTTCCTTAAGGTGTGAAGTTAAGTGGTTCACTTGGGCTCTCTCTTGTTTGTTCATATATGCCTGAAGTGATATGAACTTCCCTCTTATCACTGCTTTTGCTGCATCCCATAGATTCTGATATGTCGTATTGTCATTTTCATTAGTCTGTATATATCTTTTGATCTCTGCACTTATTTCTTCTTTGACCCATTCATTTTTTAAAAGTATATTGTTTAGTTTCCACATTTTTGTGGGATTTTTTTCCTCTTTTTTGCAGTTGAATTCTAGTTTCAAGGCTTTATGATCAGAAAATATGCTTGGTACAACTTCAATTTTTCTGAATTTGCTGATGTTGTTTTTGTGGCCCAACATATGGTCAATTCTTGAGAATGATCCATGTACACTGGAGAAAATGTATACTCAGTCACTTTGGGATGAAATGTCCTGTAGATGTCTATCATATCCAGGTGCTCTAGTGTTTTGTTTAAGGCCACTATGTCTTTGTTGATTCTCTGTTTGGATGACCGATCTAGAGCCGTCAGCGGTGTATTGAGGTCTCCAAGTATGATTGTATTTTTGTCAGTTTTTGTTTTAAGATCAATAAGTAGCTGTCATATATTTTGGTGCTCCTTGGTTTGGTGCATATATATTAAGAATTGTTATGTCTTCTTGATTCAGTGTCCCCTTAGCCATTATGAAATGGCCATTTTTGTCTCTGAGTACTTTTGCTGTCTTGTAGTCAGTATTATCAGATATGAGTATTGCTACGCCTGCTTTTTTTTGGATGTTATTTGCTTGGAGTATTGTTTTCCAGCCTTTCACTTTGAATTTGCTTTTATCCTTGTTACTTAGATGAGTTTCCTGTAGGCAGCATACAGTTGGATTTTCTTTTTTAATCCATTCTGCTACTCTGTGCCTTTTTATTGGTGAGTTTAATCTGTTTACATTTAGTGTAATTATTGATACTTGTGAGTTCTCTATTGCCATTTTATATCTTGCTTTCTGTTAGTTTTGTGTCTTGTTTGATCCTTCTCTTTCGTTTTTCTATCTTTTGTTTTTATTTGGTTGTATTCCATACATCTTTCCTCTGTTGCTATCTTTTTTATCTCATGTGCTTCTGTGGTGGTTTTTTCAATGGTGGTTACCTTTGAGTAATGAAAAGGGTCCCTACCCTGTTCATTGTAGCGAACTATTTTGTGAGTACTTTTGCACTCCATCGTCCTTTGCTACTGTTAATCTCCATCTTCTCCCCCTCTTTCTTTTTGTTATTCTCACAGTTTAAATTTGGTTTTATTGTGTTCTTCATGGAGCTTTTACTTGTGGCTCTGTTTTTTTTTTTTGTTCTTTGTATCTGATTGGAGAACCCCCTTTAGTAATTCCTGGAGTGGGGGTTTTCTGATGATAAATTCCCTCATCTTTTCTGTATCTGTGAATGTTTTTATTTCTCCTTCATATTTGAAGGATAGCTTTGATGGGTATAGTGTTCGTGGCTGAAAGTTCCTCTCTTTCAGGACTTTAAATATTGGAGTCCACTCTCTTCTAGCTTGTAGAATTTCTGCTGAGAAATCTGATGATAATCTAATGGGCCTTCCTTTATATGTTGTATTCTTCTTTTCCCTGGCTGCCTTGAGAATTTTTTCTTTGCTGTTGGTTTGTGCCAATTTCATTATGATATGCCTTGGAGTAGGTTTGTTGGGGTTAAGAAAACTCGGAGTTCTGTTTGCTTCTTGAACTTGAGGCTTTAGTTCTTTCCACAGCCTTGGGAAGTTCTCATCTATTATTTGTTTGAGTATGTTCTCCATTCCATTTTCTCTCTCTTCTCCCTCTGATATACCTATTAAACTTATGTTATTCTTTTTGATGGAGTCAGATAATTCTTGTAGGGCTATCTCATTTTTTTTTATTTTTGAGTCTCTTTCTTCTTCTCTCTGTTGTGCCTCAAGTTGCTTGTCTTCTATTTCACTAATCCTCTCTTCTATCTGTCCTGTTCTATTAGCTAAGCTTCTTACTTCGTTTTTCAGCTCGTGAATTGAGTTTTTCATCTCTGTTTGATTTGTTTTTATAGTTTCAATTTCCTTGGACATATATTCTTTGTGTTCATTGAGTTGTTTTCTGAGCTCCCTAAATTGCCTTTCTGTGTTTTCTTGTATATCTCGGAGGATTTTTAGGATTTCTATCTTGAATTCTCTGTCATTTAGCTCCAAGGTTTCCCATATATTAAATTTTTTCTCCATAGATTTTTCCTCATCTAGCTGTGTTACCTCTCTTTCTTTTGTATCCATGATATTCGATTTTCTCTTCCTTAATGGCATCTGAGGGTGGTTTTGTTGATAGTATTGAGATTTAATAAAGAATAAAAAGTTAAAAAAAAATAAAAAAATAAAAAATCGAAAAGAGTTGTTTTTAAAAAAAATTAATAATGAAATAAAGAAAAATAAAATAAAATAAAAATTTTTTAAAAAAAGGAAATTATTCCCCCCCTCCTTTTTTCCTCTCTTCTCCTCTCTCTTCTTTCTTGAGAAAATCTTGTGGTGAACTGTGAATTATAACAAACAATGCCTGTGATGGAGGGCCTAAATTGTGGAAAAGTAATAAAGGGGCAAAAAAAAAGAAAGAAAAAGGGGGTATGGACCCAAAAAGCAAATAAGGAAAAAATTTGGGTCAAGAATAAAATGATTTCCTTTTAGGTGTGGTTGTCTAAGAGTTATGATGAGAGGAATAAGAGGAAAACAGAAAAATGGGGGGACAAATTAAAAAAATACTATTGTATTTAGTGGAACAAGAACTAGATAAAATGGAGAGCCAGGGATGGGAGCACTGCTAGTGAGTTAAAAAGGTGAAGTAAAAACCCCCCCAAAATGCCACAAACATAAGTTTGAGTCCCAGATAAGATAATTTGTTTGTTATTGATGTTTGAATGAGAGGAGATGTAAAGGAGAAAGGAAGAAACTAATATAGAGGGAGAAAAGAAAGAGAGATAGAGAAAAAAAGAGGGAACCACTAAAAGAAGAAAAAAGAAAGGAGAGAGAGAGAGAGAGTTAAGGACTTTGGAGTGCAACCCTCATAGAGAGAAAGGAAGAGGAGAGAAAAGATAATGGGAGATGTAACACTTATGGGTAGTGTAGTTCAAGGAGAGGAGAGAGTAAGACCGGCAGAGAGTTAATCGGCCAAATTGGAGGAGGAAAAAAAGTATCAAGAATGAAGATAAGAGAAAGAAACGAACAAATATAATAAAATGGGATAGGTTATAAAGTCTGCAGATTATTCTTGATTTTGAGAGGTTATCTTCTTGCTTTTTCTTTTCTCTCCCTCTTCCTGGTCGGTGACTCTGTACCCCGGGTTCTGCCCCTTTGGCACGCTCAGGTAGAGGTTTGCAGTTGATAAGTCTCTATGGCAATGTCATGTATTGTGCTTTAGTCTCGTTGGCAGTCGAGGCTCATTAGCATTTATAGGCTCCGACAGTGAGATAGTCCGTGTTCCTGGAGCCTTTCTCCTAGTCTTTCCTTCCTCAATTAATAGCCTGATAATCCAGCTATGGGGTTGCTGCTGCCTCTGCCTGGATAGTAAGAGGCTCAAAGAGCTGGCAACTCCCCATTCTATTCCCACTCAGCACAGGGCTCTGGGTAAGGCTCAGTCAGTCAGAGCTGCTAGCATAATCAGGCGGGCTTTCCGCCCACTCACAGACCTCTGGCTCTGCCACTCTGTCTGGTAACACAGGCGGGCGCCCACTTTCGGGGCGCTTGGAGGAAACTCTCGCTCAGTATCTGCGTGCCCAGACCAGGATATCCGGCCAGCAGTCTCACGCTCTGAGTGAAACCCCCAACCGCATGGAAAAGTTGCAGCGTTGGAATTGGCTCTCGCTCCGTCCCCGTGCGCGGCTTTTGCAAGGCGCTGGGGCGGCCCGAGATTCCGCTTTGGCCCACACAAAGGCCCCTGACTCTGCCCCTCTGTGCGATAACACGGGCGCGCACTGCCGAGGCACTCGGAGGAATCTCTCACTCACTGCGCGCGCAGACCAGGATATGAGGCCAGCCGCGTTTCCCTCTGAGTGAAACCCCCACCAGCACGGAAAATTTCCACCGTTGGAATTAGTTCTCACTCCCTCCCGTGCGTGGCTTTCCCAGGGCACTTGGGCTGCCCAGAGATTCTGCTTTCGGCCCACAGAAAGGCCTCTGACTCTGCCTCTCTGTGGGGCAACACGGGCACCCACTCCCGGGGCCCAGGAAGAAATCTCTCGCCCACTAACTGCACACCAACCAGGAGATCGGGTAAAATGGCTGCCCCACTTGTCTTTCTTTGTTTGGGTTTGGCGCGAGTGTTAGCTTGTATTGCCCGGGTTGCCACAGGATCAGTTTTTCCTCGGCTTGGATCTCCGTGCCACAACCTGGTTCAGCCGTTTGTGCCGCGGCCTGAATCTATTCACCCCCTTTGCCCGCCTTAGTTTCTATATTCTCAGTTACCAGAGAAAGCCGCCCTGTTTAGGTTAGTGAGGAAGGCGGAGCATTTCTTACTCCCTATTTCCTTCGGGGTTTGGTTATATATTTAGCCAATTTTTCACTCGACCATACCTTTGGGTGTATTGCGAAGCATCTGGAGGCTCCAAGTATAGGTTTTTCTGTTTCTGGTTGAAGATCTTGTTGAGTTTTGGGAGAGATTTATCGGTATCGCTTCCTACCCCGCCATTACTCTGACGTCATCGACTAGTGACAATTTTTGTCTTCAGTGCAGTCCTGGACTAGAGATTTTTTTCTTATAATTTTATTTTTTTAATGGGGTGACATCAATAAATCAGGATACATATATTCAAAGATAACATGTCCAGGTTATCTTGTCATTCAATTATGTTGTATACCCATCACCCAAAGTCAGATTGTCCTTTGTCACCTTCTATCTAGTTTTCTTTGTGCCCCTCCCCCTCCCCCTTTCCCTTTCCCTCTCCCCCCTCCCCCCGTAACCACCACACTCTTATTAATGTCTTAGTCTCACTTTTATGTCTCACCTACGTATGGAATAATGCAGTTCCTGGTTTTTTCTAATTTACTTATTTCACTTTGTATATTGTTATCAAGATCCCATCATTTTGTTGTAAATGATCCGATGTCATCATTTCTTATGGCTGAGTAGTATTCCATCGTGTACATGTGCCATATCTTCTTTATCCAGTCATCTATTGATGGGCTTTTTGGTTGTTTCCATGTCCTGGCCACTGTGAACAATGCTGCAATGAACATGGGGCTGCATGTGTCTTTACGTATCAATGTTTCTGAGTTTTTGGGGTATATACCCAGTAGAAGGATTGCTGGGTCATAAGGTAGTTCTATTTTCAGTTTTTTGAGGAACCACCATTAGAGATTTTTTTAAAGTAATGATTTATTTAAAAATTTCAATGAACTTTATAAATATTTCATTTATTCTGAAATGCTCTCTAGAAACCACAAACATATTCATGATTTTTTGGAAATTCCAAATCCAGTAGGCAAAAAAAAAAAAAAAAAAAATAGAAGTCCTTTGTCAACCATGTTATTATGGATATCAGAATGATCCATTCTGCAATCAATCCGGATGTTAAATATTGTGTAAGCTCATTTTATTGTCTTGTTAGCAATGCTCTCTCATTTAGAATGCTATATGGGTTCTCTTATCAACTATAGTACCTAATGTATCTTTAGAAACCTCAGAGTTTAACAAATATCTGGTCCTTTGATGTTGGTTAAGAAATAGATATTAAATGAATGAGGAATAATGAAAGGATAAATGAATTCTAAATCACTTTAATGAAATGGATAGAAATTAGGCAACTAATGTTATCAGTACTGATGACCAATAAAGGTATACAAAATCTAAAAGAAGTAATAATATGATTTGTTTTTACTTTAAAGCAAGCAGTTTTTATTTAGATCTCTAATGGAAGAAAAACTTTTCCAAGTGAAAGACTGATGGTTGTATTTTCCCTGTTTGAACTAAATTCATGTAAATTGATATATTATATGCACATACATAAATTATTTTAGTGGTAGAGATTTGACACTGCAAATATTAAGACAGAATCCACACAAGTTATTCAGGCCCAGAAGTGTGAACCAATTATAAATTCTTAAAGCATTATATAAGGCTACTTGTCAAATTTTAATTCTTTGCCATGGCCTATCAGGCCCTTCACAAACTCCCCACCCCCACACTCCCTCTGGGCCTTCACCTTCTATCCTTCTCCTTTGCCCATATACTTTTGCTGCACAGGCCATTCTGTTTCTCAAGCAGGTTAGAGCATACACTTCCACCATTCATTCCATCTGACAAGTAAGAATAGCTCCTCCTTTTCATCTTAATTCCTAAAGTTTATCTAAAGAGATAGAATGTCCTTTATGAATTTTCTGCCACCAATCCATTCATTCCTCATCACTTGCTCAGGGCTGGCTTCATGTTCTGCTCTTGTCTTCTTGAAATTCTTAATAACTTTTTACTAAGAGGCCTCATCTTTTTATTTCCCCTGGGTCCCCCTTCTCTGCCTGCTCTGTTTCAGTCATTTATTTATTCATTCATTCATTCATTCATTCATTTTTGGTCTTTGGATCATAATTACCTAAAATGCTATTGCTTGTTTATTTTTTACTCAGTCTATTAAATATAAACTCTATTAGAACAAGGACCATGTTTATCTACGGAGCGGGTATAGAAAAGTTATTTTTTAAGTGTTAAGGAATTTTAGTAATTAATTAAGAGAAGTATGCTTTGGTTTGAATGTAATCTCACACTCACCACCTTAGGCTTAGAAGCAAGAAAGCACAAAATACTTGCTCTTGGTAAATGTTGAAGGATTCCCTGTGGCACATTTCCTGGATGAAATGTAAAGTGACGCCAGATTTCAGACTTGCAACCCACAAATTTAGTGAAGGATAGAAATGAATTTTAAGATTTCATAAGCTTTCTCAAGACTTAAGGGGCAATCAAGTAATGCACCTGCTCCATGATGTCGGAACACATGTGGCATCAAAAATACAGAAAAGGAATTATTCATGGAGCCTGACCAGGAGGTGGCGCAGTGGATAGAGCGTCGGACTGGGATGCGGAGGACCCAGGTTCGAGACCCCGAGGTTGCCAGCTTGAATGCGGGCTCATCTGGTTTGAGCAAAAGCTCACCAGCTTGGACCCAAGGTCGCTGGCTCGAGCAAGGGGTTACTCGGTCTGCTGAAGGCCCGCAGTCAAGGCACATATGAGAAAGCAATCAATGAACAACTAAGGTGTCGCAATGCACAACAAAAAACTAATGATTGATGCTTCTCATCTCTCTGTTCCTGTCTGTCTGTCCCTGTCTATCCCTCTCTCTGACTCTCTCTCTCTGACTCTCTCTCTGTCTCTGTAAAAAAAAATTAAATAAAAATTAAAAAAAAAAAGAATTATTCATGGAAAATTAACCTGGAGCTTTCTACAGTCTTACAAATAGGAATATCATAGTATGAAGATGGGTTGGATCAGTACTATTAAGTAAGGATAATCAAAAGTAAGCTGCTATACTTTCAAAAACTGAAAGAGAGGAAACAATGGTTAAATGGGTAGAGAACCAATTCTTTAAATTAGTATGGGAGGAAAGCTAATTCTCAAATGAAAATGGAACTCCACTCCATACTGTAAATCATAACTATGTATACGTGTGGTTATTAAATATTCTTAGTCTACATAGTAATTATGTGACCTTATAATCTGCTTATTAAATATACTTATCAGGGCCAAAATTAATGACTATATACCTTACTCCTAAATTATAATGTTAAAGTAATGTTATATTTATTTTTTAAGAGACTACCTATGCTTCCCTTTTATTTCAGACTTATGAGTATGTCTTCAATTTCTGATCAGAACAAGTGCCTATGGCTAAATTATACCCTGACTAATTTAACTATATCTGCTCCATGCAACTGGGTATGCAAGTATTACATTAATTAACTTTACAGTTCTTTTTTCTTAGCTCACTTGCTTGACATAACCTGTCAAGGAATAAAATGAAAGAATAATAACACCCAGCTACTGTGTATGTGCTCATCTGCTCCCAGCAGTCAAATGAGGCTTTCAATCAAGAAAGGAAAGAGTTTACAGAAAAGGTGGAAAACAGAGGTAGCCTTCTCTGCTCAGCAATGTGGTCAACCTTAAATTGAGCCTCAGATGCTTGAGTCTATGTGTCATAGGATCTTCGTGTACTGCCAAATGCTAGGAAACATTGTACTGGCAGGGAGCTTCCAGTGATATTGATATTTTCCCACATTGTAGCTGAGCACCAACTATAGTATTGGCCCTTATAAATATTTGAGTAGGTGGATAAAGACATGGAAAAGATCGCAGAACCAACAAAATTTGGGTATTTCTAATGATTGCTATTTGTGTATCCTGTTGGTTCTGTTTCTCTTGTAGAACAATGGCTAGTACATTCAGGAACTGTAGTTTGAAAGTAAGCAGGTGGGAAAGATATGCCATGTGATCACTAATTAGAGAAAAGTCTATTGTATGGCTATAGTAATGTGGGACAAGGTAGACTTCCAGATAAGGCTTTTGTCAGAAATACAGTACATTTCAAAACTATAGCAGGGTGAATTCATCAGGATGATATAGCATTTAATATGCATGCACTTTATAACATAGCTTCACATACAAGAGACAAATATATAGATAACTGGTAGAGAAATAGATTGTAACAAGCTTTTGAAATATTAATAAAGATACAGAAATGTGCACAAAACTACTAACTAAATTATCTTAATTTATATTTTAGGACACTAGCCAACAGCTTTAGAATGCAAATTCTTGCTAAGTGCAAGTGAAATTTTTTACCAACACAGTCAAGCAATACACTATAAAGCCATAAAGCAAGCCTAAATAAATTTTAATTAAAAACATACAAAATATGTTCTCTATTACAATGAAATCTAACCTAAATCAATGACAAAATAATAAATATAAAATACTCAAATAATAAATTGACATGCCTCTAAAAATATCATAAGTCAGTGAATAAAATCACAATGAAAATTAGAATGTATCTTGATCTGAAAACAATAAAAATGTAACAGCAAACTTTATAAACAGTTCCCTTTCCTTTGGATACAGAAAACACAGAGAATGTTGTTCTACTCTAATAATGAGAAAGTCAGATAAAATCATAACCTTTTTTGCGACCATCAGAGAACTAAAGTCACAAGAGAAATAAGTTAACCAAATTCTGGAGAGTAACAGTTTCATCTGAAGAGAGACAGAACAAGTAAATTGTTTTATATTTGCAGAATGTGAGAACCAAAGGCGGTTGTCATAAAAGTAGATAGCAAAAGGTAAGATTTTCTTTTTTTTTTTTTTTACAGTCAAGTAGTATTCCATTCTGCAAATGTATCATAGCTTTTTAATCCACTAATTGGTGCCTCGGCTGCTTCCAGATCTTGGCTGTCGTAAATAACGTTGCAATGAACATAGCTGTGCATAGATTCTTTCGAATTAGTGTTTTGAGTTTCTTTGGGTGAAAAGGTAGTTCCATTTTTAATTTTTTGACAACACTCCATACTAATTTCTACAGTGGCTGCATCAGTTTGCATTTCTTCCAATAAATTCAATTTTTTAAAAGTGGTAGCAAGAAAATAGTGACAATTTTGATAAAAGCAGAAAACTGCCTATTTCCAGATTATACAATTACCATAAAATACCTAGGAATAAATCTAACAAAAAGTCGTCCAAAATTGCTCAACTGAAAACCATAGAACATTACTGAGAAAAATTTTTAAATACCTACACCATATTCATGGATAGAAGGACTTACATTGTTAATATAAATATTCCCCTAAACTTGATTTATGAGTTGATTCAGTGGAATCCCAATAAAAATTCCAGCCATCTGTTTTTAAAAGAAATGGATAAAATGACATTAAAATTAATGCACAGGACCTAATATAACCAAAGTTATTTTAAATCTAAAATAAAGAACAATGACTAAATATTTATGTAATTTCAGACTTACTTTAAAGTTACATTTTCCCACAGAAGACATACAGATGGCAAACAGGCACAGGAAATAGTTCTCAATATCACTAATCATCAGGGAAATGCAAGTCAGGACCATAGTGAGATATCACCTCACACCTGTTAGAATGCCTGTTATAAAAAAGACAAAATATAACAAGCATTGGTGAGGATGTGGAGAAAAGAGAAAATCCTTGTACACTGTTAGTGGGAATGTAAATAGAGGCAGCCACTATGGAAAAGTCCTCAAAAAATTTAGCATATGAGCCAGCAATCCCACTTCTGGTTATTTATCCAAAGAAAATGAAATACTAATTCAAAGAGATATATGTATCTCTATGTTCACTGCACATTATTGACAATAGCCAAGATGTGGAAGTAAACTAAGTGTCCATCGATAGACAAACGGATAAAGAAGGTATGATATAACAGTAAAATATTACTCAGCCAAGAAAAAAAAGAAATGAAACCTTCCATTTGCAACAATATGAATGGAGCTAGAGGATATTATCCTAAGTGAAATAAGTCAACTTGAGAAAGACAAATAGTGTACTGTCTTACTTATATGTGAAGTCTAAAAACAACAAAACAAAAGACTCATAGATGCAGAAAATAAAGTAGTGTGGGGAAAGGGATTGGTGAAGTCAGCAAAATAGTTGAAGGTGATTAAGAGGTACAAGCTTTCAGTTATAAATAAGTCACAGGGATATAGTGTACTACATAGGGAATACTGTACAGTCAGTAACATTGTAATAACTTTGTGTGGTGACAGATGGTAACAAGACTTATGGGGGTTATTTTGTAATGTGTATAAATATTGGACCGCTATGATGTACAACTGAAACTAATAGGACATTTGTATGCCAATAATACATCAACAAAAATAAAGCTCTAGTAATGGTGAGAATATAAATATAAATTAATAGGAAATAATAGACCACCCAGAAATGTGTGTCTGTATCAGTTTATTGCAAATTTTCTAAGGCAACTGAATAGGAAAAGGAAAATCTTCAAAATAAATAGGGCTGAAACAAATGAATATGCATACATAGAAAATAAACAGAGACCTTTGCCTTATACCATGTAAAGATTAACTCAAAATGGATCACAGACCTAACTGTAAAACCTGAAACTATAAATAAAACATAGAATAAACTCTGTGCAGCCCTAGATTTTGGGAAGATTTCATACATCTAGAAAACATTTTTAAAATTTAGAATACATTTGAACAATGAGAAATGGAACTTTGTCAAAATTTAAAATGTTTTCTTTCAACAGGCATTTAAGTAAAAAAAAGAAAAAAGACAAGCCACAGATTAGAAGAAAATATTCACAACACATATCTTTACTAATGGAGTTATATCAAGAATATATAAAACCATCTTACTATTAAAAATAAGACAAACCAAAAGAAAAAGTTTAAGGCAAAAAATTAGAAAGGCACTCTACTAAAGAGACAGAGAGGGAGAGGGACAGATGGAAAAGGAGAGGTACTAACAGTGAATTCATACATGAAAAAAATGCTGTGTCATTAGTCATCAGGGAAATGCAAATCAAACAAACAAACAAACAAACATGCCAGTGTATATCCATTGGACTATCACCTCCAGGATGGAAGAAGGAAAAAACAGGTACTCCATGTCCATTTTCAAGAATTTTCCCAGAAAATTTCCCCAATACATCCCACTGTACTGCAGATGATTTTCCATACGTCATTGAATAAAACTTGGTCTTGTGATCACATCAGCGGAAGGGAGCCTAGGAAACACAGTGTTTAAAGGTGCACAAATTCTCTTAAGAAATAGGAGGAGAATGGACATTTAGAGAGCTAGAGAACCCCCAGTAATAATATAACTTTATAATTAGTATAATTATAGAGTTAATCCCTGAGGCACATGGACTAAGTTACATAAACTTGTTTAAAAAGTAAGTTCACACAGTGTTTTGTAATGGCTTGAGATTCCTGTGGATATAGAATTTTTTCCCCAGTTTTCTTTCTTTCTTTTTTCTTTTTTTCTCTCTCCAACTATCCTTGTGAACTATCTACTACTACATTTAAACAATAAATTTTTAAATACAAAGCACATTGATTGGGAGAAAAGAGAAGAAACAGAACCTACTGTTTTTATTTTCTCATTCTGTGGGACCACTTAAAGTTTTATTTTTGATAAAAAATTGGAAGTTGTTAAAACATTTTTTTAGGAATTTCTGACAAATGTATCTTTATCCTGAAGACGTTTCCCATTAGTTAAAACGTGTACTTTGATCAACTGTGACTAAAGGTGGAGAGACAAACCTGGCAGTATTGTCTACTGAACAGGAATATGCAACAATTTATTTTGATCAAGTCATTGATAAATTTGTATAAGTTTCAAAAACTGAAATTATGTTATTATTCATAAGCATGAACCAAAATGAATAAGGCTTCCCCTTTAAAAAAATATAAACTAATGTAATTAAAGGTTATTAACCCTTTACCTTTTTGTTTTTTAGATTTTATTTATTCATTTTTTAGAGAGAGGAGACAGAAAGAGACAGTGAGAGAGAAGAAGGAGAGGAGCAGGAAGCATCAACTCCCATATGCGCCTTGACCAGGCAAGCCCAGGGTTTCGCAGCGGCCACCTCAGCGTTCCAGGTCAATGCTTTTACCCACTGTGCCACCGCAGGTCAGACTACCTTTTTTCTTTTTTGTGTGTGTGCCTATATTAGGTGATAGATAGATAGATGATAGATAGATAGATAGATAGATAGATATTTTTTATTTTAATTATTTATAAATTCAATCAAAGAACATTTCATGATCTGCCTTTTTTCTGGTCATTATTATTATTATTAAAATTAAGATTATTATCCTCTCATAGCAAGGAGAAAGGGTTTTTTTTAATTACCTGTTCTGGTTGCTGAATCCATTAAGTACACCACTGACACATACAAAAGTGTGGTGATCTTCAATTTCTTTAATGTGGAAAATGGGCTATTCTCTCCCTTTCTTGGCAGAAGTAGATTGGTTATGAGGGAAAATGAGTTCTCAGTTTCAGTCCCAGTTTTGTCATTGAGAATATAATCTGTAGGAATTCACTTAATCTTGTTAATCTTTTATTTAGTCCTAATTAAAATTAATATAAGACCACTTACTAAACAGGGTGTTATAAAATGTAATTAATTAATGATATCAGAATAGACTGAAATCCTTAGAGGAAATAAAAAAAAAAGGCATTAGTTTATTTATTTTCATCTATCCAGAGCTCCTATGTTTCCCTAACAAAGCTTATTCTGATGGGTTTGTTGACAGATTCAAAATTTAGCAAAAAATTTAAGAACCTATATATGAAAAAAAAAATTAATGTATGACATACAAAAATCATTAGCTCTCCAATTTGCTACATCAGATATTTCTGTATTCAGTTCCACCCACCACAACTGCAAAATAGCATGACTCATTGAGCTCCCTCCCAAGAGGAGTTAAAAATAAGAACAAGGCCCTGGCTGGTTGGCTCAGTGGTAGAGCGTTGGCCTGGCGTGTAGAAGTCCCGGGTTTGATTCCCGGCTAGGGCACACAGGAGAAGCGCCCATCTGCTTCTCCACCCATCTGCTTCTCCATTCCTCCCCCTCTCCTTCCTCTCTGTCTCTCTCTTCCCCTCCGGCAGCCGAGGCTCCACTGGAGCAAAGATGGTCCGGGCGCTGGGGATGGCTCCTCGGCCTCTGCCCCAGGCGCTAGAGTGGCTCTGGTCGCAACAGAGCAACGCCCTGGAGGGGCAGAGCATCGCCCCCTGGTGGGCAGAGCGGGGGGGCCCCCCCCCCCCGTGGGCGTGCCGGGTGGATCCCGGTCGGGCGCATGCGGGAGTCTGTCTGACTGTCTCTCCCCGTTTCCGGCTTCAGAAAAATACAGAAAAAAAAAAACAAGAACAAGAACAAAAATATAGGAAAAATAAAAAAACAACCTGGAGACCATGATATACAGAGAATAGTGAAAGGAACTGGAGCTAGATAGATCTAGATAAGAGGTCAGGTGCAGGGCTTGCTTTGCTCTGTTCTTCTTCGTTGGTTTGGGCACGGGTCAAGTGTAAGATGGTGTGGTCCTGGAATAACTGGTTTCCGCTTGCTCCCCTCTGCCTGATTGGAACGGAGATCATAGGCCAGTCTGGCAATACTGTTCAAGGAGATATTTCTGAAAACCTTGCCGACAGCCTGTTCCACTTGCCTTTATAATTTTGTCAGTATCTAATTCTGTTTTAAAAAACATTTTTGTTGAAAGTAGCAAGGGTGGATTCTCTTAGGTACAATTAAATATAGTGCTCAACAAATGGAAGCGTCAGTAGCTGTTGCTCCAATTGTCACGACTATTAATTTACAGAAAGGCAGATTTTAGCTGTAAATAAGAAAGAAATTTCGCCTGACCAGGCAGTGGTGCAGTGGATGGAGTGTTGGGCTGGGATGCGGAGGACCCAGGTTCAAGAGCCCAAGGTCGCCAGTTTGAGCGCGGGCTCATCTGGTTTGAGCAAAGCTCACCAGCTTGGACCCAAGGTCGCTGGCTCGAGCAAAGGGTCACTCGGTCTGCTGAAGGCCCGCAGTCAAGGCACACATGAGAAAGTAATCAATGAACAACTAAGGTGTCGCAACGAAAAACTGATGATTGATGCTTCTCATCTCTCTTCGTTCCTGTCTGTCTGTCTGTCCCTATCTATCCCTCTCTCTGACTCTCTCTGTCTCTGTAAAAAAGAAAGAAAGAAATTTCAAACACTAAAATGAAATGAATTACCTATGAAGATTATGGATTGCCCTGGCCGGTTGGCTCAGCGGTAGAGCGTCGGCCTAGCGTGCGGAGGACCTGGGTTCGATTCCCGGCCAGGGCACATAGGAGAAGCGCCCATTTGCTTCTCCACCCCTCCGCCGCGCTTTCCTCTCTGTCTCTCTCTTCCCCTCCCGCAGCCAAGGCTCCATTGGAGCAAAGATGGCCCGGGCGCTGGGCATGGCTCTGTGGCCTCTGCCTCAGGCGCTAGAGTGGCTCTGGTCGCAATATGGCGACGCCCAGGATGGGCAGAGCATCGCCCCCTGGGGGGCAGAGCACCGCCCCTGGTGGGTGTGCCGGGTGGATCCCGGTCGGGCGCATGCGGGAGTCTGTCTGACTGTCTCTCCCTGTTTCCAGCTTCAGAAAAATGAAAAAGAAAAAAAAAAAAAAAAAAGATTATGGATTAACCCCCTCCAGAAATTTCAAAGCCATATAGGCATAAAGAGATTCCCTATAATGTATGATGGCTTTTGTTGTGACTGCCTGAAATTGTTCCAGTGCTGAGATTTAGTAGTTCTATTTTTAAAAGGTGCTGCTACTGAAACCCACAGGAGCTGTAAGGGGTGTGAATCATTTTTATTCAAAGAGACAAAAAGAGTGAAAATGAATTCCTTCTTCCCCTTGCTCTTCCAACCCATTATCACACTTGCTGATGAGGGATCTCAGCCTGCAGTTAGGGGCTAGCTCACCACTGGGCAGGATGCCTATTAGAGGAGCTGGAAAAATTACTTTTTTACACTGACACATCATTCTGTCTCCATCAGGATTTTGGTTAGTGCTACAATTTGAAATTTTAAAACTTAGATTAAATCCCATCACAAATACTGTATGTTTTTAATTAAATATACTGAGATATGATAAAATGGACTTAGTTAACTTTTCATAAACCTTAACAGGTGCAGTTATTTATGTAGTTAACATAACTGAGCACAATCATTATACTCCAGTCAAAATTGTGAGAAAACACTAAAGGAAAAATAATCTCAGATTAATGAAATTCTAATTTACTGAATATCTTCCAGTTACTAGAATTCCATCTAAAATTCCCATGTTGGACAAAGAAGCAGATTATTACAAAAATAAAAAATATATGTTAGTTCCTGAAAATTACTATTAATCCTCAATATTTCTCAAAGTTGGCATTGATAGGTACTTGGCATATATTATAAATGCCCAGAAAAACTATCTAGACATACTTTGAGATTCAAAACATTTAAATAAGGATACAGTTATGCTTACTATATCATATTTACTAAGTGTTGAAGTAAAGAATTTATATTTTGAACTTCAGCAGAATATACCATTCCCTCACCATTTGTGATAGTCAGTGTTTTGTGAAAATGACATGGGTCCTAGTCTCAGCAGCTATTATCTAAGGAAACAAGTCCACCCAGAGCATCTTCTTTGCTGGAAAGACATGAACTTGCTGTATGGGTCCTCTTCTGGACTCTTCTTTTAGGTCTCTCAAGAATTTTCACTGTACTTCTCACCTATCCTTATTCTCTTTAATTCTTACCCTAGGATATTTGGGTCATGCTCAATATAAATACTGAAAATTCTAATTACTCTACCAAAAAAAACAGACTTCTGCCTTGGAGAGTTGTCTGTATTGTTAGTCATTGCATCCTAGAATAAAACTGATCATTTTCTCATTATTGCATTACCACAATTGTCCTATATCTGTTAGTGGCACCATTGTTGAATAAGTAACACTAGCAACGTGCTGAGAACTTGACTCGTTTGTAGCAAGCACCAAAAAAATGTAAGCTATTTAATAATATTATCTGGTCCTTGGATCCCGGTTTTTTAAGTCTTTGAATCATTTGGCTCTTGCTTCCTTATTAACCATCAGTTGCCAAGTGTTTTGGATTCTACTTTTCTGTGTTACTTATTTAATCATCTTCTACTCCTAATCTTTCTGTACCTCTGAGTCATAGCTGTAATTATATTTTGTAATGAAAAACAATCATAAAACTAATACACTAATAATAGTAGCTAGTAGGCTAACAGATATATATATATATATATATATATATATATATATATATATACACACACACACAGATATATATATCTGTAGTCACAGAGGGACAAATGAAGGGTTAGGAAATTAAGCATACTTTCCCACAGCAAATAAATTACCAGGTAGATATTAATATATTCCCATTTTACAGTTGAGGAAATTGAGTATTATTAAATTTAAGTAGCTTTTTCAGAAATCAGGATTCAAGCTTGGCACATCTGATTCAAGAGATACACAACAATTATATCCCTAATACCTGGACAATAACTACAGTTTTCTTGTCTCTACTCTGTCTCTTATATCCTGTAAGTATATAAATTCTAATATATACTTTTAATTGTGTCTTCAGTCTGACCATAAACCTACCATTACCCTTCCAACAGATGCTTTTTGGGGTCTTTCTGTATTACAACTGTAGGCTTGCCTTAAGTTCCAGCCATAGATGTGGTAGAAGGCTCCTGTGAATACTGGCAGCACCTTAAACACCTACCCCTTATCTCTGCTTTTCATCTTCAGAGCTTTCTCCAAAGTTGAAGGCATTTGCTCAGCCTGTGCACATGGTAAAATGAAGATGCACACCCCTTGGAACAACCCTTAAAAAATGGGAAAAGTGAATCAGGGGATTAATGCTCCAGCCTCTCTCCCTTTGAAGGGACAGTTAAAAGGCAATTTTTACAAGGCTCCTGTGGTGACCATGGAGATGTCCCTTGAAGAAGTTCAAGTACAAAGAGTATCATTGACTCAAGACCCCAACTTCCATGCTCTGAAATCCATCTCTATGCTTATACTGAGGTCATGCTTTTCATAAGCTGCTTTTATCTAACATTGCAGGTCTGTGCCTGGGAGACATGGAAATCCTTTGACGACTTTGACTCTAGGACTTCCCAAATGCATTGCTAAATTTCTTTACATAATATGACAGACAGTTTAGGGTGCTTCACTCCACTCATTTTACCTTATAGACTGTCAGGCCAGTAGCCGTGGTAACCATCACAGCCACCTGGCTCTCGCAGGCTTGCATTTAATCTGGACAGATCGTCGTAAAGAAACAATTGAGTCAAAAGCTGGTGGTCCATTTTCCTTTATTCTAGACTCACACTTGGCAGGCAAGTAGAAACACACAGAGGGAGAACACTGCCCTTTCCATTCAGGGCTCCCAAAGCCACTGACTCATTGGAGTTTTCCTAGAATCAAAGGTTTCCACCTCACCAGACTTATTCACCTCTGTTCCCCATCTCCTTCTCCTGCACAAACTGGCTTCTCCTTCACCATTCCTCCATTTTGGCTGCCTCCTCCAAGTGGGCTCCCTGCCCTGCTACAGCATGGGCTCCTCCTCCGGACATCAACGTGGTCATTCTCCCCAAAATGGCCTCCTAGCTCCTCCTTTTAAAACCTTTCAGCACAAAAACCCCTCCCCCAACACACATTAGCATAACCAAGCCCCTTCCCCAGCAAGAAGGGCGATTAGTTGTATCATGTGAGAGCAGCGGCCATCTTTAGCAGAGTAAGCAAAAAATAACTTATCTGCCCAACATCCCACCCCTTTGCTCACTCTGCAATCCATAATCCACACTACCAGCATTCCTGTGCAAGGATATCAGGCACATTACACAAATTACAACAACAGCACAAGTCATACAATTTCAACAATTACAAAGATACACTTCACCAGTCTCTGAGCACTTTGCCCAAAGCACAAAATGTCCTCAGAGCTTCTCTCCAATTGGATGAAAAGCTTGCTGGTGCAGGAGAGCTGCCCCGCCCCCCATCATGGTATTTCACATTGTCCAAAGTCCATAAATTCACCCCCAAGAAAGGAGCCAGTGCCCACTCTGGTCATAGTCGAGGGATCAGTCCATGCACATGGGGCCTGCCTCCTCCCTCATCCCAGAAATCCTGGCAGCTTTTAAGCTGTCCCAAGGAGGAGCACGTGGCAATGGCAGCAGTATTTCCACCTCCACTCCAGAGACATCCACCCATTTGCCCCCAAAATCTCAGCAAACCCACCAGCGGCTTAGCGGGCACTCTCTGCCATTCCAGCTGCCACTTGGCAGTGCAAGCCCGGCTCCTGGGCCAGCCGGCTGTCCTCCTGCCACAGCCACTGCCATTTACTTCATGAAGCCTGGAGACTGCAGCTTCAGCTCCAGCCTCAGCCCTGGCTTCCCGCTGCTGCTGGCTCTCCACAATCTTCAGGGCAATCTGCACCTCACACACCTGTGATTCCTTCTCCAGAGGCTGCTCCGTTTCCAGGTAAAACTCTCTAACCTGGTCGGCCTCCTGCTCCGGCACTTCCTCCAGCTCCAGGGTTGGCATCTCTTTCTCCTGCACTTGCTCCAGCTCCTTCTGCTGCTCGGTGTGCAGGTTCTGGGCAGCCTCTTCCACAGAGCTCTCCGTTTCTTCATGCATGGCTATAAACACCAGCCAGCCTGTGGTCCCCAAAAGGACAGTCAGGGGGAACCACAACAGCAGCCAGAAATAGTCCTCTATTTCACTGATCAATGGTGGTAAAGGTGCCATACCAATCTGATCTGAATCCTGCCACAGACTATGCCAAATGTAAGGCCAGTAGTGGCCACCATCACATTTGCCTGGCTCTCGCAGGTTTGCATTTAATTCAGACAGATTGTAAAGAAACAATTGAGCCAAATACTGGTGGCCCATTTTCCTTTATTCTAGACTCACACTTGGCAAGCAAGTAAAACACACAGCAGGAAAACACTTCCCTTTCCATTCAGGGCTCCCAAAGCCACTGACTCTTTGGTGTTTTCCTAGAATCAAAGGCTTCCACCTCACTAGTCTTTTTCATTCTGTTCCCCATCTCCTTCTCCTGTACAAACTGGCTTCTCCTTCATCATTCCTTTATTTTGGCTGCCTCCTCCAAGTGGGCTCCCTGCCCTGCTACAGCATGGGCTCCTCCTCCGTACAACAACGTGATCATTCTCCCCAAAACGGCCTCCTAGCTCCTCCTTTTAAAACCTTTGTGGTGCGGAAGCCCCTCCCCCAGCAACTAGCATAACAAGCCCCTTCCCCAGCAAGAAGGACAATTAGCTGTATCACGTGAGAGCATCACCATATGAGAGCAGCAGCCATCTTTAACAGAGTGAGCAAAAAATAACTTATCTGCCCAACATAGACATTTTCTATAATAAAATCATTGCATGTTTCATGTAAGCTTAATGTCTCTTTCTTGAAGGACTCATACTACCACAGCTGCTCATTTCATCCCTATTGGAATTGATCTAGTACTGCTCACAGCAATAACCAGCTCCATCATGCGCCTGCTATTGGCTCTTCTGCCTTTGCTGTCTCGCTTTCCCAGTCCCTCACTCCTATTTCCTAGAATCACTTCTCTAATAAACTCCTTGAAGTCCCCAGGGTTCTATTTTGGGGGACACCTAACCTAAAACAAACCTATTTCTACAGAATAACATTACTAGATAAATCTTTTGGGTATACATTCGGAGTCTGAAACAATTTGTCCTGAAAATACTATTATCCTTTTTTCCATTTGTCTCCCATCCTAACATTCATTCAGTCAGCTTCTCTTATTCTCAATTTCCCTGTGCCCTCTCCTAGGTATTTATGCCTGTACCATTTTTTTTTTTTGTATTTTTCTGAAGCTGGAAATGGGGAGAGACAGTCAGACAGACTCCCACATGCACCCGACAGGGATCCACCCGGCATGCCCACCAGGGTGACACTCTGCCCACCAGGGGGCGTCGCTCTGCTGTGACCAGAGCCACAATAGTGCCTGGGGCAGAGGCCAAGGAGCCATCCCCAGAGCCCAGGCCATCTTTGCTCCAATGGAGCCTTGGCTGCGGGAGGGGAAGAGAGAGACAGAGAGGAAGGAGAGGGGGGGTGGAGAAGAAAATGGGCGCTTCTCCTATGTGCCCTGGCCGGGAATCGAACCCGGGTCCCCCGCACACCAGGCCGATGCTCTACCGCTGAGCCAACTGGCCAGGGCTGCCTGTACCATTTTAAAATATAGTGCCTGTCTCTATCACTATCTGGCACCATAGTATAGTATCATTCCTCAACAATATACATTACCCCTCCATTTCCCCACCTTTTTAAACTATAGTGTGACCAACTAATTTGCCTAGCCAATAAAATGTAAAGGAAGCGATAGGTATTACTTTTAAGTGGAAGCTTTAACAGCCAGAACTTACTTCACTATGCTTTCTTTCCCTCTTTCACAGAGGCAAGTAATATTAATCAGATAAGGAATTTTCATCATTTGGGGACCTATTATGATAAAGGTGTGGAGCAGTCACACCTGAACCATAATGGACATAAACCATAGGTAATAAAGATTTACAGTGATACCTTGACACATGAGCACTTTAAATCGTGAGCAATTTGAGAGACGAGCAGTCACTCACAGGATTTTTTGCTTTAAGTCTCGAGCGGATATTTAAATCACGAGCTTCGGACACCTGCTAGGTAGCCTGCTGAACATTCTGAAAGGGACGAAAAAACAAACTTCCATGGAAAGGTTTTTGTTGAAACGGCCTTTAAGTGAAAGCAGGAAAAATGTGGTGAAAAAGCCAAAAATCAGTGAAGAAAATGATGATTGTTGGGCAAATGAGTTTGTAAAATTTGTATTTTCTGAGTTTGCTCACTTTTATTGGTAAAAATGGTGCTAGGCAGCTGTCTGTGAAATTGCTAATTACCTTCCTGCTTGGAAAGGGCCATTGTTATGCTAATGTTGTTGAAGGTGGGATTTTTGCACCAAAAAGTTTTGAAAAGAGCAGAGGAGAAGGGAAAAGAGAAGGAAGCCATACAATGATGACTAAGCAAAGTAAAAAAATAGCAATTAAGTTTAGCAATAAAGTTACATATCATACATAGTGTGTAAGTTAAATTTTGCAATTAAATGTAGCATTAAGTGTGTAGAGAGTAAGTTATGTTAAGCAATAATGCATGAAATGAAAACCTCCTCCACCTGACTCCTCCCCCTCCACCAGCATCTTCACCTGACCTTGAAGGTAAATATACTTCATAAACCGGTTTATTTCTTCACATTCTCTCTTATTATGTATATATATGTACCTGTTATTTATAAAATACATTTTCTTAATTAAAATCATATAAAACAAAAAAATTCATGTGGTTTTTGGGGGCTGGAGTGGATTAATTGCATTCCCGTTAATTTAAATGGGTAAATTTGATTTGACACACAAGTAAATTGAGTCACAAGCTCGGCCATGAAATGAATTAAACTCATGTATCAAGGTACCACTGTATTGTGATAAGCCACTGAGATTGGGGATCATTTGTTACTGAAGCAAATTTAAGACTCCTGACAGGTACATAATGCTTTATTTGAGCTGGCTATAACTTTACAGACTGACTGACCCACCTGTCTCCCACAAGATATATGAAACATACTGCCTCAGTTATTCCTAAATCATTTTCATTTTCTAGTCCTTGAAGACTTTATCCCCATTTGTATCCCATCTTATTTTCTTCTGATATATACCCCTGGCATTGATAACAGTAAATTCTGCTTCAAGTATACATTCTAAAAATTTAAGTGCCAAATGGCTTTTATAAGTCATTTTTCTCTATCTCATTATATTCTGTAGAAAACAACTTCATCCCAGTTGTATGTGGGCCATAGTCAGACTTGTCAAAATAGAAGCAAACACTTCGTTTTTGAAAGTTATATCAGCATCTTAAAATTTTTTCTTCTTCATTTTACAGTTTAAGAAGTACATCACAGGAAAGGGTGATATAGTCAATGAAATAATTAAGGATTTAGGCATAATTCATAACTACAGTGATACACAAAGCCACAAAAAGTAGGCTAATATATGATTGTAAAAATTGTTTCTAAAATGCACATACATATCTCAATGTTAAATGACAACTAAGTCATTAATTAGAAAAGTAAACAGAACTAGATCAGGAAGAAAAATACAGTATTATTTATGTTACTTCTAACTGATGCATGTAATTTAAGAAGCTAACACTAACCATTCATTTTCTGAGTATCATTTTAGATTTACATTTTGTTCTTTTTGTTTTATTTTAAGAGTAAAGTGCTAAGAAAAGCAGAATGTATTTTTTATTATGTTTAACTGACCCTTCCCCCCAAAAAAACACAGTACTTTAAAATATGAATGTATGATGACCTGTGTGCCACGTATGCAGGTGTTTTAACCTACCCTTTTCTTAAGAAAAGTAACCTGTATGAAACTGAATTCTATATACTGAGTCAAAGCCAATCAGTACTCATTGTAATAAATATTCTTATGTACTTTGATTCATTCAGTTTCTTCTTAGTCATGAGCTAGTTCTTCTCCCTGATGATGCCTGGTCTTTATCTATTAAGAGTTGTGTCATATTTTCTATAAAGATATTAAAATTTACAGCAAATATTTTGCTCATAGATTATAAGAAAAAACAAACTGTCAGCAAGAAATATTGTAATAAAACAACTTCTGTGCTTATGGCAACTTTGAATTTATTATTTAAAAGTGTTGACTTATACTCAGTCAAGACTAACCAAGTTATTAGTATATGTAAAGCACCCGAATATGACTGTCAAAAGATACAAAACTACATTGAAAAATTGATAGTCTAATGGGGCGGGGGGCACAATGTCAAATCAATATGAGAAACACATAAGAGCATATGGTAGCTTTATATACATTCATATGCATGCATATGTGGGACTATACATATATGTGTATAATATGTTTGTATCTATGTATAACCTCTACACATGTTGAAAATTTGCTGTTTGAAGTAATAATCATTCAATCTATTAGGCACTCAGTAAATTTTTATTTAAAAATGAGTCAATGGCCCTGGCCGGTTGGCTCAGTGGTAGAGCGTCTGCCTGGCGTGCGGGGGACCCGGGTTCGATTCCCGGCCAGGGCACATAGGAGAAGCGCCCATTTTCTTCTCCACCCCCCCTCTCCTTCCTCTCTGTCTCTCTCTTCCCCTCCCGCAGCCAAGGCTCCATTGGAGCAAAGATGGCCCAGGCGCTGGGGATGGCTCCTTGGCCTCTGCCCCAGGCGCTAGAGTGGCTCTGGTCGCGGCAGAGCGATGCCCGGAGGGGCAAAGCATCGCCCCCTGGTGGGCAGAGTGTCGCCCCTGGTGGGCGTGCCGGGTGGATCCCGGTTGGGCGCATGTGGGAGTCTGTCTGACTGTCTCTCCCCGTTTCCAGCTTCAGAAAAAAAAAAAAAAATGAGTCAATGAATTAGACCTTAAAAATTAAAAACCAACCCTGGTTGGTTGCTCAGTAGATAGAGCATCAGCCTTGCATGTGGACATCTCAGGTTCAATCCCTGGTCAGGGCACACAAGAGAAGCGACCATCTGCTTCTCTTCCCTTCCACTTTCCCTTCTAACTCTCTTCTCTCACAGCCAGTGGCTCAGTTAGTTCGATAATTGGCCCTGGGTACTGAGTATAGTTCTGTTTGTCCAAGCTTTGCTTTTAGGCACTGGAGATAGTTCAGTTGTTGATTCGAGCATCAGCTCCAGACAGGGACTGCTAGGTGGATCCCGGTAAGGGCACATGTAGGAGTTTGTCTCTATCTCCCCTCCTCTCACTTAAAAATAAAAATAAAAAAACCAATTTTACAATTATCTTAGCAGACTGTACTTCCAAGCTTTACAAAATTTGAGCCAGAAGTAGTTTGGATGACTGTAGCTTATTTCTACAAATTAATTCCAACCTCTAAGAAAGATTTGCACCACTAAGCATGTGTGTAAGAAAATATCATAAGTGCAGTTCCAAATATTCCAAAAGGTTTCAAGCATCAGACAGAAGTGCTAGAATAAGTGTTGAAAACT